>NC_139698.1:22012699-22352699 GCF_964188405.1 Protomyctophum parallelum | reverse complement strand
AAACCAGCCATTCCCGATCTCCTGCAAGTAGTTGAGAGTGTGTCTTCTGAAACACTGGGACTTGGGGTCTGTAAAATGAAACACAACAGTGAGAAACAGAGATTTGTTCAGAGAGGGTGAATGGTCAGTGGTCAAACTGGTCACACTAGATGTCAGTAATCGCTAAAGAAGATCTGAGCACAACTCGAGTCTCGACGAGCAGTTTCTTTACCAGAAGCACAAAGAATCGCCAGCACCCACAATGATGTCCTCTGCCAAAACGCATCCATATGCTGTCCGTCCGTGTCTGCTTGTAAATGTTACTCGAAGGGTGTTTCCTTGAGCGCTGGGGATTGTCTATTCACAACTTAAGGCCAATATTACATACTCCAGTTTTAGGTGAGAAGGTGGTTACACTGGTTAGTAAAAACAGAGAGGTGTGTTGGGGTGAGCGGTGAGTTGCCACGCGGCGTGACGTCATGTTGTAGTTTTCAGTGGTGTGTGCACGTGCGTGCGTGCGTGCGTGCGTGCGTGCGTGCGTGCGTGCGTGCGTGCGTGGATTGAAACTATGTAGGCATACTGGCGGTATTCAGCATTGTGAAAACCACTGGGCTGTTTATTCTCACTGAAATGACTGCTGACGAATAGCAATCAAGCAGGATTTTAATATGCATGCATGGGGAAAACATTTGTTGATACTGTATGACAGGGTTCCCCAATTAATTTTCCTCAAGAGCCATATTTTGACTATAGGGTACCAGGCTGGGGGCCGAGTCTGCAAGCCTGAGAAGAAGATAAAATGAACAAAAGTTTTTTTTTTATTAAGTGTGAAATATCCCTTGAACATCCCTAGTGGCAATGAATGAACTGGTCGAGCACTGGTTGAGGTTGCCTTGCCGTGCTTGAGCGGTAGCTCTATGAAGTGTGAAATATGTGCCAACGCTGGCAGTCTGTCTGTTCAGCAGCCCTGTGGTTGTCTTTGTACTTTTTGCCTTTTGCATGGATAACAAGAACTGCTCTCCCTCCCTATGTTGACTATATCAAACATTTTGGTGCACATCCAGCACGGCTATAGGATCTGTCTCTCTCTTCCGCCGGTTATCATACTTTGTGTTAAAAAAGCCATGCATTATTGATTTTTTTTTCTTTCCCCCAGGCATTTTTGTGGATAATATTAATAATAATAACCTTTAACATCCCCACCACCAAGTGGTGGTCAGGGTGCAACTCAACTGCTCCTCAAATGTGTACCATATTTATCTGCCCGTTTAATTAAACAAGAACATTTTGTCCGTGCAAGGACTTCATCAGGTCCTGATGAAGCCCTTGCACGGGTGAAACGTTGTTCTTCTTTAATTAATTAAAGCATGGGAGAGCAATAATATACTGTGCGCAGACCTTTCCTTCTGGTTACCTGAATTATTTTCTTTTTGGGGGGCCCAGCACAGTCATTCAAAAAACATACCCTACCGCTTTCATAATACTTGGAGTTATAGTTAGGTAAAGTTAGCTTAAGTTGTGGCAAATCTGCAAAAGAAAATGCTTACCACTAGCTTTCTTCACAGATATGTGTTCATAAAGGTGTCTACTATCACAGAAAAATGTGTTCCAACACATTGTGTTTCCCAATGTGTTCCCTTGGAAAACTTTGTGACAGCTGCTGAAAGTTGGGGTACCATTAACAACCAATATAAGGCAAAGAATTAAAACATTTCATTATACTTTAAGTAGCATGTGACCTCATCACATTTGTGATGACGGCTATGGGCATTTTTAGGCAAAGGAGTGTTTTTTGGGCAAAACTAATGTTTGCAATGGATTCAGAATCTTGAAAACCCCCTAGTTTGACATGTCACATGCTCCTTAAAGTATAATGAAATTTGCCTTATATTGGTTGATAATGGTACCCCAACTTTCAGCAGCTGTCACAAAGTTTCCCAAGGGAGTTGGGTTGGAACAAATTTTTCTGTGATAGTAGCCACGTCTATGAACAGTGAACACATCTGTGAAGAAAGCTAGTGGGTAAGCATTTTTTTTGCAGATTTTTCACAACTTAAGCTAACTTTACCTAACTATTATACCAGCTAGCTAGCTATATAAGTCCATGTTCTACCGAAGTTCAAAAACACAAAAAAAAAATTAAACAGAGTGACTAACAAAAGCAACATAAGAGAAGCTTCAATTGATTCATTGATCAACAAAATTTACATGCCACCAACAGCAATTATAGTGCCAGGAGTGAGAGAGGCATTTAATGCATTGATTTTCAACCTTTTTCCTATCAAGGTCCATTATTTATTCAGCATTTGAGCCACGGACTGCCATTTGATTTGATTTAACCTCTCAGACCCAAAACCTGTCCACATTTCCATGCTGCATTGATGTTGGCACAACAGGCAGACAGGCAGTGTTTAACAACAATTTAACTGGAGCGCGTAAAATGAAACCAAATGGAACCCGTACGGGTCCTTACCTGCTCCCTCCTGCAGCGCTGGGCAGATGGGTCTGTCCCTGACGGGCAGGGTGTACACTTCAGGAAGGGACGGGCAGGAGGAGAGACTGTCCTCCTGGACGGGGCTGGAAGCCCCAGAACACTCCTCCCCCGCATTGTCAAACTCCTGGTCGGGCCACGTGGGGAGATCGGAAAGGTAACATTAAAAGTGTGGAAAGGTCACCAGGTTATCAACGTGGAAAGAAGAGTAAAAGAGGAAGGTTATACGACAGGTTAGGCCTACGTTTCATTCTTAGAGGGACACTTGCAAAAAGTAATATGTTAATGACATTTAGAAGATTTAGAACACTTTCCTGGGGTCTTTATGTGTGTAATATGTGGTGTTTTTAGCAGTGTCCATGATGTCACAGACACTGGTCTCACTTCCTTCCTGGACTACATGTTGTCTCAGTAAGACTAGTCCTCGCCTATCCACAAGGAGGAGCAGTGCACCAAAGCATTATGGGAATTGTAGTCCAGGAAGGAAGTGAGCCCATGCAGTGTCTGTGACATCAATGGGCATTGCTAAAAATCTAAAATATCTAAAACCACATATTACACACATAAAGACCCCAGGAACGTGTTCTAAATCTTCTAAACGTCATTAACATATATTGTTTTGCAAAAAGGGTGAAGTGTCCTTTTAACCACTTAAAACCCTCCATGCTTATGCGTACTTGGTGTGCTCTTTTTTTCCCCTTTACACCAAATGTCTTTGCCAAAAATAACTGATCTACAAGCTCCCATTGTGTCTGCTATTTTTGGCGAATGTTTCCCAGCCAGAATTGGGATGCCAGGGTTCAAGTGGTTCAATCAATTCCGGACAAAGCGTTTTTGGCACGCCCCGTGCTGAGTGAGATTCCATTATTTTGAACTCGCACTCTGTGTGTGTGTGTGTGTGTGTGTGTGTGTGTGTGTGTATGTGTGTGTGTGTGTGTGTGTGTGTGTGTGTGTGTGTGTGTGTGTGCGCGCTCGCGTGTGCATGTGCGTGTGCATGTGCATGTGCGTGTGTGTGTGTGTGTGTGTGTGTGTGTGTGTGTGTGTGTGTGTGTATATATATATATAGGGATGGCACACACGCTGGCTCATCCGAGCGCCAGGGCCGACCCAACTACACACCACAAGCAGAGATTTACAATCGAGGACAGACGAGAAGGTGAATGCAGCCATTGTGACACCACTAATGACACACTGTCTGCCAGCGCAAGTTACAGCGAAACGCACTGTCGGGTCATAACAACTTATACACAATTAGAATGAGAGAGGATTATTGAGCTTTTCTTCCTCATCAAGTTGCAGTCATCGACTGCAAAGGGTGCTTATCGCAAAAGGTACTCTGGATTTACTGGGACCCTTGCCTGCCTCCACACTGCAAATGAGGACACGCCATCTCCCCAGTGTGTGTGTGTGTATACTCACATGGACGACCACAGTTTGCCCCTCTATTTATATATTTTCTTAAGGATTTAGCTGAAGCTCTTATCAGATTCCACTTGCAATAATCACATTTAGTGCAGCGGGACGGTAGAGGACAAACACTTATACACAATACCACAATACTCTGCATAAACAGTTGACATTAAGCATTCAGCAACAGCATGCACCGTGTTACAGCAGCACTATATAATAGAGCCGCTGGTTCCAAAACAGTGGGCTGGGAACTTGGGACCCATTTGTTTAGTGACGGACCAATTTTTATGGGTCACGACTCGAGGAAAACTCCCATTTTCTTTTCCTACATTTCCGAAAAGATATTTATGGCGGCGGCCGCTGGCCAAGTGGTCCATGGGCGCATGCCACGTATAGGCTCTGGCCTTTCAGCGAGTCGCGTGTTTGAGTCCCGTTCATGACGACCTTTGCTGCGTGTCTCTCCCCTTCTCTCCCTCCCTCTTTCCTGTCTGTCTTCAGTAATACAGTAACTATCAATAAAGGTAAAAAGCCCAAAAAACGAATCTTTAAAAACAAATGAAACGTTTGGGAACCACTGTATTAGAGCAACAGACCAGTTGCACGGAGTAGAAGAAGTGCACGCACGCATGCGCACACAGCTTGGCATATCGTGGTGCACAAGCAGTCTGCCGCGCACAGGTGCAAATCCTGAAACTCGAGAGACGCGCTGTGTCTCTCTGTTGACCCGGCATACAGTTTCTACTTTAATATCAAAATCGTTGAGAGGATTACGGCGGCAGTTTATTTACAGTTGGTGGGTATACTCTCTCCTCGCCTCGTGAATAGTAAATCACCGTGCCTGCCTACTATAGCACACTTAAACGGGCAATTATAGTGCAATGTACAACGGCGGCAGATTGTGCCTCGTAGCACAGGGCCACAAATCCAGTTTACACTAATGAAAGTCATACGAACGCAATATTGCATGCATTAAAACAATAGCCAAAGGCCTGGGCCATGGCTCAGTGGTCCAGGCACCTTGGCTGGTAATCCAGTCTGGCAGTGTGCCACGGGTTCGACTCCCGATCCCGATGGCCTTTACTGCATGTCTTCCCCCCCATCTCTCTCCCCATTTCCTGTCAGCCTACTGTCTGTCCCTCCATGAAAGAAATATAAAATTAAACAAAAAACAATAGCCAAAACCCAACACTAAAATTCCAGTGTATTTTGGTTTTAATTGTGTGCCTACAATTATTTTAATGTAATGAAATGTTGCGACATTGTTGCTAAAAAAAAGAAAATCTAAAAAATCTAAAACCTCAAGCGACCTCAACCGACAGCGACTACAGTATTATCTACTGTAGTGTAGATAATAGGCCTACTGATTTCATGTGAATGTTTTCCTGAAATACTAATACTGTATATCAGCTAGGGGTCTTCTTGTTTGCATCAACGCCTTGCAGATCTGCTATTTTCGGCTAATGTTCCCCTCAGACTAGTGATGCTATAGGGTTCAAGTGATTAATGTAAAAAAACTAAATCCTATCACACAAAGGTTTGGCGGACCCCTATACCTATTGTAGCTCTGAGGACCCCCTAGGGTTCCCGGACCCCCTGTTGTATTTATTATTGATTATTTATTTGATCTGGGAAGACCATTGAGAGCATGCTCTGAGTACAACATACACCATTTTAAATAAGGTGCAATATAGTGAACAGTATACATATTTTAAAAAACAAACATCATAATGCAAATACATAGGGAGGAGGAGGTCCTTATGTGATGCATCCAGTGGTGGAAAGTAACTAAGTACTTTTACGTAAGTAGGCCCTACTGTACTTGTACTGTACAATTTTGAGGTATTTGTACTTTACTTGAGTATTTCCAATTTCCAGAACTTTTACTTTACTAGTAGCGATTTTAATTTTGATTAGTAAACATACATTAACCACTTCAACCCTATACATTTCGGCCATTTGAAAATAGCCGATCTAAAAGCTAAAATCTTTTGCTCACAATGCGTCGCGTTGTGACGCATTGTGAGCAAAATATTTCATACACAGTTTGAACTTGTGAAATGGGACATTCTGCAATATGAGTACTTTTACTTTTAGTACTTTAAGTACATTTTGATGCCGATACTTTTGTACTTTTACTCAAGTATATTTTCAATTCCGTACTTTTACTTAAGTAAAACAATTGAGTACTTTTTCCACCACTGGATGCATAAAGTAGTGCCTTAAATGAGGCTTTGGCCTCACTCACACCTTCGCAACAGACTGATGTATGCTTGTTGTATACAAAGGGTGTGATACATCTTACCCCAATGCATTTCCAATGGGAGTCACATGGTTTGACACAACATTTGTGTTGTATGAGGGGGAGGGGGGACAGTCGAAACACAGCCGAAAGCCATACAACAGCTTGTAGTCCAAAATGTTGTATCAAACCATGTGACTTCCATTGGAAATGCATTGGGGCGGCCATGACACTTACATCTTGCTTACATCTAGCAGGCATCAATGTTGTATGCTAGATCTAAAGGTGTGAGTGAGGCCTTAATCCACCCATGCTTGTATACAACTACTACACACAATACACAATACAACTACACGACAGCTGCTACAAACCATACAACATGCAGTGACATGCAGTGACAACAACAACGACGAGACAAAAACAAGACGAGGTGAATAGGTGGTTTCTCTTACATGTTGGAGACTTACATTGAACCCCACTCCTCCTTTCTTGCAGCACAGACAGGTGAGGAGCAGCAGTACGAAGGAGACCAGGCCGGAGCAGGAGATGAGGATGACCACGTAGGGCGGCGGAGAGAGGGCCGACGCCACCCTGGAGGGAGAGACTGAGAGGAGGAGGAGGAGGAGGAGGAGGAGGAGGAGGAGGAGGGAGGGAGGGGGAGGAGGAGGGAGGGAGGGGGAGAGAAGGAAGAGGAGGAGGGAGGGAAATAGGTGGAAATAGAGAGTGAGAGAGGACGAGAGACACAAGGCAGGAGGAACGAGAGATTTACTGTATCACTTCACTGTTCAAGGCTACACCGCCGGCGCTTCACACTAAAGGAGGGGTGGGGGGGGAACGGAGGTCGAGGCAGGCAGTGGTGGAAAGTAACTAAGTACATGTACTCGAGTAAGAAGGGGGGCCGGACAAAATAAAGCTTTTGCTTCTCTCTGTCCCCTCTTGAACAAAAATGGTCGTGTTGTGTTTGTTACTGTGTTGATGATGTATGCGGAGTTAAGTCGTTTTCTGTACTTTTTATTTGTTCAAGATAAAGTACAATTTTGATTTATTTTTACTTTACCCGAGTATTTTAAATTTTCAATCATTTTACCTCACTACTCAAAGGGAAATATTGTACTTTTTATATGAAAACTTTAGTGACTATAGTTACTTTGGAGATTTGCATTATTACTACAAAACCACCTCAGACCATGAATAATATACTTTGGCAATTTGAAAATAGCAGATCTACAAGCTCACAACGTGCCACTTTGCGACGCCTAGTGAGCTTGTAGATCTGTTATTTTCAAATGTTTTTTTTAATACATAATACATTTTCTATACATTTGAAAACTTGTGAAATGGGACATTCTGCATGATGAGTATACTTTTGGTACTTGAAGTATACTTTGGTGACAATACATTTCTACTTTTTTTTAAATACCGGACTTGTACTTAATCTATCACTGGGAGCAGGGGGGGTGGGGGGAGGGGCGACACTGTTTGGGGTTTGGGTCAGTGACGAGGGAGTAGAACAGATGACAGTTTCATTTGGAAATCAGGAGAACGAAAACTCAAATAAACCAACCCAGTTCACTAGAGAACACCAGTGCCTGGATCATTTAAAAGGAAAGGAGAGGCTGCAATTAAATAATTAAAAAGTTTGAAAGTACACATACATACTACTGTACCATTCCAGTTATAGGATTAAAAGCAGGAGGAGAGAGGGGGGTAAGAAATGTCGGAAATGGCATTCCACTTAAGGAAACACACAGTTGAGAAGCAGAGGGAGAAAATAGTCATTTCGGCAAGACGTGAGTGCTATACACAGTCAAATACAAGTGTTCATTTAGCTCTGAAAGTGTAAACCTGTTTTCTTTTGGGGTTTTTTACACTTTGGGAGTTAGATTAACCACTCAGGATTCTTTTGCTGTGTACATGGGAAGGGTTAACACAAGAAATCAGGAAGGTCGACTATTTGAGGTCAGAGAGAGGGAGGGTTTAGGGGGGGAGGGGGGGCGTTTGATATTTGTACCTCAACGTGGTTGATTGGGAGGAGCGAACCATCTGTAAGAAAGAAGGGTCAGGGGTCAGGGTGGTTAAATACCCTTTAATTCAGTGGTTTTCAACCTTTTTCATATCAAGTCCCATTATTTATTCAGCATTTGAGCCACGGACCACCATTTGATGACATTTAGCCTCTCAGACCCAAGACTAGAGAATATTTTGTTATCGTTGACACACACACAAATCCATGCTGTATTGATGTTGGTACCATTAGGAGAGGTAACAGGCAAACGTTAGTTTGCGTAGAGTTCTTGTAAATTAAGTAACGCAGACGTTTAACAATACTGTAACTCTTGAGAGCGTAAAATGAGGAAAAAATTGTTTCATTTTAAACTCTCAAGAGTCAAAGATCTATAAGGGTCCATTTGGTTACCAACTCTGCATCATTTAGCTGCTGGGGACCACCTGGAACCGCCTCAAGGACCACTGGTGGTCCCCGGACCACTGGTTGAGAACCACTGAGCTAATTCATTACTTTAAGGTTGCATTTAAGGCCCCCGTTTCTCAACGTCTGGTACGGGGGCCCACCGGGGGTCCAAATGGACTCTTACGGGTCTGTAACTCTGAGAGTGAGTGCAGGCTATACTTTTTCTTTTTCTCTTCTATTTTTGCCAGCTGCTTGCAAAGCGGCTGGACAACATGTTGATCTACCTCAGGGGTTCCCAAACTGTGGTGCGTGCCGTGCACCCCTTGTGGTGCGCGAATGCCCTCTATAGGGAGTAGGGGGTGCGTGACATGAACAGGGTATAATGGCAGTTTTATGGTGTTATTTAGCACAAATGGCAAAATCCTATAAACCACATTTGAGATGTTTAGAGCAGCTGTGGGAGTATATACAGCAGCTGCATGTCTCTCAGTAAAGGGACATTCTGTAAAAGATGTATCATTTTCATCCAAAACAGTTTGGGGACAGCTGATCTACCTCTACTATATAGCGACCATAGTAGAGACTTTTTCATCATTGGCTGCCTCTAAGCCAATTGGAGACTTACTTACCCATAAAACCCATAGTCTGAATGGCATATAAGACCCATAGTCTGAACGCCGCAACGTGAAGCCGTGAGCTGAGGCAGAGGCTGAGGCACACACACTGATTATAGCTGTTCATAAACAACAGCTTGCTGCAGCTGGCAATTATGACTGAGTCATTCTTGTTACCCATTTTGGGCGGGAACCCCTTTTGGTGTTAGCTATTGAAAAATAGCAGATCTACAAGCCACAAGCTTGTAGAACTACTATGTTTCTACTGACATAGAAACATAGCTTTTTCAGGATGTAGAAGACATTTTTAGAATCTGATCTCAGGTCAAAATGGGTTAAGCTCTGGGCACCCAATGTTCACTGTGAACTAATTTAAATGAAGGCAAAAAAAGCCACACATATATATAAATCTGCGTTAATTTATCTTGGAGCCAAATGCATCCATGTGTTCCTCCTCTGAGTTACAGTATACCGTAAGGGTCCATTTGGACCGCCTGGTGGTCCCCCTGGGCCAAACCAGTGTCGTAGTAGTAGGCAACATCTGAACATGACGTCAAATACAGGCTCATGCTTCATTTATATATAGTTCATTGTACATCACTCACTGCAAATAGCACATCTATACAAGCTCTCAGTGTGAGCTTTTAGATTGGATATTATCGCTGAGCGACACCTATACTGTACAACAAATGAATCAGGTTTCAATGAGGACAGGCTTATATAGAGTCCTAATATAATGACGCCGTGTCAATTGTCAGAAAGGTGCCAGATTTGTCCTCCGGCAAAAACCCAGAGGATTTCGAGGACTTTCAGTACAGGTCAGGATAGATAGCTAGTACAATCTGACACTTTGTCTGAGGTATGCCCTACCAACAGTCATTAAGACATGTGAATCCCTTGACTCCTTCAAAACCGCTCTCAAAGGGCACCTACGGACGGCTGCAATTCTAAACTGGCCCCCATAAAATCTGAATCCCCCTCCCCCACCCCCCCTTTTTCCCCTCACTGTATATGTTTCTTTTCCCTTTTTGCTTCCTTTATGATGAATTCCTGTTCTGTTCTTTGGCTATATAGAAGTGTCTATTTGTACGTCTCTAAATGTTTTGATGAATTGAACATGGTGGACCCTCTTGTAAACAAGTGTAATGCTTAATTGGGTCGTCCACTCACAGCTAACAGTCTTTGTATTGAGTTTGTGCTTGAAATGTACTGTAATTCTGCAAACTGTTAATAAATATTTCAATCAATCAATCAATGCATATTGCCCTGACTGAGCATGACAAGTGCTGAATGACTATTTACAAGTCTGGAGTCTACTGTTACTGTTGTACTACAAATGTTGTCACCACCCGATCCTCTGAAAAGAAATCCAATCCGACCAATACTATGTCCACTCACTAGACTGCAATAGTGCAAACACTGCACATTAACACAGAAAAAAAGCGATGACGTTTCATCGTTGGGCGCTATACTGCATATCCCATGGGAACAGGAGCGATGGTCCACTCACAGTCAGATCTAAAACAAAAGACTTTTACTGATGTTTTTCCTGTTAGATTAACGTGCAGGACCTGTGATTAACACTTTGGCAGAGACCTGTTTTTTCCAGTTCCTCTACACAAAGATGTGCAATAAAACACACGTCGAATCAGGTGAGGTATAGTCATTTGACTGGGCCATCTGGTCATCTGGTGGCCAGATGACCTCAGAAAAGGTGAGTAAGGATGAGTTTAGCATTTAAAAACACCTTCATGTGTATAGCCATGATGGCCAGATATGACCTCAGAAAAGGTGAGTAAGGATGAGTTTAGCATTTAAAAACACCGTCAGTGCCATGTATGGGCTGATCCTTAAAGCCCTGTTTGTATTTTAAAATACCAAAACTCAAAATTACATTTTGAAATTAAGATATAGAATATACAATTCATGGGCACAATTTTCGTTTTTTTACCATGACTCATTTTGAACTCCATTGTTCTGTGTGATAGGAAGAAAGACACTGTGCAGGCATAAATAAATACATATTTATTTTCTAAAGCCATAATATAATGTCTAATCATGCAGTGCATGCATCCTCATATGGTTCACAGGATTTTAGTATTGTGTGGTTCCAAAAATATATATCTAAAGGACTAAAGCTAGCCCTCTACCATAACTAGTGGCTATAAAACTGAACTGGTAAACAATTCCTGTGCAAAGAAGCAGTTCTTTCATCTTCCTCTAGACGTCCAGACAGACACTGCATATAAATAGGAACATAACATGGGGCCTATTCCACCAGCCCTGTGCCAAGAGCTTCTTCTTTTTTTATCAAAACAATACACCACCGTACAATGACGGCACACATTACACAAACACATCACATTATGCACTGCCACCTCACGAGGAAACGGGGCAAACAGGGGGTTAATAACAATAGCCAAAACCACGAAAATATGTTCATTGCCAAGTGTAGGCTATTAATAAACATAGGCTATATTCAATTGCCCAAACGTTACTATTCATAATGCTGTTTCTAAATGCCACCGAGGGGGACTATGGGGCCGGAACTAAAATATTCCTCCAGTCTATACCGTTATTTAATTGAATGCAAATATTTTGACCGTCGTCGCGTCAAACTCAACATCACTCCGTTGCCGAGCAATTATTGTTGATTCATTAATTCAGGTATAGCCTATAGCCTATACGTCTATCGCGGTTATTATGTTGTTTCGCCTTTTTATTATTGCCGCCGTCTTTTCAGTCATGTATAGGCTACTATTATCCCCCCCATGTAGGCCTTTTCATAACCTCATAGACTGACTGCACCCCCCCACCCCCCCTCCCCTTTCTCCAGCATCATCACTGACTGATTTCATTGCATTCCACCGACAGACAAGACACACAAGCCGCCGCCGCCGCTCGGCTCGATTCGGCTCACCTTCTCTCTGCGGGGCTCCGAGGGCTCTCTCCGGGTTGAAGTACGACACGATGCCCGCCAGCAGCACTATCAGCCAGCCGTGTCGTCGCATCTTCTCCGCGGCGGCGGTGGCACCATCCGGAGCCCTGGCGTCGCTCCGATCGGTGGTGGTCCTCCGCTGCTGCCGTTATTATGATGACGGTCCCCGCCACAGTCTGCTGTCTCTGGGTCTTCTCCCCCACCACCACCTCCTCCTTCTCCTCCGTTGATAAAGAGCGTCTCTCCTTCTTGTTGTGCTCTCTCCTCTCGTCCTCCTCCGTTTGATACCCCCACCCACCACCACCACCACCCTTTAATAATCCGCAATTAAACACGGTGTGAGAGGCGCTCTATTGTGCGCCTCTCCGCTCCAGCGAGCTCCACATGATCAATCCAACCATCGCTCCTCGCTGCATGGGAAGCCAGCAGCAGTTCTTCTATGGCGATCTGACTGTAAACAACACGGGTTAACTCCGGCGATGCTCACCGTCTCCCCCTGTCTCTCTCTATCCGTGCGTGTTGAGGGGGGCTATAGTCTGATGTCGCCCCCCCCCCCCCCCCCCTCCCCGTTATAAAAAAATAAAAAAGTATAGAGCTACGTCAGACAGCATGCCTCATCATGCTCCGCTTTGCTGTTATAATTCAGGATTGTTTACTTTGTCCACTATTTTACATAAAGTAGACCACATGTTTTATTGTCTCCACCAGGCCGAAGGCATGTGGGGAGAGTATGTTTTGCACTCCGTCCGTCCGCGTGTGTGTCCGTGTGTCCGTGAACAGCTAATCTCGGCCACCGTTAACCCGGTCGATGCCATATTTTGCACACACACTCCCTGGATGCCAACCATGAACCTCTGCCCCAAACTTTCCAGAACGGCCTGTTATAGCGCCACCAGGAGGCCGCTTTGTGCAAAACAAGTTTTTCGATGCCATATTTTGCACACACACTCCCTGGATGCCAACCATGAACCTCTGCCCCAAACTTTCCAGAACGGCCTGTTATAGCGCCACCAGGAGGCCGCTTTGTGCAAAACAAGTTTTTGCACAGTACACCTACAGATTTTGTCCAAACATCACGCAAATTGGTACACAGTCTCTCTAGAGCCATTCAACGAAACAGGTCTTTCAGATTTATCAGACTCCATCCTGATTGGTTAAGATTGGCTTCCAAAGTTCACAGGAGTGCTCAGTTTCAAACAAAATGCTGCAAATCATGAACACATCGCGTGATTTCCGTGAAATTGTGCACCCACATTCCCACTAGGCCGAGGACGAAATGCCACATGAACAATTTCAACTCAGCCTCAAGGTGGCGCTATAACTGGCCCAAAAGTGTTTTTACCTCTAACTGCATGGATCTGTGGATAACTTTGTATGCCAACTCCCTAGAGGCCAAGGAAAAACCTTTGCCTGGAAATTTTCACATCTGCTCTTTATAGCGCCACCAGGAGGCCGACATATGTAAAACACATTTTCTATTACTCCTTCAGATTTTATCCAAATTTCACGCAAATCGGTACACATGATCTCCATAGTCATGTGATCAAGACAGGTTTGTTTGATTTCTCATATTCCATCCTGATTGGCCACGATTGGCTCCTACAGTTTTCAGGAGTAGCCCGCTTTGTACAAATCGCCACAACTCCTCAACGCAGCGTCCGATTGCGATGAAACTGTGCACGCATATTCCCACTAGGCTGAGGAAGAAATCCTGGTGGAGACCTGTGCCCAGAAGGGCACTTTTTCTAGTTAAATTAATGAGATCCCGTGATGTTCCCATTCATAGCGGGCCTATAGCTAATATATATTGCACGCAAAAAACAAAACAAAAATATATAGGCCTTCTTCTCAATCTAATTACATTGGTAATAGCTTTAATTTATATAGCGCCTTTCCCAAGCACATGTAAACAACGAACCAATAAACAAAACGACTCCAAATCGAAGCCTAATTACCATAAGCCCGAGAGGTCTTTCTTAAGACTCTTTTCAAGGCATTCTTCTGACTAAATTTTTGTTTTCGCCCGTGCCCAATCAATTTGTCATTAGTCTTGCCATGGCCAAGGACAATTAAACATATTTACCCCGTAACAGTAATGGGTCACTCAGAATATTCAATTCCTTCATTTAAATTGCATTGAATTGAGAGATGATATAGTTGTTTAGACTTAACACTAGAGAAAGTACGAATGCTTTTTGATTGATTGATTGAAATATTTATTAACAGTTTGCAGAATTACAGTACATTTCAAGCACAAACTCAATACAAAGACTGTTAACTGTGAGTGGACACTGGACGACCCAATGAAGCATTAGACTTGTTTACAAGAGGGTCCACCATGTTCAATTCATCAAAACATTTAGAGACAAATCCACTTCTATATTTATATAGTTAAAGAACAGAACAGGAAGTCATCATAAAGGAAGCAAAAAGGGAAAAGAAACATATACAGTGAGGGGTAAAAAGGGTGGGTGGTGGGGGGGATTCAGATTGTACGGGGCCAGTTTAGAATTGCAGCCGTCCGTAGGTGCCCTTTTAGAGCGGTTTTGAAGGAGTCAAGGGATTCACATGTCTTAATGACTGTTGGTAGGGCGTTCCACATTTTGGTGGCATAGGAGCGAAAATAATTTAGTCCCTTGTTTGTGCCGAATCTGGGTTGTACATGGTTTGTTGCACTCCCTCTGGTGATGGGTGTGGACTTCGTTAACATTAAGGAAGTATTTAGACAGGTACATGCATGGTATCTTGGTAGTGTATTGAATCTGTGGACCAGACCCATTGCAAGATGCTGTACTCTGTCGTCGACCCTAAGCCATTCCAGCCTGTCAAAGTGGGCAGGGGTGAGGTGGGTTCGGGGGGTGAGGCCAAGTAGGACCCTGACCAGTTGGTTTTGGGAGGTCTGGAGCCTTGTTTTAAGGGCCTTTGAGGTGCTGTGGTACCAAGAGGTGCATGCATAGTCAAAGAAACCTTGTACGAGGGCTCCTGTTAATGTCTTCAAGGTGTTTTTGTTGACCAGTGAGGAGATCCTGTAAAGGAATCTTGTTCTTTCATTGACTTTTTTGATTACGTTGGTGGCCATTTTATCACCGGAAAGATTAGCCTCCAGGATGGAACCTAGGTAGGTAATTTCATCTTGTCGTGTAATAATATTGTCACCCAGTCTAACCAAGAAGCCATCTGCCTTGTTAAGATTACTATTTGATCCGAAGAGAATGGATTCAGTTTTTCCCAGGTGTAAGGATAGTTTGTTATCAGCGAGCCAGGTGCAGATTCTACCGAGTTCAGAGCTGAGGGTCTTTTCAACCTGCAGTTTGTTCCTGTCCGAGACCAGCAGTGCTGAGTCATCTGCGAACAGGAACAAGTTGCAGTCACAAGCTGATGTCATGTCGTTTAGGCGGAGCTTTAACTTGACGCCTGGGGGTGCGACTGCATGCTTGGCCAACGACACCCGATTTTTTGGACCTTCATTTTATTATTTTAGCGTTTTTACAATGCCCTAACCCCTAAAAATGAGTTATTTAGGTAGTACAGCAGCTCACACACATACACACATGCACTACAGCCATACAGCGAGTCATCATATCATGATAAGAGAGATGATTACAAACTACAGTCAGAAGCCAGAAGTTAAGTTTAAAAAAATAATAATAATAATAATATTTTTTTGTTTTTGTTTTGTTTTTGCCAGGGGGTGAACCCCCTCAAGCTCCGCCCATGGAACAGTAAGGGCCCTAGTATGCTTCCTTGTGGAACGCCACAGCTCACTGGGAGGGGGGGGGGACAGTGTTCCGTTCACCTCCACCATCTGTTCTCTCCCCTCCAGGTAGGATTGCATCCAGCTCACTGATGCGCTATCAAAACCAATAGCTTTTAGCTTGTTAACCAGTATGGAGTGGTTCACGCTGTCAAAAGCCTTTTGGGGGTCCAGCATGACCATGCCGCAGTATTTGCCAGCATCCACCTCGTGTTTGATGTGGTCGCTCAAATAGAGGAGGCATGTGTCAGTGGAGTGGGATGTACTGAAACCAGATTGGAACTCGTACATTAATTTATTAATGGCAAGATACTTTTCAACCTGTTCATATATAGACTTTTTCCATCACTTTCGAGATGGAGCTTAGAATAGAAATAGGGCGGTAGTTGCCAGGTTATATTTTACTCCCTTTCTTGTGCAGGGGGGTTACTTTGGCCAGTTTAAAATCTTGCCCCTGTTTGATGGAGAGGTTTACTATGTGGGTTATGATTGGAGCTATGGAAATGGCTGAGTCTCTGAGAAATTTGGAGGGAATATTGTCTAGTGGCCTTGTGGTTGGAGGGCACTCAGTTTTTTAAGTACCTCCTCAGTTGTTACCATTGCCATTTTACAATCATATTTACAAACACCTAGGTTTTTAGAAGGCTTTGATGGGAGGGCAGTTTGTTAACCAGCGTTGTTGCAATGTTTGTAAAGAAGATGTTTAAGTAGTTGGCTACATCAAGCTTGTCAGTGATGAGGGTGTCATTCGATTTGATGTTTATGTTTGTAAACCTGGTTTTTAGTTTCTGACCACAGCCTAGTTGGTTGTTTAGTAGCTTCCAGAGCTCCCGAGTCCCGAGGATTGTTTTTGTTTTCCTCTGCTTTATCATTGATAAAGTTTCTTTTGGCTGATTTGGTCATGGCAGTTACACTGTTTCTTAGCTTGTTACGTTTGGTTTTTAGGATGCCCAGTTGGGTTTGGAGATCACTGTCGAAGCGCTTGGCTATAGCTTGGACTTGCATTTAAGAAGTTCAGAGGATTTTTTGTCTCTGGCTTTCATTGCAGTCAGTATGTCCAAATTCATCCATGGCTCCGAGCGGGTTTTGCTAAAAGTTTAAACAGGCCTATACTTATCATTGGTATTCACATACTCACCTTTTTATCATTATCTAGCTGACCATTTAATTGCACAAAATAATTTGATCACTTTGGAAATGAACTATAACATCTGTGAGTTTGACATAGGCCTACTACACTGATGAAGACAGCATGTTAGCATAACGATGAAGATTATTACAATTATTGTAAGCTAGAATGGTGAATGCCAATGGTATACATTTTTATTTATTGTTAGCCAATCAGTGTGAAGGATTATTTAAGAACCTATGGGGGGGGGGGGGGGGTCAAGAGTAATCATTAACGGTGGAATCAATCATTTTGTTAGTCTTTCTGCACACTACAGCTTCACTAGACCAGACTGGGCACTGTCCAACTGCACAAACCTTGCCATCTTGTAAAATAGTTAATAGAACAGGTCCTTAATACATTACATTCAACAATGAAAAGGGGATAGTGATTCGCTGCTTGTAATCCTGTATTCCCAACACTTACACTCCCTTCTCTCCTACTCAGTTACAAAAAATAAAATAAAAAAGACCACTCTACTGGCAGTCATATTTCAGCAGCAACACAAGTGAAGGTGCTAGGAGTTTTACACCTCTGCACTGCAGCCTATACTAAATGGAGAGTGGCAAGATTCAAAATCCTAGAGGGTTTATTTGTCACTCATACTGTACACAGAAATGAGATAAAATACACAACTACTCTGAACTGAGTAGTTGTATACTGACAGGTATGACACAAAAAACATTAAGCAGATTAATTGTGTGCAGAATATGCATATGGTGTAGAATAATTTAGTAGGCGTCCAAAATAATCAGCCCAGTCGGACAAGAATTAAACGTCGGACACTGAAGACTGCATTTAGTTTGACACCAGATGTGTCATCTCAAATGAATATTAATTAAAGGCAATAAATGTCAAATTATTAAAAGATTTGTAGTTTCAGGCTACTCATGCGCAGGCCATGCAGAACATTACTATTCCACAATATCCGAATGTATGACGGAAGCATTTGAAAATAGCAGGAGGCAACAGTCTGGCCACGCGAAACTACCACGGACAAAACAGATTTTGATAATAAAATGAGCTCTCATTCAAATGATACAAGCTGCTCAAAATCACTACCAGCCACCATCTGCCATATTGTCAAAACAGTCAATGTAATATGGTATCTGGATTTAAGTAAAATTATCAATACTGCAATGTAGCAATACTCTGTAGTCCGGAATTCAAATTGAGTGAAAGTACAAAAGTACTATATCAAAATACGGTATACTTAAAGTAGGCTACAAAAGTAAAAGTAATCTACTCATTATGCAGAATGTCCAATTTCACAAGTTTTTAAATGTCTAAAATGTAATGCTTTAATGTATACTCCATGACACGTGTCGTGTGACAAAAATAGCAGATCTACAAGCTCACAACGCGTCACATCACAAAGATGCGTTGTGAATTTGTAGATCTATTTTGGTGCACGACACTGTTGTATGACGTATAAATTGGGCTTTAAATGGTTTCATCTCATTGCAAATCTGAATTAGGATCTAGTCCTCTCGTACCTTTTCTTTTTTTCCCTTTTTTATCCCACGATTTTGTAACCCAATTTTCACCCCTGTGTCAATTATCTAATGTTATCCTGGGCTCTACACACCCTCCGCCAACCTAGTCCCCATATATGGGGGACATGGAGAGAGCAACGGACTTGAACTCATGCTTCCTTCATGCCTGAGTGTCCCAAGTTGCTCCTTTACACCTAACAGGGGGGAGCTTCCCTGGTTGGACGTAGTGCGTGGAAGGAACACGTTACTCCAACCAGTTCCTTTCCCCTCCATCAGGCACCCCGGCTGGCAAGGGGGAGGCAAGTCATACCTTTTCAACAGAATTTTTACCATAGGCCTTGGACAACTCTAGGTCTTCCATTGAATTGTGGGGTTGCTTGGAAGTCCCACTTAATTTCATAGATGGCCTTTTTGTGATGTTTTTTATTGTCTTGTTCTTGCTTTTTGAAATCTTTTTATCTCATATGGTCTTTCACTGCCTCTGTCCTATTGTACTCAGAGCATAGGTATTTCATTTTGCAAAGCAATTTGTAAACAAGAGTGTCTCAATTTTTTTTTTTTTTTAACTATTAAACAGAAATAAACACAGAAATCAATACATTTATATTAGTTTTAACTTTAAGAAATCTAGGAATCATCAATAGTAATATGCATTTTAAAACAAATACAAAAGCGTTATACAACAATACCCAAAGATATTTAAAAATACTGAACATATTGGTTTGACATCATGTCTAGAGAATCAGGACAATTTCTACATCTGTGCGTATTGGTAATCTCTTTTCACACTGCTCTCTTCTTCAAAGACCCAGATTGCAGAAATACAGTGAATTTTGGGTGTCTTGGTGATACAAGTAAGGATAAATATGGATAAAAGAAGTCTGTAATTTGCCCTATACCTAAAATAATTCCACATAACATGTTCACATCGGACAAATGTAAGTAAATCACTGTGTTTTTAAAACTAGCACAAAAATTGTACAGGTTCTATTTTACTCCCTTTCTTGTGCAGGGGGGTACAAATGCTGCTGAACAGGCATCACAGGTGGTGGAGGAACGGAAGTAGAAGCGTGAAGAATAGAATAGAATAGAACAGAATAGAATTAGCAGCCCATTTGAAACCCTGGCTTTTTCACACCCAGCACACCTGGTGGTGATGTCTGATGCAAACTTCCAAGATTTGGGCGTCCAAATCGGTTGCTTCAAAAGACTAGCCTACATTCCTAACAACGGATCTGAGGACACATGCTAAAGTCCCGGTCGATACGCCCCTGCTTTCGGGTGAGTCCTGGGTTCTTGGACCATTGGCACCTGTCTTTGGCCTTGTAGCGTGTTTTCACTGACATCGAATCCCAGACCGGGTATTCCTCTTGGGTCACCGCGTCGTTTTCTTTTTCCAGGTCTACCAGGAGCTGGTCTACCAGGACAGCAAGGTCATCTTTTGTCTGGTGCCGCTTCGGAGCTGCCCCTCTCCTCCTGGTCTCGTCTCGAGGCCGGAGCACAGCAGTAAGCAGGTCCTTGTAGAGTTGCCTGCTGGTCTCCTTCTGCAAAAGCAGCTCAGGGTCCACCCCCTTTCTCAGCCTATGCACCAGGTAGTGGACCAATGTTCCCTTGTACAACCTGGCCAGCACCAGAAATGAAAGGTTATAGACACATCATTCAGAGCATCAGCAAAACAAGAAGAAATAGATTAGGTTTATCACCATGTTTGTTTGAATATCTCTTGACGTTTTATTATTTTTAGGGGCGCTAGCCCCTCCTATATTCCCAGCTTTCCAGGTTTGTGTGAACACAAACATTGGCTTGTGATTGGCTGATCACCCCATAGCGATGATTTGATTGGCTGAGCATAGTACATATTGAAGCTAAAAGTGAGGGCAGAATAGTGAAAACGGAAAAGTGAGGGCGCAAATTGTGATTGGCCAGAATTAGTTGACGTATTAAGATAAGAGCGCCCCTCACTTCACACAGATTTTTTTCAAGTGCTACAGAATAAATAAGGCATCCAAATAAGAAAGTCCCAGCATATCATATATTTGTCAATATCATGCAGCTCTAAGCTCCGTTGCTTATTTTTTATTTATTAGTCCTTATTGGTCGCGTTCCTGTTCTCCCTTTGAGCTTCTTCGGTAGTGGGTACTGTATTTATGAGCATTGTATGTCTGTCCTGTTTTTTTGTTGTGTATTTTTTGTTACTGGCAGAGCTGTGTCACTTATTTTGCCTCTTGACCTCAATCTGGGAGCCTCTCAAACTTGATTGACAAAGCACATTATGATACAGTTAACACAACAAAATCCTCAGTGTTCATTTAACTGTACAATGTAACATAATGTCGGATAGTCCTGTAAAGATGCCTTACCATGCAATTTGAGGCTCTTGTAGGGGAAAACATAACAGCTGGTTGAGGTGAATGCTGTCTTTAAAGCAGATCTGCCATTCGTTGTAGGCATGGGTTACATCAAACTCCTGTTTCGGCTGTTCATGTATGTCCATTTTTATCTCCCCCGTTACATCTACAACACATGAACACACACACACACACACACACACACACACACACACACACACACACACACACACACACACACACACACACACACACACAACCGTTTTGAATTGCCAAAGCCAAAGGTGTACTGCTTGGAAAGGATAAGCAAAAAGTTTTTTCTGAGACTCAACCATAGCTGTTTTAGCTGTACTATATGACATAATCAAAGCAAGATGGGCTTCAAGTAAGTTATTCAACAAAAACAGAACATTTTGTATAATACTGATTAAAGAACATTTGTCACAGAAATTGTGCTATATCATTCATGTCATCATATCATGTATGTGATTAACAGAAATGTAAGCTATACCTTGTACAAGAAATTACATGTTTTTGTATTTATGCACGTACAGCAGGCCTAGTTTTCTTGCACCTACCTCGTTGGAGTCGTTGCCCAGACACCATCCCAAGCAGCAGAGCCTGAATGACCTTCTCATCGGGGGGAGGACTGCTGTGCTGCAACCAGTAGCAAGTGACAGCGACTGGCAGGTGCAGGATGGATGGGACTCCACTCAAAGTGTTGTGGCTCACCCCAAGCGTCTCCAAAAATACCTGTTCAAGAACGGGCTGCTCAGCCTGTTAATGCAGGAGTAAACAGCAAGGTTAATAGTATTCGGGGTTGTTTTTTTTTCGTTTAGTTTGAATTGTTTTTTAATGTGAGTTTGCTAGTCTATTTTCTCCTTTGTTTTGTTTTTAAGGATACATTTTAGTTTTAGGTTGCATTCGGATTAAGATGGGGAAAGATTTAACATTGTCAGAACAAAGCTGACAGAGCAAAAATAGCAAATCTACAGGATCTGCTATTCTTGCTATTTACTCTATTAGCTCTATTAGCTCAGTGGTTAAATAACCAGAGCAGGATAATGACAGAAGGTAGAAGTAACTATGTATTATTAAAAAAAATCCCTGAATTATTTTTGTTAGTTTTAGTTAGGCAAAGTACTGACTAATAACAGTACTGGTAAACAGATAAAGCGCACAATGTGTTGCATGTGCACATAATACATGCATTGTAAACAACAAATACATCAATAAAGCATGTACTGTTGGAATGTAACATGATATCTTACCTGATGCAGTAAGTCAATTGTAATTTTTGATTTTGATTTGATTGGTTGGACCATGATCTTGGACAGCCGTGTGCCATCTCTGTCCCATTCCTCCACTCCGGTTCCAGTCTTACGACCCAACAGCAGCCCGTACATCACCTGTCGGATAGGCCGAGAAGTAATATTGGCACTTGGCAGGTAGGCGTGGTCCACCTGGCAAGGCTGGGACAGTCTTCCGAGCAACAGCACATCCAGAACGTCGGAGGTCAACCGGCCTTGGGTCAAAGGAAGGCGAGCCCAGTCGGGGACTATGCCCACCGCCTCTGGTTCGAGATCCGGCGCTGTACCGTCGTGGAAGAACCGGAGAAGGCAGGTTGGAGGGAACTGGTACTCCTTCATTCCCAGAGTCAAGGCCTGCAGGACCTCATCCTCTCTTTGTCTGCTCAAGCCACCCATTAGACCCAGCACCGCCTTCAAAGCATCACCGGGACTCTGAAAGTCGTTCAGCCATCGCACTAACCCGTCAAAGCGGCTCATGGTCCCTTTTCCCGGTGAGCTGTATTCTGCCCAGCGCACTGAGATGCCCATTTCACGGAGCTTGACATAGTCGTTGCCAGCCAGTGCAGCCATGAGAGGCAGGAATTGGAGTTTAATATCGAAATAGACGCAGAAGCTGGATGTGGCGTAGTATTTGCATGGAATGTAGCTCTGTCCCGCCATGCTCTGTGACACCGCGTCCCACTTGAAGTGCGAGATTGGCAGAAACCCCCCAGGGAGGTCAAAGACATAGAAGTCACTGTCATTGCTCAATACCGGGCACTTCCACTCTCTCGCCAAGGAGGCTATTTGGCTGTCAGCCTCTCCAAAGCACTGTGCGAATGGTACCTTCAGGTTGGTCAGGGTTTGTTTGAGCACCAAATTAACCAGGGTTGGCAGGATGTTCTCGTTTCCACCCATAGCTGCAATCTGGGCTTTCCTGATCCTGTCTTCAGCTCGTTTCATCAGGGTGTGGTATTTCTTATCGGAGCAGTCTGTCCCTCCATCCAGTACTACATACGGTTCAATCCTACATTCTCTCAGAGCCTTGATAAACTTTGTAATAAGGTCCTCAAATGCAGCATACTCTCCACCATGGTTTTGTTCCAAGCCAGTGTTATGATAGAGCAAATGATACAAGTTACAGCCGTCAATAACAAGCTTACTGTTACTGAAATCTCTATTTCTAAATATCTGACTGTTGTTCTCAATAAAGGTAAATAAGCCCTGGACACCCATTGTGAGTTCAGATTCTGTGCCTTGTGATAAAGAGGATCATGAGTGATGTATTTATAGCAAGTGGAGTTTTCTTTTCCTTACGTTTCATTTTCCTTACTGATGTCTTGAATAGAGCACAGACTCCTACGTCTCATTTTCCTTTCTGATGTCGTGAATAGATAAATAGGCTAAAATAAAGTGCACAGACTCCCAAGTTTCATTTTCCTTACTGATGGCATGAGAACTGGCGGTGCCTTGTGGTACAGTCAGGTAAATACACTGACCACATGCATCTTACAAGTCACAAACAACCAGGTTGATTATCATGTTGTCTCTACATTGTCCTAATGTAGAGACTAGAGAATGAATGTAGTTTACCTGATGGCAGGTAAATTAGTCATTCCACGAAACCGGTACGATTTGGCCTTTTCTTTTTTGACCGAAAGGTTTTACTTTACCCACAATTTTCACAATTTACTCATTAGATTTTTTTACTCAAGATGGACACTACTCTACCTGTGGTGATTAAGAGGAGACCACATGGCATGCATGAGATTAAGAAATCAGATATGTTTAAATAACAAACATAACTTTCACAAATAATTGTTTTTTATCTTTATTCCATGTAACGGAGTTGAGCTGTTATGCTTTACGACCACATGTGAGAGTAGAAATTACTCTAAAACATTGTAAAATAAGGTGTGAGATTGCCTCTTTCTGTAGCATGTTGTTCAGAAGACTTGTAGAATGCCACTTCCTGTTGGTGATGTAACGGGGTTGAGTGCGATTGGGGGACAGAGCTATATAATGCTATTTTAATGATTAATCATCAATTTATTCAAAAACTAAACATGACCAGCAGTAAAGCACCGATAGCTTTATATGTGAATGGCATAATTTATGGATTTTTGTACATTTTTAATAGTAATATCTGAAGTCGACTTTCATCGAAGGCCATTGGGGACATGAAAAAATGGACAAAATAGGGGGTGTCTACTGAAAGAAAACAAGATAATTTCTGATAATTATGAAGATACAATCCATGTAATTTTTACACAATATTAAAGGGAACATATACATTGATGAAAAAAGCTTTTAAAAATACATTTTGGTGACTCAATCAATAAAATACACCTTAAAGGGACAGAGGGACTGCAAATCGTACCGGTTTCGTTTCCCTTATTCGACTCAAATAAGCTAAAACAAAGTGCAGATACTGATTGTCTTTTCGTTTAGGGTGTGGGGAGATAAGGCTTTATACGTTGTTGATGATAAGAGGTAGGCTATAGGGCTCAATAAACATTATGCTTCTCCATGTCCCCTTTTCCAGCATCTAATGGACTCGACAACTTGTGCCTCTTGGACTGTCAATGCGAATATCCAACTTTACTGTGGTTATAGGCTACAGTTGACGATAATTTAATAAACTAGCTATATGGGGACTAAATATCCCATGGGCAACTACTCAGATCCAACAACATGAATCGTAGTGAATCTTCGACTCTTCGTTACACTAGCTATCAACTAAAATGCTCTCACATTCCTGTAGGATGCAGAGCAGACTGCTGCTGCTCATCTGGTGTGTGTGTGTGTGTGTGTGTGTGTGTGTGTGTGTGTGTGTGTGTGTGTGTGTGTGTGCGCACACACGTCTGGAGCTTTGTTACTTTTATGAGTCCATTGCAGGTGGAAGCTGTCATGGAAAAATAATGACTTTAATTTCACAAAAATGTTCAAACCTTGACAATTTTTATCTACAGGACTGTACGCTCGATTGAGCGTGAGATTCGTAAGGGAGGCAGTGAGCATACATCAGGGTGCTGTACTTCGTATCAGTCCCGGTGTCTATGTATCACTCCTTTTCCTTACTAATTGCTCTACAGTCGAAGGTCACCGTATGTCCTCTGTTGTAAGCTGGTTACTCCTTGGCATCTGCTGGGAGATTTACCACTTTATCAGAAGAGACACACCTCCTCACTTGTTCTGTGTTCTGTCCAAATCTATATATGTGACTGTTCTTGCTTTTCTTCCTCATGTTATGCGCAACTGTTTCCCTAAGAGGCACTTGCGATACAAAGCATACTTTGTGTTACTCGCCAGTACAGCTGCGAAGAAAATCATTTTGGTTAATTGGAAATCTGAAAAATCACCTTCACAGAGACACTGGCTGAATGAGCTTTCATCATACTGTACCCCTGAAAAGATACTGTACAATGTAAGAAGAAGGCCTGCCACTTTTGAAAAGATATGGGGCAGGTTCTTTGAGGTTCTACCTTCAATATCTCCTCTGGGTTGATTTAGTTTGAGTTTTCTTTTATTTATATTGTTATTTTCATGTATTTATCCGAGTTGTTGCTGTCAAGAGGTGTTGTGTACATACAGAATAATGAGAGCTGTGTAGTTTTCCTTTCTGGGGTTGGGGTGGGGGGTGGGTGGGTGGGGGGGGTTTGTTTTTACTGTTTTTTGTCTTTTCTTTTTGAGTTTGTCTTGTCTTGTTTAAAAAAAAGAAAAAAGAAATCATGATTCTGTAACTTGTTGTTAATATCTGCATTTTCAATAATTAAATCTTAAAAAAAAAAAGAGGCACTTGCGATCTCATCAGTCGACTTAAATCTTCTGTTTTAATAAATACCATTCATGAGGCCAAGCCACTGCTCAGATCTGACTTTATTTCATCTTGTCGCTTAAAAAGTTCCTTGGAAAAGCCTGGAAGGTAAACCTATATCAAACTGTTTTTTTTGATTGATTGATTTATTAACAGTTTGCAGAATTACAGTACATTTCAAGTACAACTCAATTCATACAATAACTGTTAAATGTGAGTGGACGACACCATAAAGCATTACACTTGTTTACAATAGGGCCCACCATTTTCAATTCATCAAAACATTTAGAGACGTACGAATATACACATCTATATAGTAAAAAAAAGGAAATCATCATAGAGGAGGTACAAAGGGAAAATAAACGTATAGTGAGGGGAAAAGGGGTGGGGGGGGGGGTCAGACTTTACGGGGGCCAGTTTCGAATTGCAGCCGTCCGTAGGTGCCCTTTGAGAGCAGTTGACAAGGAGTCAAGGGATTTGCATGTCTTAATGACTGTTGGTAGGGCGTTCCACATTTTGGTGGCATAGGAGCGAAATGAATTTAGTCCCTTGTTTGTTTTCCCTGTCATCATCAATACAGAAGTATTACAAATATCCCTGCAGTGGCATACAATTTACAATTTAGGCATTTAGCAGACGCTCTTAATCCAGAGCGATTTACAATAAGCAAGAACAAAAGCATGGGAATACATCACAAAAAAGCATTTATCATAAAACATGCGTAAGCTAAGAAAGTAACAGTGGAATATCTATATTATGAGACTATACATATAAACTATATATATATACTACTATGCTATACATATGTACTATGGCGTGCTATGACTATATACAATGCAATTATAGTGCTGTCTACATAACATGCTATAAGTCTATCAGATGCTATCTAAGTCTACAGAAATGCTATCTAAGGGGGTAGGGTAAGTGCTATGGGCCATGATGGAGTCTAAAAAGGTGGGTTTTCAGATTACGGCGGAAGATTGGGAGTGATGCTGCAGTTCTGACTGCAATGGGAAGTGCATTCCACAGTTTTGGAGCCAGAAGGGAGAAGAGTTTGGGACGTGTGGAGCGTTGTCCCGGCGTTTTTAGTGAGTGGCATGATGAATTATAGGCTACGTAAATAAAACAAACTGCCCTGTCAGGTTATTTCACATTCTACAGTTATAAACATGACATCAGTGCGGTAAGGAAAATGATACTTTAGGAAAATGAAACCTATAGTAACCTCAAGAGCATGTGTCAACAAACAACCCCGCCTCCCTGTGTGTGCCAACATGACCTTTTAAGAACACACCGTTGGACTCGATAGTCAAGTGGTTAGGGCACTATATGGGCTCCACTTCCCAACAGTGAGTCATTGATTTTATTCCCGAGCTGCCCCTCTCCTCCTGGTCTCGTCTTGAGGCCGGAGCACAGCAGTAAGCAGGTCCTTGTAGAGTTGCCTGCTGGTCTCCTTCTGCAAAAGCAGCTCAGGGTCCACCCCCTTTCTCAGCCTATGCACCAGGTAGTGGACCAGTGTTCCCTTGTACAACCTGGCCAGCACCAGAAATGAAAGGTTAGACACATCATTCAGAGCATCAGCAAAACAAGAAGAAATAGATTAGGTTTATCACCATGTTTGTTTGAATATCTCTTGACAACCTTTTTTTTTTTAGGGGCGCTAGCCCCTCCTATTCCCAGCTTTCCAGGTTTGTGTGAACACAAACATTGGCTTGTGATTGGCTGATCACCCCATAGCGATGATTTGATTGGCTGAGCAAAGTACATTGAAGCTAAAAGTGAGGGCAGAATAGTGAAGACGGAAAAGTGAGGATGCAAATTGTGATTGGCCAGAATTAGTTGATGTATTAAGATAGGTGCGCCCCTCACTTCACACAGATGTGATATTTTTCAAGTGCTACAGAATAAGGCATCCAAATAAGAAAGTCCCAGAAACTCATATATATCAATATCAATATATCAATATATCAATATGTCAATATCATGCAGCTCTAGGCTCGACTAGTTGTAATTGTAATTATAGGTTGCTTGTAACTTGAAGCTTATTTTATGGCTGCTCTCATTCTACAATCTACAACATTAAGGAAAGGAATGAAACGTCATGACCTCAATCTGGGAGCCCCTCAAACTTTATTGACAAGGCCCATTGTGTTGATACAGTTAACACAACAAAATCCTCAGTGTTCATTTAACTGTACAGTGTAACATAATGTCGGATAGTCCTGTAAAGATGCCTTACCATGCAATTTGAGGCTCTTGTAGGGGAAAACATAACAGCTGGTTGAGGTGAATGCTGTCTTTAAAGCAGATCTGCCATTCGTTGTAGGCATGAGTTACATCAAACTCCTGTTTCGGCTGTTCATGTATGTCCATTTTTATCTCCCCCGTTACATCTACAACACATGAACACACACACACACACACACACACACACACACACACACACACACACACACACACACACACACAACCGTTTTGAATTGCCAAAGCCAAAGGTGTAGGCTACTGCTTGGAAAGGATAAGCAAAAAGTTTTTTCTGAGACTCAACCATAGCTGTTTTAGCTGTACTATATGACATAATCAAAGCAAGATGGGCTTCAAGTAAGTTATTCAACAAAAACTGAACATTTTGTATAAACACGTACAGCAGGCCTAGTTTTCTTGCACCTACCTCGTTGGAGTCGTTGCCCAGACACCATCCCAAGCAGCAGAGCCTGAATGACCTTCTCATTGGGGGGAGGACTGCTGTGCTGCAACCAGTAGCAAGTGACAGCGACTGGCAGGCACAGGTTGGATGGGACTCCACTCAAAGTGTTGTGGCTCACACCAAGCGTCTCCAAAAATACCTGTTCAAGAACGGGCTGCTCAGCCTGTTAATGTAGGAGTAAACAGAAAGGTTAATAGTATTCAGTAAAAAAAATCCCCGTTTAGTTTTAATTGGTTTTTAATGTGAGTTTGCTAGTCTATTTTCTCCTTTGTTTTGTTTTTAAGGATACATTTTAGTTTTAGGTTGCATTCGGATTAAGATGGGGAAAGATTTAACAATGTCAGAACAAAGCTGACAGAGCAAAAATAGCAAATCTACAGGATCTGCTATTCTTGCTATTTACTTTATTAGCTCTATTAGCTCAGTGGTTAAATAACCAGAGCAGGATAATGACAGAAGGTAGAAGTAACTATGTATTATAAAAAAAAATCCCTGAATTATTTTTGTTAGTTTTAGTTAGGCAAAGTACTGAATAATAACAGTACTGGTAAACAGATGAAGCGCACAATGTGTTGCATGTGCACATAAAATACATGCATTGTAAACAACAAATACATCAATAAAGCATGTACTGTTGGAATGTAACATGATATCTTACCTGATGCAGTAAGTCAATTGTGATTTTGGATTTTGATTTGATTGGTTGGACCATGATCTTGGACAGCCGTGTGCCATCTCTGTCCCATTCCTCCACTCCGGTTCCAGTCTTACGACCCAACAACAGCCCGTACATCACCTGTCGGATAGGCCGAGAAGTAATATTGGCACTTGGCAGGTAGGCGTGGTCCACCTGGCAAGGCTGGGGCAGTCTTCCGAGCAGCAGCACATCCAGAATGTCGGAGGTCAACCGGCCTTGGGTCAAAGGAAGGCGAGTCCAGTCGGGGACTATGCCCACCGCCTCTGGTTCGAGATCCGGCGCTGTACCGTCGTGGAAGAACCGGAGAAGGCAGGTTGGAGGGAACTGGTACTCCTTCATTCCCAGAGTCAAGGCCTGCAGGACCTCAGCCTCTCTTTGTCTGCTCAAGCCACCCATTAGACCCAGCACCGCCTTCAAAGCATCATCGGGACTCTGAAAGTCCTTCAGCCATCGCACTAACCCGTCAAAGCGGCTCATGGTCCCTTTTCCCGGTGAGCTGTATTTTGCCCAGCGCACTGAGATGCCCATTTCACGGAGCTTGACATAGTCGTTGCCAGCCAGTGCAGCCATAAGAGGCAGGAATTGGAGTTCAATATCGAAATGGACGCAGAAGCTGGATGTGGCGTAGTATTTGCATGGAATGTAGCTCTGTCCCGCCATGCTCTGTGACACCGCGTCCCACTTGAAGTGCGAGATTGGCAGAAACCCCCCAGGGAGGTCAAAGACATAGAAGTCACTGTCATTGCTCAATACCGGGCACTTCCACTCTCTCGCCAAGGAGGCTATTTGGCTGTCAGCCTCTCCAAAGCACTGTGCGAATGACACCTTCAAGTTGGTCAGGGTTTGTTTCAGCACCAACTTAACCAGGATAGGCATGACGTTCTCGTTTCCACCCATAGCTGCAATCTGGGCTTTCCTGATCTTGTCTTCAGCTCGTTGTATCAGGGTGTCGTATTTCTTATCGGAGCAGTTCGTCCCTCCATCCAGTACTACATACGGTTGAATGCCACATTCTCTCAGAGCCTTGATAAACTTTGTAATAAGGTCCTCAAATGCAGCATACTCTCCACCATGGTTTTGTTCCAAGCCAGTGTTATGATAGAGCAAATGATACAAGTTAGAGCCGTCAATAACAAGCTTACTGTTACTGAAATCTCTATTTTTAAATATCTGACTGTTGTTCTCAATAAAGGTAAATAAGCCCTGGACACCCATTGTGAGTTCAGATTCTGTGCCTTGTGATAAAGAGGAACATGAGTGATGTATTTATAGCAAGTGGAGTTTTCTTTTCCTTACGTTTCATTTTCCTTACTGATGTCTTGAATAGGTAAATAGGCTAAAATGAATTGCACAGACTCCTACGTTTCATTTTCCTTTCTGATGTCGTGAATAGATAAATAGGCTAAAATAAAGTGCACAGACTCCCAAGTTTAATTTTCCTTACTGATGGCATGAGAACTGGCGGTGCCTTGTGGTACAGTCAGGTAAATACACTGACCACATGCATCTTACAAGTCACAAACAACCAGGTTGATTAGCATGTTGTCTCTATATTGTCCTAATGTAGAGACTAGAGAATGAATGTAGTTTACCTGATGGCAGGTAAATTAGTCATTCCACGAAACCGGTACGATTTGGCCTTTTTTTTTTTTTTTGACCGAAAGGTTTTACTTTACCCACAATTTTCACAATTTATACTCATTAGATTTTTTACTCAAGATGGACACTACTCTACCTGTGGTGATTAAGGGCGCTTTCACACCCAAAGTTCGCTTAGAAGGTCCGGATCAAGGACCAAGGACCAAATATTAGCATTTTGATTTTGGTCCGTTTGGCGTTCACACTGGACTTTGTAAAGCGTACCAATTATGTAAACAAATGACACGTGGACATGTTAAGCGAACCAAATAGTGAGGGGGAAAAGAACATGAGGGGAAATCATTGTCTACAAATTTTGGGGCAACCTTCAGTCACACAGAGAGAAGAGAACAGCAACATGACAGGCAGCAACAACTTGCTATTGCATTCATTCATATTAATTATTTTATTAGCCAAATAAGAGCAACAGATGAACAGAGGAGTAGGTGTTTGAACAATAATGTGCTTGCTGACAATTCACGGAGATGTATAGCCTACAACAAGGTATCCCCGATAAAAAGGACTTTTCTTCCATGTACCTTAACCCGATTAGATATATATTTCTGCGCATCAAATCGGCGGGCATTTCCATGTCATCTTATGGTTTAAACTTGAAGGTGGTCAGTTAGTATTGAGCTTCAAGTCAGAACAGCTCCGCTGCAGCTAATTGAGTAATTGAGTTGACCTAGTTTTACGTCTTTTGCTATAGTGATCGTGATGTAATCAATGAATCATTTGGGACCACCTGTGTATAGCCTATTTAACATTAAATATTTCTCTGTCTCTCCCCCTCATGTACACACACACACACACACATGAAGACTCACATGCTTTGTCATAACTTGCGTGGCGGCGGCACATGCTTAAAATAAAACAGCCTGTCGGAGTGGACCAATAGCAGCTAGCTGCAGCCTCGCCAAAAGCCAAAAACAACGAAGCCTGTTTAGCAGAAAACACCTCCCGAGGCAACAGAACAGAGAAGACAAAAAAATATATATAGTTTGATTCACACCGTCAGCTTGTTCTTTTGTTGTTCTCACTGTCTTTGTCATTGCATCGCTTTGATTACGTTAATGGACTTCTGGTATCGTCGCATTATTATTAGTAGTCTATTTGAGAAAGCCCATCAAGTCAAGGGTTGCCTTTAGTCTTAAAGAGAATAATGACTGTGCTGGCATTATATAGCCTACTGTATAGCCTAGGCTATACAAGTCAAGCATTATAGCCTAGGCAATACTATTTTGATCAACTCACATCAATAATACCGGGTGAAAGAAATATGTCACATATTGTACAATAGCCTATGAAGTTAATATAGGCTATATTTAATGGTTTGCACTGCAATGACATGACAATGATCTGAAAAATGAATGAAAATCTATTGTGCCGTGCCGTCGCCCCGGATCGCACACAAATAAAATAAATTGCCAAGACCACTAACATTTTATTTAGGCATATCTCGCTCATTTCTTATGCGATTTTTAAAATTTAAATATCACCATAATCCTTGGGAACTCTACTTTCAATTGGTGTTGTCAGCCAAGACTCTATTGTCTTCCAATCTAACGATATAGTCACATTACGCACAGGTGCGCACAGGGGCTGCATGCGTCTTCCTGTGCTGTCATTACGAGAGAGAGAGAGAGAGAGAGAGAGAGAGAGAGAGAGCGCATAGTCTGATATAGGTTATATTAAAGGCCTGTAGATATAATTGCTTGCATGCGCTGAGAGAGAGATGCGCTCCAAATTTACCATAACGTACATACCATTCCGTGTACATCTGTACAGTGTACAACTTGTACATCTGTTATTTTTGCGCATGTGAACCACGCTGCCATTACATTTGCGCTGCGCAGTGCGCCTCGACATATATGCGTCTACTATTAAAATCAGACTGTCAGCTCAATAGTGATCCCCGTAAAAAAGACATGCTTTTATAACTAATTATTAATGCAGCCTCACAACTGCCGACGCCCGACGGCTATTTTGGCTATCGTACTGTATTTGGTCCTCTATAAAGTCCGAATGCGTTCACACCAGTAACGAACCGCACCGTGGTTCGTTTGGAAGCGAACCGAGTTCGGCCTTTTTTAGCGGACCATGGTTCGTTTCTTTGATCCGCACCAGAGTTCGTATGCACGTTCACACCAACCGAACCAAAGGGGTAAGCGGACCATGGTTCGTTTAAAACGAACCAAACATGTCCGGTGTGAAAGCGCCCTAAGAGGAGACCACATGGCATGCATGAGATTAAGAAATCAGATATGTTTAAATAACAAACATAACTTTCACAAATAATAGTTTTCTATCTTTATTCCATGTAACGGAGTTGAGCTGTTATGCTTTACGACCACATGTGAGAGTAGAAATTACTCTAAAACATTGTAAAATAAGGTGTGAGATTGCCTCTTACTGTAGCATGTTGTTCAGAAGACTTGTAGAATGCCACTTCCTGTTGGTGATGTGACGTCACTAAAGTGCCAGTTAAGTATTCTTATGGAGGGGAGAGTAAACATTATTAAAAGCTCAATAAACATTATGCTTCTCCATGTCCCCTATTCCAGCATCTATTGGACTTGACAACTTGTGCCTCTTGGACTTTCCTTGCGAATATCCAACTTTACTGTGTTTATAGATAGGCATAGGCTACAGTTGACGATAATTTAATAAACTAGCTATATGGGGACTAAATATCCCATGGGCAACTACTCAGATCCAACAACATGAATCGTAGTGAGTCTTCGACTCTTCGTTACACTAGCTATTCAACTAAAATGCTCTCACATTCCTGTAGGATGCAGAGCAGACTGCTGCTGCTCATCTGGTGTGTGTGTGTGTGTGTGTGCGCGCGCACACACGCGCACTTCTGGAGCTTTGTTACTTTTATGAGTCCATTGCAGGTGGAAGCCTGGAAGGTAAATCTATATCAAACTGTTTTCTTGATTGATTGATTTATTAACAGTTTGCAGAATTATTGTTAACTGTGAGTGGACAACACCATAAAGCATTACACTTGTTTTCAATAGGGCCCACCATTTTCAATTCATCAAAACATTTAGAGACGTACGAATATACACATCTATATAGTAAAAAATAGGAAATCATCATAGAGGAGGTAAAAGAAACGTATAGTGAGGGGAAAAGGGGTGGGGGGGGTCAGATTTTACAGAGTTTCGAATTGCAGCCGTCCGTAGGTGCCCTTTGAGAGCAGTTGACAAGGAGTCAAGGGCTTTGCATGTCTTAATGACTGTTGGTAGGGCGTTCCACATTTTGGTGGCATAGGAGCGAAATGTATTTAGTAGTTTGTTTTCCCTGTCATCATCAATACAGAAGTATTACAAATAATATTTGTAATACTGTAATACTATATACTATAATTCATCATGCCACTGCAGGGATATTATCCCTGCAGTGGCATGATGAATTATAGGCTACGTAGTCAAATAAAACAAACTGCCCAGTCAGGTCATTTCACATTCTACAGTTATAAACATGACATCAGTGCGACAAGGAAAATTATACTTTAGGAAAATGAAACCTATAGTAACCTCAAGCGCATGTGTCAACAAACAACCCCGCCTCCCTGTGTGTGCCAAAATTTCCTTAAGTTTCAACCTTTTAAGAACACACCGTTGGACTCGATAGTCAAGTGGTTAGGGCACTATATGGGCTCCACTTCCCAACAGTGAGTCATTGATTTTATTCCCGGACAGACGGACCATTTTCTGCATATCACAACCCCTACTCTACTCTCTCCCCTAAGGCAAAAAAATACTTAAAATTCCATGACTTTGTTCTGCGTCAGTCTTTTGATAACTGCACACAGTGCACACAATTGAACTGTCTTCTGTACTAGAATTATAACATGCATTTCAAGAAAAACAATGATACTATCCTAAATTAGAGATCAAATTATATATTTACAAGCTACTAGCCAAATAACATGCCGAAAGCAGTATTTTTTTTCCAATGGCATTGTCCTGAATGTTCCACTACAGTAAAAGTGACTGTTAGGAAAATAAATACGTGACTAACTTATATTCATGATGCGACATCACCTTGCTACATTTACAACATTAACGTGTACATAAACGTTATTTAGATTTCAGTTCTTCCACGGATGTTAGAATTTTGCACAGGCCGGTATTAGCACTCGAGCATTTCTCTCGTCAGTACAGACTTAAGCCATCTATTCTGTGTTGATTCGTTTCTGCACCAATCTGATGAAGACATGGTCCTGTAGTTCCTGTAGTAGCTATGTACTATACTCGAGCATTCTGCAGCAAGAACAAAAAGTCAGAATTCAGTCCCCCATGGACAGGTCATGAATTTAAAATCTCATCTCTCCAGCTGTCGCGGTCTTTCCTCTGGCGCTTGCGTGCGAGTTCTGGGAAGTAAGCGTTGTTGTATGGCCTGTCCCGCTCCTCCGCCTCCATGCCTGACTCCTTGTCCTTTCCCTTGCCGTTCTTTGGGTCCAGCAGGGCCTGGGCTCGCCTCTTCTCCTCCACCTCTCTCTGCAAACGCTCGGCGCGCAAACGCTCCATGGAGCTGGACGAGACGGAACAGATGTGTGTCAACGTCCATGAGGTTATTTCTGCCATTAATAAACATTTTGTTGTAGTTTGTTTTTCCCTTATCGTCTTGAGAGTTGAGACAGACATTGTTCATAAGCCTCTTGGACATTTATATTAACCCTCATGAATAGAACACATTAGATTAAAATAAGAAATGGTACTTTCTCAACACATCAAAGATACAATTATAAATACACGGAAACCAAGTACAAGAGCCAACATTAAATATTCATAGCGCACACTGGAAAAATACTGGAATGCGTGTCCTTATTCTGAGTTTCCATAATTGTATTTAGTTTGTGCCTGTGTTCTATTATTGGGCAAAAGGAACATATTTGAGTCTTCCCTAGTGTATTGGTATTTTATTCTTACCCCTCTCCACTGCTCCTCCGCTCTCCTCTGTCTCTCCTGTCCTTCTTGCTCTTGTGTGCCTTCCTGTCCTTTATGGCGAGGGCCTTCTTCATGTCCTTCAAGGGGTCCAAGAGGTCTTTCAGCCTCCGGTCTTTCTTCTCCTTCTCCTCCGCACTCAAGGGTTTTCTCTGCCCTCCGTGGTCTTTCTTCTCTTTGTCCTTCTTCTCTTTGTCCTTCTTCTCTTTGGCTTTGTCCTCTTCTTTTTCGCTGCCAGTCTTCATGTACCAGGGCGTGACCTCTGTGCCTGGTTGTGGGCCCAGGGACACCAGCAGGCCGATGGCACGTTCCTGTTTCTCCTGAAAAATCAAATGGAAATTAGACATGCCTTGAACTTCAAGGCTCATTTTGACCACGATCTTGATCGTGACCATTTCAACTAAAAAGTTAGTCATGTTTTTGGGACATTAATGATGTTGTGGTGGCTTTGGCTTCTGCGTATTTAGGACAACATGATAATCTAACCTGGTTGTTTGTGACTTGCAAGATGCATGTGGTCAGTGTATTACCTGACTGTACCACAAGGCACCGCCAGTTCAAGTTATTTTGTTCAGATAGACGGAGTGATTAAAATGAATACTGGACTACTCGCCCCGGTGCTTGCCCGTTTTTCCTCCCGGAATTTTCCCCAGTGAGGGGGATAACTTTGTAATATGTTATTCGCTGTTTGTATTCTTTTTGGAAAAATATAAAAAGATACTCCTGTGGAAATTCTATATTATTTGACTTATATTGAACCTATAAACAATTTAGTATATGTAAGGTTTTGCCCCCTCAAATGGTACCTCGTCAGATAATCCCCACATATCCTACAACAACTTCTGTGAACAGACTTCACTGTAGTAGCTTTTCATAAATTATATTTGTACTTAGGCTGTTCTGCTGTCATGAAAGTTTATAGTTAGAGAAATTCAAAGTCCAGCCGTCTGCTGTCCAGCCTCTCCCACCCCTCACTGGGGAAAATTCTGGGAGGAAAACAGAAACGGGGCGAGTAGTCTTGCTACCATTAAAATACTGTTACTGCCAGTTGCCACACAACATTGCTGCTGGCAGGTTAACTAGACAACACTGAATACCATTTCTTTGGACCAAATTGTTCTCACTTGTACACAAAAATTAACTGATTCTACTCTTCATGCTCTTCCTTGTCATTTAATTTGTTCAACATTATTACACTTGAATTAGTCAAATAACATATCCAGCTATCTGTAATAGCGTATAAGGCTAGAGAACAAAAGTTACATTTCACTCCCTTATGTTGCATTCACACTGGCATCTTTAAAGATACAAGCTACCATTCTAAGATATGGCAAAACAAAACATTCAAAACAAATCACATTTTTGCACGGGCTATTCAAAAATAGCAGAGACACACGCTCACAGTCACTTTGTGCCACCTGCAAGCCTGTACATCTGCTATTTTGGAACATTTTGGAAGTGTGAGCATTTTTGTAGGTCTTAATGCGATAAGCACAATATCTCCTACGGCCAAGCAGGGATTCTGTTTCTCTCTTGGAAGAGCGGTAGAAGGTCGGTCTCCCACATGGGCGAGAAACCCAGGTTCAAATCCTAAGACATTAAACATATTGCAGCTTCACGTCTTCGTTGACCAGAGCGATAGAAGAAGTTTGACCTAAAGGTTACCGTACCGTTTCCTCTTTCTTGTCCTTGAGATATTCCTCATTCCCTTTCTTCCCCGAGGCGTCCTCCAGAGGGAACAGGTTGAGGTGTTCCAACACGGCCGCGCTCCCTCCGCTCTTCTCCTCCTCGTCATCTGGCCTCCTCACTCCCGCCTCTTCCAGAGCTGCCCTGGACTTCCGTCTCAGGTAATCTGTGCGTGCCTGAGGAACAGTAGAGCCGGTTAGCAAGCAAGTCATTTCACATTACGTCTGAATTTATACTTGGTTGCAGAGCGGAAATGTGGAATATGCACTCAAGTACCGGTAAATATAAATTTTGAAAAGTCTATACAATACAGCTTTGCTGGCTGTGTGCATTTATGTTATCATGTAATTCATTGAATTGAGTCCGATTTAAAAATACATTAAAAATGAGCTACGATAGTCTTGATCCAAGGCTGTGGACTTCACAGATGGGGCTAACGAAATCACTGCCATACATAGAAGTACTAAAGACTAAAGCAGCGATTCATTTTTCAACCAGCGTTCCGGGGACCACCAGTGGTCCTCGAGGGGGTTCCAGGTGGCCCCCAGCTAAATGATGAAGTTGCTAAATGCTAACCAAAGGGGACCCTTATAGATTTGTAACTCTTGAGTATAGAATGATACCTTTCTACGCTCTTAAGAGTTAAATTATTGTTTTTTCTTAATTTACAAGATTACACAAAAAAGAATGTAAAAGGACTGTTATAACATTTTCCTGATCTCTCCTATGGCACCGATCATGGATAGAATCATGGACAAGATATTTCCCAATGTTAAGATATTCTAAGTCTTGGGTCTGAGAGGCAAAATCTCATCAAATGGTGGTCCAAATCCTGAATAAACTACGGATTATTAAAAGGGTTGAAAACTATGCACTTGGCTAAAGCATGTTGCATATTGATTTACTCATCAGCCGCAAGCTGAAAGATGAGAAGCGGTTTGTTTACCTCTTGCTCAGCACGCTCCACGCGCCGCTGGGCCTCACGCTCCCCCTCCGCCGCCTCGGCCTCGTCCTTCTTCACGCGAGCCACATTATCTTTGTTCCTCACGTGCCAGCTCTTCTTAGGAAGGATGTTCATGTTGTTGTTGTTCGATAAAGTAGCTACACTTTAGATGGCGTCAACGTACTATATAAATGCTAAATGCTATATATATATAACGGTGTCTAACAACAGCTAACAGTTAGCCAAGTTAGCCAACTCCCATTTCGCGAGTACGAACGCCAACTACAGTATCGGTTTAACTTGTATATGGCAAACAAGTTTAACTTTACCCGACGCGCTCCATATAATGAATATAACGGGTGATGTATACACGGCTTCGGCTGCTGTCCTAATCTTATGTTAGAAATGTTTTCTGTGCTCTGTGCAGCTGCTGCTCTCTCACCAAAGATCCAAAACACAACTGAACTTACATCTCCTTCCACTGCTGCTTAGAGTGTACACTTCCGGTCTTCTACGTGGGCGTGGTCACCCTACGTTTGATTGATTGATTGAAATATTTATTAACAGTTTGTAGAATTTACAGTACATTTTAAGCACAAACTCAATACAAAGACTATTAACTGTGAGTGGACGACCCAATTAAGCATTACACTTGTTTACAACAGGGTCCACATTGTTCAATTCATCAAGACATTTAGAGACATACAAATAGACACTTCTATGTAGCTAAAGAACAGAACAGGAATTCATCATATAGGAAGCAAAAAGGGAAAAGATACATATACAGTGAGGGGAAATGGGGTGGGGGGGGGGGGATTCAGATTTTACAGAGGCCAGTTTCGAATTGCAGCCATCCGTAGGTGCCCTTTGAGAGCGGTTTTGAAGGAGTCAAGGGATTCACATGTCTTAATGACTGTTGGTAGGGCGTTCCACATTTTGGTGGCATAGGAGCGAAAAGAATTTAGTCCCTTGTTTGTGCCGAATCTGGGTTGTACATGGTTTGTTGTACTCCCTCTGGTGTTGTGGGTGTGGACTTCGTTTACACTAAGGAAGTATTTAGACAGGTACATGGGTATCTTGGTGGTGTATCGAATCTTGTGGACCAGACCCATTGCAAGATGCTGTACTCTGTCGTCGACCCTAAGCCATCCCAGCCTGTCAAAGTGGGCAGGGGTGAGGTGGGTTCGGGGGGTGAGGCCAAGTAGGAGCCTGACCAGTTTGTTTTGGGAGGTCTGGAGCCTTGTTTTAAGGGCCTTTGAGGTGCTGTGGTACCAAGAGGTGGATGCATAGTCAAAGAAACCTTGTACGAGGGCTCCTGTTAAGGTCTTCAAGGTGTTTTTGCTGACCAGTGAGGAGATCCTGTAAAGGAATCTTGTTCTTTGATTGACTTTTTTGATTACGTTGGTGGCCATCTTATCACCGGAAAGATTGGCCTCCAGGATGGAACCTAGGTAGGTAATTTGATCTTTTCGTGTGATAATATTGTCACCCACTCTAACCAAGAAGACATCTGCCTTGCTGAGATTACTATTTGATCCGAAGAGGATGGATTCAGTTTTTCCCAGGTGTAAGGATAGTTTGTTATCAGCGAGCCAGGTGCAGATTCTACCGAGTTCAGAGCTGAGGGTCTTTTCAACCTGCAGTTTGTTCCTGTCCGAGACCAGCAGTGCTGAGTCATCTGCGAACAGGAACAAGTTGCAGTCACGTGACTTTTGTATTGATTTATCGATTGATTGATTGTGGACGACACCATAAAGCATTGCACTTGTTTACTACAGGTTATCAGGCCGATTGATTGAATAATACAATTGATTGAATAGTTTATTAACAGTTTGCATAGCGAGAGAGAGAGATAATGGATTTATTTCCATTGAGGTCCTGTGTGTTCAATTCATTATTGTCTTGTTCATTATTATATAGTTTAAATGTCTTAATGAATTGAATGAATGCACACAACGGGAAAAACTAGCCAATAAAGCTCGTGTGCAATCTTTGTAAACCGTACATCTGGTACAATCTGCAATCAAGAAAGGAAAGGTAGGCTACTAAACTATGTCATTGGTTTGGACAAACCGGTTTCCAACGAATTCATTTCCTTTCCTTATCAGTGTTAAGATTAGAACCAAATGGACCCGTGCCGTCACCCAGGGTCTATTCGAGTTACAGACCCTGGCTGGTGGTCTGTAACTCGAATAGACCCTGGGACCCCAGTGGTGTCAGGGTGGACCACCAGTGGTCCATTTGGTTCCTGAGTTCCTCTATCAATCATTTTAGTTTGGGTCCACCGCTATTATTTTTATTATTAAAGCTATTATTTAAATGAAGTAAAATACATTAAATTACATTTGGCACATGTGTAAAGGCTAAAAACATTATTATAATGTATATAATTAATATTGATAGGTCTATAATAGTTTCCATTCATCACCTTTTGGCCACAGTTTTAAATAGATATTGTCGCTGTCGGGCAGAAATTATCAAAAATATTGAACCAGTGAAAATATTGAATATTGAATCTCTTCTGACTCCAGTCCATAGGATCCTCAAAACTGACGGTCAAACCACCGGGCCTAGGAATAAAGATATGTCAGCCCAGCAGGAAAACATAGGGCCGGGAAGAAAGATGTACAATAACAATAGTGGTCCGTACAATTCTAACTGCGTGGATTGGAAGTCATCATGATGCGTGAACAGTGTAGATCAGTCCCACGGCTCCATTTGGTCTTTTGGGATTCCAAGCTTCCGAGTGAGCTGCTCAATCTGCTTGACGAGGAACTGCTTATCCCGACCCTCCTGTTAACAATAACCACACAACCAAAACTATACATGAACGAAACCAGTAGTGGAAAGTACTGTGACTTTTACTTTACTATTTTACATTTTCAATGCTTTTACTTCTATAGTCCACTACACCTCAAAGTCAAATATTGTACTTTTACTCCACTAGAAATAATTTGAAAACTTTAGTTATTCATTACTTTGTAAGATTTTAGTTATTATAAAACATATCCTAAAAAATACACTTCAGCCCTAATTAAACTTCGGCTATTTGTACAGTTTGTTTCCATTTGCAGATTTCAGCATTTATTTTCTTTTTTTGAAAATTGACAATTTGACAGAATTAAAGTTTGGTGTGACCGCACCCTAACAGAGCATTTCTACATTACAGTATTGAAACTTTTAATTTTAACGTTTTCCACCACTGTTAAAATATTAGCAAGGTGCACAAGGTCCGACTCTTCAGACTGTCTAATAAACACAAAAAGAATAAAATGGGAAATTCAAAACACTACTTTAACTATAGGCTATACTTTATATAAAAAAGTAAGTATATAATATCATAGATGGAATATTCAAATGCTGATGACTTACCAGTTTAAGTTGATTTCTTAGTAAGGTGACACTTTTCCCATAGACTGAAGCTAAGGCGATGAAATAAAACATCAACACACTGTGGAGGAATGGACATGTTGAGAACATAAGCTGGGCAATACAGAAACAGTAAGGCTGATTTAAGGCCGATATACTTTGTCGTACAACTGTATCACATGAAAGAAGTAGCTGCTCTACGAGCTCACAATTAAACGCATATATACAGTATTGTACACAGTACAGAGAGGCCAATTTTCCACAAAAAGAACGTTGGTTCTAGAAACTGGTTCCGTTCTAGATTCTTGGAACCTTTGGTGCTTTCACGGAAAGGGTGGCCATTTTTTGGTTCCAGTTCAGAAAACAACTTTTAGGGTTCTGAACAAATTCATTTTCAGTGGAAGCAGGTTCAATATCAGTCGGGGAAAAATAACTGAACCGGAGAGAGAGAGAGAGAGAGAGAGACAGAGAGACAGAGAAACAGAGAGACAGAGACAGAGAGAACATTGGTTCAATATTTATAATACCCACAGAAAGACTTAACCACTTTCATGTTCACATGTGTGAGCTTGTAGATTGGCTATTTTTGCTACTTTTGTGTGATACTATATAGTTCAAAGTAGAAGGGAATTCATTCATGGGGTGAATTTTTTTTGTTGAAATATGGAGATACAAGGTTGTCGCCTGACAGCAGCGAGTATAGCATATAGATATAATCTCACTCACAAAAAGAACAAGCACAGAGGAATGGAGAAGGCCTGTGAGCCGATGGCAAAGAGAAAGTCTTGGGTGGTTTTTGACAGACCCTGGAAGGAGGTCGGGACGATGGACCACATGGTAAGGAAAAAACGGAAGGGCCCACAGCTCATGGATGGACGGATCCTGGGGAGGACAAGACAGACCGCATTACAGTAGTGTACCAAAACCTCAATTAGCACAATAATTATAACATTTGATTTTATGTGTACTGGTATTATCAAAGGCTAGAGGTTGTTGCCCAACTGGGATTGGAATGTACAAGACACTGGCCATACTGGTCAGCTGGCTCCCAGGGTGAATGTTTCCCCATGCAAAATCCAGATATAGAATAAAAAGGCAGTCTTCTTATTTCAACTTTCATATGTTATTGGAGGAGGCCTCTGATTTTATTTATAACATAATTGAATTTTATTTTTATTTATTATAAATATATGGTACATTTCTGACCAATCTCTTCTTCTACACAAAACTACTTTCATTTCTGTGTGGAGTTTGCATGTTCTCATCGTGTCCCCTAGGGTAGATACCCTCACAAAAACATGCCGTAATCCTGGTCTCTAAAACTACCTCCCCCTGGCCAGCCGGGGCGCCTGATGGAGGGGAAAGGAACTGGTCGGAATAACGTGTCCCTTCCACGCGCTACGTCCAGCCGGGGAAATTCCCCTCTGTCAGGTGAAAAGAAGCAGCTTGGACTCCTCATGCATAGAAGGAGGCATGAGGTCAGTCCGCTGCCCCCCCCAGGTTGGCAGAGGAAGTGTAGCGCCCAGGATTACATAGATAATTGGCACTGGGTGATAAGAAAACTGGGTTACAAAATCGTGGGATAAAAAAACTAAAAAAAAAAAACTTTCATGCATAATTATGCAATGGACTTGCTCTGCAGATTCACACTTATGGTTCATGGGAAGAACGAACTTGTTTTAAATGTCTTCCAAAAATTCTAAACGACGGGGGAGAAAGTGTGTTCACATATTACATAGGGTCGGACCTATAAACAATAGTATCCACTGACTATGTAAAAGTGGTCTCTAAAAAAAACATGGTATTCATCTTTAAAAAGCTAAAAGTGAGGACCTTGTAATACAGTTGTGTATGAATGAGTCTGGGCTACAGCTATAGCCTTTGTGGGCCAAACACTCACTCAGCCATGCTGTAGATCATGACAGCAACAGCGAGCATCCACCCGAACAGCAACACCACCAGGAAGAAGAACGCAGAGGTGGTGGAGCGGAAGGTCTTCATCGCAGGGCGGCAGTTATTAAACAGAGTGATCTGTACGGTGAAGAAGGAAGCAAGGAGTTAACCGTTGACCGTGTCCCAATTCAGGGGTGTGCAAAGCGACAAAAAAGAAAATCAACCAGGTGTGCGATGGAGATGCAAAAAAGAATGTAAAGTAGGGCTGGTGCTTCAAGGATCAGTGGGACTGGAATACTTAAGAGAAGGCGGTGATCCGAGAACTCAAAAGGTTAAAAAAAAACTACAGGAGGAGAGGGTGGATAAAAATAAATGTACTTTATTGGTTAAAATAAGCCAACATGTTAGACTCATCAGAGACTCTTTTTGAGTCGAAACATGTTGGCTTGTTTTAACCAATAAAGTACATTTATTTTACATACTTGCCCTCATGATGAAGACTCTTTTTGAGTCGAAACATATTGGCTTATTTTAACCAATAAAGAACATTTATTTTTATCCACCCTCTCCCTCATTTAGAGCACTCAACCTTTTGAGTGCTCGGATTGCTGCCTTCTCTCAGGGGCTGTGCACTTGGGCCTATACATTTGAAGGCCGATGATTCATATCACAGCAGAGGCACGCCAAGGCCTGTCCCATGTCGTAGGCTGCCTCAAATGCATTTGAGGATTTCACAATAAGGCTCTGTGACAGCCTTTATCAGGACGCAGCCTGCGACGTCTTCGTAGGCTGCAGCCTTCAAAGTGCGCAGGCCCTGAATTTGGACAGAACAGCCTTTGGCAGTCAGCGGTGCTTGCACATCCATACATGTGTGTATAGTTATTATTCTGGAACTTCAGTGTAGAAGATGTATTTCACAGCAAAAAAAAAGTGGGCTCTGATTGAAAACTGAGGAGCGCCAGACCAATCTCCCCAGGGATATTTTTTCCCTGTGTCAGATTTGTCTGATTTCTTCCAGGCTAGGACTTTACTGTAGGAAAATGTAACGTGTGGGTAGACTAACTGGGGCGGAAAACACGATCCTGTAACATAACATAACATAACAGATCTACGTACTGTCTATGTATAGCATTAACCAGTATATCTGCACCTTCTTGCAGTAGAAGAGGATGATGAACTTCATGGTGTTGATGACCGGCAGCAGGGGGCAGAAAAGAGCACCCGTCCAGACCACCGTCTGGCCATAGACCAGGCTCAGCACGTTGGGAGGAACCAGGAACTCCTGACGACCGAACCACTGGACCAGGCTGTTGTTGGAGCAACTGTCCACCACCATCCTGAAACACACAGGACACACACACACACACACACACACACACACACAGGTCTGTCCTTGCCTTGGGACACTCCCTTTTTCCCCTCTAAACAAAACGTTTTCCCAGAAAATAGCCTAATCTACCTCCTGTGCTGTGACACTGCCACCCCTGTGTTTCAGCAACAGTTACATTGTTCTTAAACACTTACAAATATCTTTGTCCAAATTAGCTGATCTACAAGCTCACAACGCGCCGCTTTGCAACGTGTTGTGAGCTTGTGTTGTGGCTATTTTGACAGACGTAAAGTGGTGTGTGATATTGTACCTGCGTGGGAACTCTATCAGGACCAGCACAGCGATAGTGATGAGGAGGTCGAAAAACGCCAGCTTGTACATCTCCTGGCCCACACGGGTTTCCCAGCACTACACACACACACACACACACACACACACACAAGCTCACAATGCGTCACAACGCGACACATTGTGAGCTTGTAGATCGGCTATTTTCAATAGATTGTGTACACATTTTGAACTTGTGAAATGGCACATTCTTCACAATGATTACTTTTACTTTTGGTACATTTTGATGCCGATACTTTTGTACTTTTACTCAAGTAGCCTACATTTTCAATTCCGTACTTTTAGTTCTAAATTGCAGAATTGGTTTTTCCACCACTGCACTTTGGCCCTATACTATATCGTTGCTGTCGGGAGGAAACCCCATTTTTGAGGTTTTTGAAATTTTGGCATAAATCAGTGCTATTGAACACCCTTTCCCCCTGGCAAAAAACGACTTTCTGGCCATGCCAGCCAATATATCCAAACAAAAAAGTTGTATTTGATTGCATTAAACGACGTTAAACGACATTAAACTCACTTTGACACTCACTTTGCCACTCGATTTGCCCCTCGATTTGACATTCACTTTATGCATGTGCAATTGTGCATACCCTCTATATAATAGGAGGAGCCGATCTACAAGCTCACAAGGGGCAGGGGGTCACCAGTTAAATGATTCAGAATGAAACCAATTTCAAACCGGCGTACCTTCTTTCTTCAAATATGTCAAATATTCAAATTTACACACAAAAAAGATCTAGAACATCACAATAAGAGAATATTCAACAATTGCTAGAGTGTCTCAGAGGTACAAATCTTAACTAAACTTAATCTTTAAAAAAAAGGTTGAGAATCACAGATATAGAGGATATCATTTTCAGTTAATTGTTATAGTTGCGGTCTAATTACCGGATATTCTGCATGGTTGTAGTGGCAGAGTGCACACTTTGCGTTAGTCACATGACCAGCACAGGTGACCTGACCCCACAGGGTGATGAGGAGAACCCCGAGGCTGACCATGCGCAGGAACACAGACCTGACAGGATACACAGATAACACAATATCATCGTGTTATCATGTGGCTGGTTTCTGTTATCCAGTTCCTTTAGTGGTTTTGTCATGACTTTAAAAAATATATATATTTGAAGAGTTATGTTTTTCTAGGAGGTTTGTTTATCTCAGCTTTTGCAAATTATTTACTATCCGTTATTCACGCCCTCATATCATCACGTCTCGATTACTGCAATTCCATCTACTCTGGCCTTCCGAAGAAAATTACATCCAGTCTACAACTAATACAAAAATCTGCTGCTCGACTACTGACTAATACTAGCAGATCTGCACTGGCTGCCAGTGAGCGCCAGATGTGACTTTAAGATTCTATTAATCACGTTCAAAGCCCTAAATGGGCTTGCCCCTATTTACATCCGTGAGATGCTATCCCTCCCTAAATCCGGGCGCACCCTCAGATCCTCGGATAAGGCCCTCCTGGTTGTCCTCGTACAAACCTAGTTACCCGGGGTGACCGGGCTTTTGCCGCCAGTGCACATTAGGGTAGCACCATCCGTCCCACTATTTAAGTCACGCCTGAAAACCCACCTTTATACAGAGTGTTTTTTAACTACTTAATAGCCAACTGTACAGTACATACATGCTTGTTATTGTTTTGTGTGCCATTATCATTTTGTTATTGTGTGTTTCTTGCTGTTTTCAATCTTGTTCTGTGCAGCACTTTGGTACTATGTTTTGAAAAGCGCTATACAAATAAAGTTCATATCATATCTTCTGTGTTGTGTTATATCAGTTCTATGCAAATAACCTCATATGCATGCGTGCACATCCATGCACACACACACACACACACACACACACACGCACACACACCTTAAAAGTGCCAGAATGACAGTGGTGCTGGGGGAGTATCTCTCCCACACAGCGATCTGGTCACAGAGGAGCGGCACAATGAAGTTTCCAGCGGTGATGACGATGGAAGGCAGGTACTCGAAAAACAACCCCCGAATCCCGGGCTGTCCGCTCTTACTCTGTTCGGCAAAGATAGGTCAAACTTCAAACAACCATTAATTTACAATTTAGGCATTTAGCAGACGCTCTTGATCCAGAGCGACTTACATTAAGCAAAAACAAAAGCATGGCATACATCACATATATAAAAAGTAGTTATCATGAATCATGTATAAACTAAGAACGTAACAGTGGAGTATCTATGTCAGCTATACATACTATACTATATTATATATTATACAATATACATGTGTACTATAAAGTGCTATGACTACATAAAATGCAATTCTAGTGCTGTCTACGTAACGAGCTATAAGTCTGTCTAAAATACTATCTAAGTCTACATAGACAGTCCACAGTGGAGTCTGAAGAGGTGGGTTTTCAGACTATGGCGGAAGATTGGGGAAGAAGGGAGAAGAGTTTGGGACGTGTGGAGCGTTGTCCTGGCGTTTTTTGGTGACGCCGGGACAACGCCCCAAACCCCACCAAAGGGTCGCCATGCAAGTCCTCGCAACCGTTAGTTGCACGGTGACCCGCTGGTGTGGTTTGTGCCATTGAATTGAACCAGCTGAAATCACTTGGGTCGACGTGCAACAACAGGACACATCACACCGCTGGGACGAACACTAAAACAGCCTCGTCCCGTCTCGAGCCTTTTGGTGTGGTTTGGGCTTTACACCCACAAACATTAAAAATGCCATCGAGGGCATTCGTCAAATATAGCAGCTACAGTCTGTGGACCACTTTTATAAAAGGTCAAACTTCCTCATACGTTTATTAAAAACAAAAAGGTCTTAATCCATTAAAAGATTAGATTTAGATTTTTTTGGGGGGGCTATTAAACAAATAGCAGTTCTGCAAGCTCACAATGTTTTTGAAAAATCTAATCTTTGCTTCTGGGAGTCCCTGGAACAAAATATTTTGACATGGGGGTCTGTGGCCAAATCATTTTTTTGGGGGGGTCCTTGACATGAAAGAGTTTGAGAAGCACTGATTATAGCAACATACAGAAAACTGTACACTATACAGTACAGCGTGCACATCCGCATCTTGACTGTGTAGTGCAGTGGTTCCCAAACGTTTTATCAGGAGACCCACAGACCCACAAGAGAAATTAGATGTTTGCCTGGGACACAAACTACTACTACTACCCATTTAGGACTGAGGCCGGTTCTAAAAACGCCTTCTAAACAAATACGTTTTCTGAAAACCTCCAAATATTTATTAAAGAATTACCAAAAATGCATGTTGCTATATACTGTAAATAAATAAAAAACTAAATGGGTTCCCGTTCCTGTCTTGAAAGGTATAGCTACAAAAAGGGGTTCTCTCCGTTTAATGTCTTAAGTCACGAGTACATTTCAAGTCGTGACCCATACCCATGGGAAATTGGAAAAACGGTTTGGGAGACAGTGGCGTCGTGGGCGTGGCTGACCTGGCTGAAGACGGTGGCCTGGAAGATGCCGACGAAGGCTGCTGCGATGAGGGCAAAGGTCACCAGAGTCAGGACGAAGCGCAGGGAATACAGAAAGACCTTCCGACACAACGTCAGAGAGGCCGCCTCTCTCTTTATCCTTTCTTCCTCTAGCTCCACCTAGTGGAGAGAGAGAGAGAGAGGGGGAGATTTTCTATTTATTTACAGTTTATAATAATAATAATAATATTAATAATATCAAACTTACATAAATCAAAATAAGCGACGTCCTGACACCTAAACACTCAAAGATGCTTTCGAAGAGCACGTTTGTGCAGTATATTTATGCATGTTGTACATATATTTATGTACTGTATATTACATGAACAAAAATTTATCAAATGTTCTCTACAGTATCTGTGTATCTTCCTTCTTGAAGTTATAGATATAGAGGGTATGCGCAGGCATAAAGTGAGTGGCAAATCGAGTGGCAAAAGTGAGTTTAACGTTGTTTCAGATAGGACTCTTTTTTTTTTTTAATACTGTTTTTATTAGGCATTTTGTATATGACATAACTTCATTCATTGACAATGATAATGAGTAATTAAGTGATGGAAAAAAATGACAGGTAGGACTGTTCTTTTTGGATGTATGCCATACGTCCAAAAAGAACGTTACACTCATGACACAATGGGCTGTATTTTGCGTGTTTTAAAGGACAACTTTAGTTTGGCTCATGTTTTAGGTTGTCATTAGAGAAACTAAAAGATGAGTGTTAATTTTATTTCATTTGCTGCTTTCTTTCGTTTTTGGGATTTTAGCAGTTTCTGACAGGGGGTGGGGGCATTCGAGCATGGGGCTAAATATGTATTTTTTTACAAAATATTATGGCGATTTATTTTTTTATAATTTACTATAGTCCTAATAAACCCCAAGAAATTACATCTGGCCACAAAATATCACAGGATCTATTGAATGTGACAAACTGACATTGAGCCTATACACACAGTAAAAGCCTTCTCCCAGTAGGCTACCTTCACATTCAGTAGATCCTGTGATCTTCTGTGGCCAGATGTAATTTCCTGGGGTGTATTAGGACTATAGTCAATAATACAAAAATAAATCACCATAAAATGTGGTAAAAGAAATACATATTTAGCCCCATGCTCGAATGCCCCCGCCCCCCTGTCAAAAAGAGCTAAAATCCCTAAAACGAAAGAAAGCATGCAGCAAATGAAAGAAAATTAACACTAATCTTTTACTTTCTCTAATGACATCCTAAAACATGAACCTTGGTTGAAAAAAACTAAAGTTGTCCTTTAAGTACCAGGTCTTATTCCCTAACTTGAGTAAACTAAAGACCTGGAGGCGTGATCAATGCTCTTTGGCCACTCAGAATAGCCAAATGGCATTGATCACGCCTCCAGGTCTTTAGTTTACTCAAGTTAGGGAATAAGACCTGGTACTTAAGACACGCAAAATACAGACCAATGCATGCAAACCGAATGCTGTATAATAAACCAGGTAATATTCTCCAGCATGTCGGGACACAGTTCTCTGACCTGTAGCTGATAGTGGACGTTCTTCTGCTTCAGCTTGGTGGCTCGGTCTCCCTGGCAACCGTAGTCCCAGCTCGTGAACACCGTTTTGCTGTAACCGCCGGCGGCCCCGCCTCCCGTCGCTACGGCAACGCGAGCCGCGGTCCCCATGCTGCGAGAACGACCGATCAGGGGAGGGTTACTAAATACAGCTGCGGTCGATCAGAGATCAATCGAAAGTACGCCTTTCTGTCTTTTATGTTCCCACGTGGTGTGTCGCATTCATCTCTCTGCCATACAATTACTGACCAGAACATATGCACGCAACATACATACTACAGACCATGCACAAACATACAACCATGAGATTGAATTACTTTTATACCGTCATATAGGCACGTCTAATATTCCATGTTCTTTTAAAAAGCTAAAACTGTTTAGCCAATAATGCCACAAAAATCAAAACTAAACTTCACAACTGATTACAATTTAGGCATTTAGCAGATGCTCTTGATCCAGAGCGACTTACATTTAAGCAAAAACAAAAGCATGTCATACATCACATATAGCCTATAAAAAGTAGTTTATAGTGAGTACGTAATAGTGGAGTATCTATGTCAACTATATACTATACTATTATTATACAATACACATGTGTACTATAAAGTGCTATGACTACATAAAATCCAATTCTAGTGCTGTCTACGTAACGAGCTATAAGTCTGTCTAAAATACTATCTAAGTCGACATAAAATGCTATCTAAGGGGCTAGGCTAGGGCAAGTGCTACGGGCCATGATGGAGTCTGAAGAGGTGGGTTTTCAGAATACCTCACAAAGGTGAGCAACTGTCACAGCCACAACACTAGAGGGAGCATAAATAATGATGATCTGGTCGTGCCACCCACATATAGAACAAATATGGGTAAATTAACTTTCCACAGCACTGCCACTCAGGTGTGGAATGCCCTGCCCCCTTCCCTCAAAACAAGCAATTCACTGGCTTTCTTCAAAACCGGTCTGAAAGTTCACCTATCAATGTCAGCGGGTCAGAAGGAGAGTAGGTGACTGCCCAACCTCCTTAAGTTATACCCCCATCCGATTGATTTATTTGTATTTTTTGATTCATTTGTACTTCGACCTGTACATAGTTATCATGTTTTTGAGATATCTCGACTATTGTCATGGTTGCGTTTGTGAATGAATGCATGGGACCCGAATGGAAACAAGACCGCAAGGTCTTTCTTTGGCGCTATCCTTTTGGACCAATGTGCTTTGACGGCACCCTGTACTGTTTGCATTATTTTATTTTTGTCTAATAAAATAATCAAAAAAGAAGAAAAAAATACTTTACCTAGTGAACTAAAGACCCTTTAGTGAACCCTTTCACTCAATATAAAGTTCCTCATTTTAAGTGATTCAGAGTAACTTATGACCCACTTTATGGCCTCCCACTGATTGTAACATGATGTGCACGAGACGTGTGTGTGTGTGTGTGTGTGTGTGTGTGTGTGTGTGTGCCTGTGTGCGTGCGTGCGTGCATGCATGTGCGTGCTTTCTTGGACATCTATATATACAGTACATACCGCACAATGATACAGATGAGACAGAAGACAAAGTAGAAGACGGTTGTGAAAAGGTAGGCCAGGGGGATGTTGTAGGAGAAGTCAGCACCAGTTACCATGGTGTTTCTGTAGTAGCCATAGAACAGCCAGGAATACTCCATGAAGCCCTATGCATAGGAAGAGAAACACTGGATCAACAAGGTGTGTGCTAACTGCTAATACAATAGATGACCATATAGAGCGTTGCAGTCCCGCCCCCTTTCATGACGACGCCAGGGCCCAGGAAATGAATCCCAATGCATTTTTCCCATAGACATTTCAAAAGGTATTTATTTAAAGACCTTTTAAGCGTCGTACGAAGCCAACTCGAGTCGTGACAAATCATGACAACAAACATAATATTTTGGACCAAACAAATAATAATAAAAAGAAGAAAAACAACAAAAAAAAGTGTTGTAACCTGCCGTTTTTTTCCTACTTTCTAATTCTTTGTTTGGCCCAAAACATTGAGTTGGCTTTGTCCGCGGCGTAAACATCTTTAAATAAATATTTTCTGAAAAATCTATGAGGAAAGTTATTTCTTTTCCAGGTCTCTCGAGGGGGTGGGACTGCGACGCTCTATAGTGTGCACACTATAAACGCATAGTTCCCCGGGTTCGATTCCATCTGTGTTGCATGTAGGGATGCACGATTAATCGGTAACATAATCGGAATGGGCCATATCGGCCATAAAAATGCCATATCGGTATCGGAACGATCTAAAAAATAATACAGATTATATAATCGGTTTTCACCAAAAAAAAAAAAAAAATCTACATTTAATTTGTATACTCATCTCATTCAGCAGTCATTCAGTTGTGAAAACGGACACTATAGGAAAAGACTATATGCTATTTATTGATTTATTGATTGAATACTTTTTAACAGGCTTTGGGCCAAGCCCCTAGGGTTTATATAGACTTGTTTTCATTGTGCTCCTGAGTATAATATCGGAATCGGTCACAATCAATCGGTATCAGCAGATATGACCCTGCAAATAATAGGAGATCGGTCACAATTACCCCGTCTGAATACAGAAAAATCGGCCACAAAAAACTACAAATTTTGCATGCACCAGGATGCCGGAGAGAACACCATGCATGTCCAGGCGAGTTCATGGACACATCAATAACAAGATTTGACAGAATTCAAAAAAATTATACTGTATCCGTATGTCTGTCAATCTAATCTTGTTGTCTGCTGTTGTTTTCTCACCGTTCCAGACAATATGTCCAGGAAGTAGTTGTAGAACGGCTCCAGACCTTGAGGATTGGGGTCATAAGCCATGCATTCTTCTGGACCTGAACACCACCACCAACACCACCACAGAAAAAATGGACATGTAGTCGTAGTCAGATTGCTGTTGTGTCAGGATTTTATCAAAGAGATTCGTAAAGAGAGAAACAGAGTAGGAGAGGTGAGAGTTATAAGTCTATAGTGAGAGGCTCTGGTAGAGTTTAAATGCAGGAACACCGATGACAGTCTGTGGCTGAAACCTCTGTTGTTCATTCTGCCTTAGTAAAACACATTGTTTTGTGTAAATTTATATTTTTTATTAGGGAATAAATACCACAGGACAGGTGTACGAATACCGGTACGTTTACAACGTTCCTATCATCTGGGTTGTCTTTTATAGTTGTGCAAACCTAACGTTGTTAAACGTCTTAATGTATTATTGGTTATTTATAGCTTCATTTAGTCCTGAGAACAGTGGGGACAAATAAGCTATGGAGATTTAAATGTAAATAATTAGAATGTTAATCCCCCATCACGCCAACGACATCAAGGCAAAATAGTTTTCTCTCTGCTGCTTTTAAGAATCGAAGCAAAGAGTGCACCTTCAAGCATTTCCTAAACGAGAGGGAATAGATTGCTACTGAGATTCTATCCGTGTTGCTAGGATACCACTGCATGGCGCTGTGAGATGGCATCCTGCCGATAATAAAGAGATTTGGGCATCCCTTCAGATTGAGAAAATAGTAAAATATCCATCTCAATATCAATCTCCATCTTGAGCTAAGGGGGCGCCTGATGGAGGGGAAATGAACTGGTCGTAATATTAAAGGTGTTCCTTCCACGCACTACGTCCAACCGGGGAAACTCCCCCCTGTCAGGTGAAAAGAAGCGGCTTGGACTCCTCATGCATATAAGGAAGCATGAGGTCAGTCCGTTGCTCTCCCCATGGTTGACAGAGGGAGTGTAGCGCCCAGGATTACAATTCTTTGAGTGGTGCAACCACTCCAAGGAACAGCAATGTCCGTGTTCACCCACGTTATGTGACGTTAACCCACCCACCCATGCACCTACCTATGTGACTGTGTGAGCACCAGTATGACAATTAGTACCAGTAGGGGCACTGTTGTGCCAGAAACAGAGAGATAGTGCACCACTCAGTTCACACGGGTGTGATTTCTTTTCTTTTTCACCCAGTGTAAAAATAAAAAAAGTGTGTTTAGTTACCAGTGGAGTGGACTGGAGTGGAGTTCCCAACAGATCTGAAGATGACGCTGGGCACCAGGACAAGCCCCGCGAGCAGCAGGAAAGACAGGAAGTTGAGAACCACCAGAAACCTCAGGAACAGGAAGAAAGACTGGACTCCACCACCAAAGTTTCCTGTCCAAGGTCAAAGGTTTTTGGTTTTAACCCATTACGACCAGAGGCCGATTCTACAATTTTCTATTTTATTTGGTTTTCCATAAGGCAATATATATATTTGATGAAAAACCACATTTCTGAGCCCAAGAAATGTTAAACTATAAATTACACACACCTGTGTGTTAGTCATTTCACTACAATTCCCTAAGCCTCAATTTATTTTGTATTTTCTTTAAAAATAAATCGGAACAACACGGAATTAGGAACATAACACTCTTCCAGGATACTATACATATTATGTTAAGGTTCAACAATATAACTGCCACTCTTCTTCAGGGTGATTTAAGTGAGCTGGTAGAATTATGTGATGTTCAAACCATAGGTTCAAACCTATGAATTAATTTAGCTATAAAGGTAATGAAATAATGCTACCCCCCAATGGGCTGTTGTAACCTTCCAGGCTGTATATATAGCTATCAGCCCACCTCCAATCTTGTTCAGGGATTTCCTCCAGAGTGCAAAGAAGGCCACGAATCCTTGGACATTGTCTTTGTGCCACTGCAGCGACTTGGCCTTGTTCCTTTTCCACGACTGCCAACGACTGGTCACCACCGGAATGTGCATAATCTGTACCTGTCTGGAACAGACAAAAAAAACACTTTAAATTATCTGCTCTATGACCAGTGAAAGATTGTTTTTATTGGCAACTAAACCAACCCACATGGGCAACCTGCCACCTATATATAACCTATCAGTCATGAATGTGTTGCACAGTTCATCATTGTTCACATACTGCAAGTAAAGTATAGTAATCCTTGCCAAGCCATATAAGGCCCATAGGGCAGGAACCTATCTCCTGTTTCTGTAACGTGAGCGAGGCAGCTTGATGTACAAGTACACCACGTCCCCTGGGTATGACACTAGTATGTTGCAGGGCCTTACTATACCCCAATCCAACCCTTGGTCCAGAGTAGGAATGGAGCTCGTTAAGTTTTATTGATAACGAGCACCTTATCGATCAGGCTTATCGAGCCGGGTTCTTATCGGGCCCACTATCGAGCATTTTCTATTATTTTGTACAAATACAGTGCCTTTCTAACAGACGGAAGACTATTGTCCTTTTTACTAAGAAAGAAAACTGGTTACTATGTGTAACGTCACTTTAAAAGTGTAATTTTGTTTACGCGGACAGCGCTGGTTGGCAGGTATCGATACACATTTAGACCGACATGTTTGTGCCAGCGTGGGTGATTTATGTCTTGATCGCCTCTTGTCTGGATTGTCTAAACATGACATCATGGGCTGCTAATTTGCTCAATAACAGGCTTGATAAGCCCAAAGCTTATTGATAATGGGTACTCAATAAGCTTGTTATCGGATTCTTTCGGGTAACGGTTATCGAGCTCCATCCCTAATCCAGAGTGCCTAGCAGGGAGGCACTGGGTCCCGGTATGACTCGGCCGGGGATCTAACCTGCCGTCCCAGTTTCAGGGTGGACAATGACCACAAGGACACTGACTGAACTGGTACTGCAGTGGTTCTCAAACTCTTTTCCTTCAAGTACCCCCGGTTTGATATACAGTAGCCAACGGACCCCCAATTTCACATCGCTGGGACCCACATGTAAAATCCTCAGCGTTAATTTAACCCTGAGAGCGAACCAATGGAACCAAATGTGACCAGATTTGACTGAATCGTGCAAATTCCAGCTTTTTTTTCTCCTCAAAATGAGTTAAAAGCACAGGCAGAATCTTCACATACTAGAGCGTGTGTCAGAGCTGAAATCGACATGTAAATATGAAATAAATGCTTAAACATGTAGCTAGGTGTAATGTTAAACCACAGAAGTGAACCTTTCAAGCCTGTTTTCTCAACTTGTTGTTTTCTGCAAGACATTATACTCTATAAGCCGTATCTTCAAAACTTGTGGGTCAAACTGAACAACCAATATCTCTATTTGAAGCTATGATTCCCTGCTTTTATATGATGTGAAAATTCATGGCAGAAAAAGGCAGTCCCTCAGTCAAATGTAGTCATCCGTACACTCTCAGAGTAACAGAACTCCTAATTCCCAACAGAATCCTTTAGCACGGAGCCCACGCTGAGAGGCAGTGACGTACCGTACAGCTCTCTTCAGGGCCATGGGCATGGGAAGGCTCCTGATGTCCCTAGACTCCTCCCCCTCATCCTCCTGCGAAGGACTCCAGTCGAAGCGAGGTGCACTGTGATTGGACGACGTGCTGGATGGAGCCCTTCGTAACCTTAGCGACGGCTGGTCACCGTGGTAACCGTTCTCTTTACCTAGTGTGAGTGAGTAGAAGAAAATCCCTCGCGCAATGTAAACTTTATGATATAATAACGTGATAATGTAAGATCGTCGTATGTTATTTTGGGAGGCATTTTTATGCTTTTGTTTGAATGTCACAGTGTTGAGCGACTGAGAGATGGGGAAACGTGGAGGGCGTTTGGGGAGTGATATGCAAGCAAGTGGTCTGGGAATGGAAACGGACACTTGCCCTGGGGCGTTTGAATACATGCGGTTGCACTTGTACTGTAGGATTTATTTTTTAAAGAAATGAATAAGTGCAAATGAAAAAAACCTCATACTCTGTTGTTGTAGCCTATATATTGATTGGATGTGTACATATCAATTGGATAAAATACATCATATAGAGTAAAAGCTAATCTTATAAAAAAAAAAATCACACACGTGTTAACTGAGTGGTGCAATTCCCCCCCCCCCCCTCTCTCTCTCTCTCTCTCTCTCTCTCTCTCTCTCTCTCTCTCTCTCTCTCACTCTCTCTCATTAGAGTCACTACCCCTCTCACTGTTTCTGGCGCCCCCTACTGCTATTATTAAGTCACATACTCGTGCTTACACAGACACACACACAAACAAACAGGTACGAGGACATTGCAAGCTGGTTGTAGGAGTGGTTGCACCACTCAAAAATAGCTTTTCAAGAGATTTAAACATTTATATATGATGCAATGGCACAGGTCAGTTAACTAAAATGAGTCCAGAAATCAGCCACCAAAACAATGATTGAGTAATGACTGATTCATCATCCATAAGGATGTTATTAACCACATGAACCCTGGAATCAGCCACCAAAACAATGATTGAGTAATGACTGATTCATCATCCATAAGGATGTTATTAACCACATGAACCCTGGAATCAGCCACCAAAACAATGATTGAGTAATGACTGATTCATCATCCATAAGGATATTATTAACCACATGAACCCTGGCGTCCTTACTTTGAGCATGTCTTCTTATCTTAGGCAAAAACCTTACAAAATGTTCAAAGGTTTTTCAATAACTAGTAAAAATAGACGATTTACAAGATCAGTTGTATTATAGTGAGCAGTTTGTAGATCGGCTATTTTCAATTCACTGCACGGTCTATACAGCCAAACTATAAACTAAGAGTTTAACATGCGTATATTCTGATTTGTAGGCTAGTATGTATACAAGAGATTATGTCAGTCTTTAAATGTCCACACAGCTTACCTGTACCTGCGACAGTGGAGCCTCCTCTCAGTAGCTCACTGGCCATTTCCCTGAAACAAAACCTATTACCACCACAGCTGTTCTCTGAAAATCACCAAAACAATTCCACAAAGAATGCATTCAAATCAGCTGTACCGACTTGTCATGAGGAAATGGTCTCCAGCTCTCCATCCAGGAATCTCTCTCTTAACCATGGACTTTACACCCTGTGTGAATTGACCACACAGGTACTTCCTTGTAGGCTTAACCCATTACCTCGCGGCAGACTGTCACCATGTATTCGGTGCTCAACACTGCACGGGGAAGGAATCATATTTTAGAGGGTGCAGCAGCAGGTCAGGTAACAGTACCCGACCTGTTACCTATACACACAGAACACAATACACGAGACACATAACATAATGGCGTGCTTTCCCGTGTGACCTCTTTGGTTACTTTATAGTTCTGGACAGGTGTGTAACCTTCCATCAGGTGTGCCCCAAAGAAGCCTATATAGCCAACCATGCTTTGCTAAAAGAAAAACAGTTCTGAATGAAATACCTATATAGTACAATGTAACATAATACATACTGTATGCATCATGCCGTCTCCTGCTACAGAAACAGGAGATAGGCTTAACATGGCCCTGGAAGCGTCGGTTTCCAAGGCTACTTACTGTACATACCTTACTGTACTTACATAAGTCTAAGTGAGCATACATACACAGTTTGTTGACTGTGGGTAATGAAGTAGGGTTGTCCGGTAACTATGAGGTAAACAGTCAAATTAGCTATGTAGGAAAGGGGTGTGTGTGTGTGGGGGGGGGGGGTGTTAATTATTTGCTAGTACTAATGTTGAAGACTGACGTCACCAGAACGCACACATTCTTCTGTACAGTAAATAAAATAACAGTAGGTTTCTTTAATGCTTACCCCTCTTCCTTATACAGTACGTATAGCGTAGACTGTCTTCTTTTATACACCCTGGAGCTCGATCACTGTAGAAATACAGGGACATTATCTGGCAGAGTGGCAGTAGTTCTGATCCTTGGCTTGTACGCATAACCTGTATGTACGGGATCCTTTGTTGTAAATCTGAAGTCAAGGAAATTGAACTTTTTAAGCTAAATATCGGTCTTCAAATGCAGTGAAAAAACTTGAATAGGGAAACAGCAACGTTGCGGCCTTCGTCAGGCTATCTTTATGGATAGCTAGCTGATGAAGGCCGCATAGGCCGAAACGTTGCCGTTTCTCTATTCAAGGTTTTCACTGCATTTGAAGACAGTGTGCGGGTTAGGGTGTTTGTTCCTCTTCATTGTCGGGCACCTTACCCTCTCCTACGCAGTACGCACCCGTCGCCTGTAGTCGTGCAAAAGCCTTGCTTTTTATAAGCTAAATATCTCAAATAAATAATTTAGTCCAACAGCAGACTGCTGAGCGAGCGCTGGCGCTTTGGAATGGGGGGGTCAGATCAACATATGGAATGAATTCTGTACTGTCCATATATGGAGCGTACGGGTTTGATGAGGTCAGATCAACATATGGAATGTCAAAACAGGTGAGCTCCATATATGGAGATCAGAGGGGGCAGTGTCTTGAGTGTACAGGGTTTGATGAGGTCCCGGGTAGGGCCGGGCCTGCCGCAAAAAATGGTTTTTGAGGCCTGCCAGGCACGGCTGCACTATTAACTTTGCGGCAGGCCCGTGACTGGGGTGCGACTGACTGACTGACGATTTCATAGTAACTTTCATAATAACCTTTTAGTAATCATCTAATCAATCTGAGATTGATTAGGCAAATAAAGGAAAAGCAGCCCCCTCTTTTCCTTTGAATTTGCATGAGCAAACAGTCTGTCTCGAGACACACACACACCATCATCCAACAAACTATGAAATAATAACCTCCAGTGAGTGTTTGCGTGTGAATATTGACATGTACTCTATTCCATGACTGAAGCAGGAGAGGTTGTGTTACAATTGTCACCAAGTGCAAAATTGTTTAGCGACATAATTTATTAACAAAAATAGCATATAATAAAAGAAAGCAGGGGTCTTCAACAGGGGGGGGGGGGGCACCAGATCTTTGTCTTAGAGATAGCGTTTTTCTTTTTCATTAACCACTTTCATCAACCCTATAGCATCCCATTAGTTGAAAATAGCAGATGATGATCTACTACAAGCTCACATCTCGTGGTGCGGAGTTGCGAGCTTGTAGATCAGCTATTTTCGACAAAGTGGTTCGTGTATGGGGGGGGGGGGGGGGGGGGGGTTAAGTGGTTAACATTAACAAAAACATGAATTGAGACAACACTGATTGCTGTCAAACAAGTCTATGAAGCCATCAATGAAACTATGAAAAAAGTTCAATCTGCAAAAGAAACTGAATTTTATGCAAGAAAGTGGGGGTCCTTGCATAATCTCTCTCTCAGCTCAGGGGGACCTTCTGGCATAGAGGACAAAACATACACAGCCTGGGAATGAGAGGGAAATTAATAATTATAATTCACAGTGAATACGATTACTAACTGCAAGGGATTTGCATTTAGGATTTGGAACTGGAAAAGCAAAAAGGATAACATTACAAAACAACATACGCAAAGAATTGTACAGAAGGTGTATAACCTTTTAACTCTGGTGACGTCTATCACATTCTGATAAAGCAGTCTAAAAAGAACCGAGCTGATGTGGGCATTTCCCCACAATACGTATTTATTACGATTTATTTTTGCACACGCCTATGAGAGTACGAGTGAGCAAGTGTCTTGAGCTGCATCTCGATCATAAAATGTAAAAAGAAACAGATATTCTGGCCTAAAGCCTCACATGTGTAATACTGTTGGGCCCATATAATGTATACAGGTTTCAAAAGGCTATTACAGTAGAGAGATTAGATCGGAGCATTACAACCAAATATCAGTTCAGATGAATTGTGTGTGAAAAATGCCCCCTTGATATTTCATTTTCAAACATGTTTGAAAGTTAAATATCACTTTAAGGAGTAATTAACCCCCCCAAAAAGGACTTATTTTCTATCACGAATTTTCTATCATTAAGCCTTGAATTCAGAAAAAACGAAGAAGAAATAGTTGACTCAGTAGGAGACGCTTTCAGTCTTCCACCGGTCATCAAGTCATTGGCTTAGGAATGCAACAAAAACAAAATATTCAAGGCTTCACAGGGTGTGTGATTGATAGACAATAGGTCATTCTTTGGGTGAACTATACTCCCTGTGAGCTCTACAACCCACTGACGGGTTTTTACAAATATTTATAGTCCATAACACATTCATCCAACAGTTTGTTTTTCAGTAAAATGAGGCAGCCTATACACATTTGAAATCTCTTTTTTTGGGTCGCAACCCAAGATGGTCCTTGATGGCAGTACCGTTTTGGCAGTGATCAAACTGTGGCAGAGTCTGCTTCAGATGACACCCTCTCTACCGATACCAGTGCTTCTCATGTGATTTAGTTTGGGGAGGGAGGGTCCCCAGATTCAGAGGGCGTCATCTGAAACAGCAGCAATGACAGACAACGGTGGAAAAACAGTGATTGAGGGTCAATATAAAAACAATCGTTTTGAACATCATGGCCACCACACCGGAATGCTTGACACTTGACAGAGTGGCGGCCACCACACCGGAATGCTTGACAAAATGGCCACCACACACACAGGAATGTTCGACAGAGTACAGCGTGCAAAAGTGAGTGACCAAGACTATAAACTCAGTGGTGCCAGACAGCAGTCAGGTGCTTGATAGGTACTACTCTGCCCTGGGGCCTGTTTCACGAAACCTAGATTGGGGATTAAGCTGGGATTTAGCAGCTATCCATATGTTTTGACATAGCTCCACATCTCAAGTGGACCTGGCATGACTTATACTTCATTGCATGCAGTTATGCATGCCAGGGTCGTGCGGCGACAATAGCCAATCTACACAAGCGCGCGTGTGGCAGAACTAGTCGATGGCCTATTTTAATCTGCGCAACAACGACTAAATCAGGCTTAATGCAGGCAAAACGAGAACTTATGGCAATGGATGGTCATGTCAGGTCCTGTGCTTTAACAATGCACCTCGTAGGTCACGAGCAACGGAAATATGCAACACAACTTTCTGTTGTTTCTTCCAGCTTAGAAGTGATAACGTCTCTCTACTCTACCGATCATTTCAACAGTGTTATCAGGGCTCAATATGAGAGCATAATAATGTACATAAACTTAGACAACTTAGCAACTCTGGAATGCATCTGCCCTACAAAGCCAAAGAGCAGTAACTGTGGCAGTAGTGAAACCAATGGCCCCGAATGTCCATCTCCTGTTCCGTCAACGGTACAGTACTACTGGCCCTAGGGGTGGATGATATGGAAAAATATAATAACACAATATTGTTTCAAGCAGTATCACGATACACAATATAATTTTGTGGTTATTTTTCAAGTTACTTAACAGTACAATCACCTACACGGTAACACAACTAAAAGGAGTAAACGACGATTTAGACCAAAATACTTAATTATTTTGGGCGAAAGAAACAGTCGTTCTACAGAAGTATAAATGAAGGTAAAGAACTGCAAATCATGGAATGTGCATTCACTGTATCACGATATCTCAGAAAAGGCATATCGTGGAGACATTGTATCGTCTTGGTGACATTTATCTCCATATCGCCCACCCCTAAATAAGTAATGAGCGGACTTGTCTCTGACCAGTCGAAGAATCACGTAATATGAAATCTAAGCTCTAGCTACTCTATGTTGTCTACACAGATGGTAGTTACTGCCGTTTGCTTTTGTAAGGCAGACGTTTCCATGCAGGGAACTGTTGGAATGTGTAGTTGGTTTGGCTAGTCTATATGGGCTCGATTACCTTTGTCAGTGTGTTGACTTTGAAACAATGGGAAATGTGTGACAATACTTGTGTTCCACGTTAATTGTGTTCTTTCACGCACTGAGGAAAGCGTTGCAATGACTCTGTGAGGTAGCAAAAACCTTGTTTGACCTCCGAGTTTAAAAGCCTTTGTATGAAAACTGGACTTGGAAAACCGGAAATTGGCGTTTAAATAATTTCAACAATTGTGCATTTGCTCAAATCTACAAAAAGGTAGAATGAATAAAAAGGTATATGGTGTACATCCCCCCCCCCCCCCCCCAGGCATTTACCACTTGAAATAACATTCACTGAGCTTAAGCATTCAACACCTCTCTCAATATTTGAAACTTTACAACGAAATATCTCCATTGGGCTATTGTAACTTCGGTTTTTTATAGAACCATTGAATTAAACCCTTTCCCGATCCCCGACAGGAAAAAAGAACACCACAACTGTGTTGACATTTGCGACAAAGATGGCACAATGAAGGCTGTTGTGAACTGAAGACTTTGCGGACGTTGTCCCTTCCCCCGAACGTCACCCAAAACCATCCGGGCCCACGTCAAGTCGTCGACCCATACCTAACAGTGTACACGACGTCGTTCAGTCTCTCTTCTCCCGGGAGAGTTCCTCTCTCGTCGTCTCCGCCTCGTCGTCCCCGTCCTTAACAGCACTCGTTCTCTTACCGCTCTCTTCCCTCCTGGCTCCTCCTCCCTTCTTCAGCAGCCGCCCGAGCACGATGCAGGCTGCGGCGACGGCGTGCATCACGAAGTAGATGGAGGTCCAGTAGGCCACTGTGTCGTCGGCCCTCAGCAGGACGAAGCCCATGCACATGTAGTCGTAGGCCCGCATCTTCAGGAACCAGTGGGCCCAGTCGAAGGCGCGCTGGCCCCGCGGTCCCAGCCGCGCCCGGACAGACGCCTCCATGGCCGACTCGGCGGCGATGCAGAGCGGGATGGTGAGGAAGGAGAGGTAGTAGCCCACGTGCAGGCCGTGCCAGTAGGCGCTGATCAGCATGGTCCAGCCGGCTCTGGATATGGTAGAGGGAGGGAGAACAGTTTAACCCATTCTGACCTGAGATCAGATTCTATATAAATGTCTTCTACATCCCGACAGTTTTCTGAAAAAGCTATGTTTCTATGTCACTGGTTGTTCGATTTTTCAAAAATAGCAGACCTACAAGCTCGTAGCTATGAGCTTGTAGATCTGCTATTTTTCAATAGCTAAAGCATAGCATAATGCTAACACCAAAAGGGGTTCCCTCCCCAAAATGTGTTAAAAGGTACTGTACACCTACACAGGTGTTACTTTGCCAGTTATTATGGCTGATATAGGGCGGTATTTCCCGGTAGGGTATATAGAATGTATATGGATATTTACACTATATAAAATAAAGTGTCCAGAACGTTAGCTATGTCCGTCTAGTAGTCTATAAGTAAGTAGATCGGAGAGGCTTATTGTCGGTTTCGGTCCAGAACGTGGGAGTCTATCCCCGTTACAACGCTCTGGTCTGGGGGGGGGGGAAGCTGAAGCTAATGACGGTAATCGAGGCAGTGCATCGTTTAGATTCACCGACTGGGCCTTTTAAAAAAACAGCATTTAAAGATGGATTCCTCCTGCTAGCCACCACTGACCTGAGAGCGTAGGACTTGAAGGGAGCGTTGGGGTAGATGTAGTGATGCAGCCACCACTGCACCGTCATGTTCCAGTAGCGCATGCCATGTCGCACCTTCACACAGAAGTCTGTGTTGTAGCAGTCTATGTTCTGGATGGTTCTGAAGTCGTACACCACTGCAGCGCTGGGATCAGGGCTGCATGGGCCGATGGACACACAACAAGGTTTTTTTTAGCAACACATACATTTTCAACTGATAAAGAAAGACCACTGGTTCTCAAAACTTTCATTTCAAGGACCCCCATAACTGAGTGTACAAATGGACCCTTATGTAATGTCAATACGTGACATTATTCGTGACTATGGTGACTTTAGGTCAGGTGTTTACAAAGAAAACACTTTTCACCTGCCCAGGGCTAACGACGGGCTAGCCTTGGAAACCCAGACGTCTTTATTTCCAGGGAGGAAAGAAAATGTCTGGGTCCGAGTCCACTTCAATTCGGTATAGAGTAGCGCAAACGTCGATCACTCTGCTGATTTCTGATCGTCTGCACCTTTGTTAAATTGACGCACACACGTACACGTACACACACACTCACTCCTCTCTCTCTGTCGCTCTAATTAATCAGTCTCATGTCGCGCAGCTGTGTCTAGATTCTCCCGGCGGATCCTGCCGGGAGCTGCCTATGCCATAGAAAGCATAGGTGGACCCCAGGCTAGTCGGGACCTAGCCTGACCTAAGCAGAGACATTTCTGGTCTAGAGGGGCGGGTCGCGCCTCAGAAATGCGCGCACCCTGATTGGATCTCATCGATCTGTCCGTCACCCCCGGCCCCTCCTCTCCCCCCTAGTGCAGCGCTACGTCACATCATTTAGAGCGACGCCCACCCGGAAGGGTTGACTCCCACTTTTAGACTGGTTCAGCCCACGGCTTTTTCCAGGCTTTCATCTTTCGCGCAGACGAAATGAAAGCCTGGGTATCGAGGCTAGTCGGGACCAGACCAAACAAGTTTTTCCCACTACTGCCCAAAAGGCGCATCCATCGTCAGTCACTTTCACCAGTCTAAATAAAAGATTGAAAACATGTACCTGTATTTCACGGTGGGTCCTCCTCCGGGTTTGGACATGGCTGCCTCTGGGTAGCAGCCTAACCCTGCACTGATACAGCCAGCCTCTGCACCACACCACGCCGCATAGAAACGCATCCGAAACACAAAGAACACTGCTACCATGTAGAACAACCTGGAGAGAGAGAGAGAGAGAGAGAGAGAGAGAGAGAGAGAGAGAGAGAGAGAGAGAGAGAGAGAGAGAGAGAGAGAGAGAGAGAGAGAGAGAGAGAGAGAGAGAGAGAGAGAGAGAGAGAGAGAGAGAGAGAGAGAACTTTAGGATGTTAATCTGTATAATTGATCAGTGTTTTGTTTTTTATGTAGACCCAACCAAAAAAGCCATTGTGCAATATTCAACCACGGCTCTGACTGTTCATGCTAGACTCTCGACAACCCATTTTCACCTCGCCATATCCAGATAAGAACTTGATGCAAGTTGCAAATGGGGTCTACTGTACACACCTAGGCCTGTCGCGATTATTACATATTGGCAATTATTTGAGATAACCGCCGCTATCATCTTGCATAATTGTTTCCATTCATCTGTATAGATTCACCTGTTCATTGAACACTGAAATATGTTATGGAAATAATGCGTCGCGATGTGACGCTTTGTGAGCTTGTAGATCCAATTTCCATATTTAAAATATTTAAAAGATATATAAAATTATTAAATAATGGCCTAATTTGGCCATAGTATATTTTTTATTTTTATTTATTTGTCTTAACTGCCCTGTGCAATTTCTGTTCACAAAGCCTGTTTATAATTATGTTCCAAATGGTCCAATGCCTCAAAGTAAACCACAATTGAACTCAACTAAAAACACCATGCGTGTTCGAGACACAGCTTCCCGACACACCACCATGCATCGCACTCACTCTGCGTCACACAATACCTGAAGAGGAAGTGGCGTTCCAGGAAGTCCTCGGCGCGTACGTACGCCAGGGGGAAGACAGAGTTGACGGACAGGAACAGAGCCCCGTACAGCGGCACCAGCTTCAGCCTCTGCAGACACGGGCTCCAGCCCGGCAGGCTGAGAGGACTGGGCTGCCTCAGCCAGTCCATATAGGTCTGGAACCGGAAGAACGGGCCTTCGGGGGAAACCGAGGGAGGAGATGAGGACATGCCGGAGTAGAGAGAAAAGGAGTAATACGATTAAAAAGGAAATAAAGACAATTTATAAGAGACTATGGGCTGCATTTTGCGTGTCTTAACCCATTTTGGGCGGGAACCCCTGTCAAGGAAATGTGGAATGACCTGAGTTGTATATGTTATAAGTGCTCACCGACAGATTGCAATAACACCCTTTTTGGTGTTTTAAACATTATGTATAATTTAAAAAAATTATAAAAATAGCAGATCTACAAGCTCATAGCGTGCCACCGAGTGGCGTGCTATGAACTTGTAGGTCTGCTATTTTTTTTTAATCGTTAAAATGTCGTTAAATGGGTTAAGTACCAGGTCTTATTACTTAACTTAAGACCTGGAGGCGTGATCAATGCCATTTGGCTATTCTGAGTGGCCAAAGAGCATTGACCAGGTCTTAAGTTAAGTAATAAGACCTGGTACTTAAGACACGCAAAATACAGTCCATTTGAATGTGAACAGAATAAAGGGAGGAAAGGCTCAGTATAGGAGGAAGGGTGAAGGTGGATGGATGAAGGGTGGAGTTATTAAATAAAGACATGAAAAAACACTGGAACACATTTGAAAGAGTGAAAACGTATATATATGGACTCACACAAGATTGAACAAGTGGCAGAAGGCGAGACAAAGAGAGACGAGAGTTAAAAATGGATGCAAACGTAAAGATCACATCGAACAATACAAATGACTGTTGGCACAAACACAAACAACATATGGCTCAAGTATCAAACATCAAACGTATAAACAGAAAGAAGCTCCAGTCCCAAAATATGCCATTTCATTATTAAGATCTGTGATTACAACATGCAAGAAGAGGCGATTATTTCTGTCTTCTACAAAAAACGCCTCGAGTCGCAACTCAGCAGCTTTACAAACTGAATAGAGATCTGTAAACACATATTATTATTTTACCGTTTAATGTTCCCCAGAGCAGACTTACCTGTCATTATGCCGACATAGCAGTAGCTATAGGACAGAATGTCGTAGAGGGAGGGTTCCTGAGATAGACCCCCGATCACGGGAGACTTGGAAAACGAGCTCACTTCGTTCTTCTTCTCCAGGTGGAAACTACGGATCTCATTGGCCAGGCTCACCATCTGGTTTGAAAACATAAAAAAGAATGAAAAACTTGATTCAATACGAAAATGAGTTTTAGGGCATTTCTGTTTTATTGACAGGTCATGCTACAGGTCATGGGGCTGGACAATATATCCATAAACATCACATGACTACTACTGTATACAAAAAGAAAGACCTGGAGCTGTAAGATGCTGTTTGCCACTGTAAGGCTCTGTCTTTCTAGCGAATCTAGTTGAAATTAAAAAAAGAAAATTACACTTTTTTTTCATGACAGGCTCTTGCCAAAGCACGATCTAGCATTTTCATTTGTTGGAGTGCGGCCATTTCGACTTTTTTGGTGGAGCACTGACCGTAGCTGAGCACCCAGCCACCCACACACACACACACAGGAAGAGCTCTAGATTTCAACCTAAAACACTTTTCTGACCCCTTTAAGAACAAACAAAAAGTACAATAAAATGGCAGAGGATGTGGAGGGAGGCATATGCGGTGGATATTCTATACTCTATTGGATAAAGAAGAGTAGGTATACAGCACATAAATACAGCACATAAATAAGGTCAGTCGGACTTGGTAGCGGCATGCCCTGCCCTGCAAGCTGAGCAGAGTTTTGGGTACCTTGAGCGTGAGGAGCAGCTGGATGGCATTGGCAAACGGTGTGGGCGGAGGTAGACCAAACCATGTGACCAGTCTGAAGAAGAGGAGATAGAGGAAGGTCCATGCCAGGGAGAGAGCAGGTGCACTCCTGGTTGACATACAAAGTCATAGAACATCGTTTTGTTCACTAGAGAAGATTAACAGACGGGAGAAACGCTATATTTAAATTAACTGGCTCCACGGCTCTATACTAGATCCACTCCTTTTTTCCCCCCTCTACACCAAATCCCTTTGCCGAAAACAGCTGAACTGTTGAGTTTTGAGTTTGTAGATTTGTCAATTTTGCCAAATGAAAAAGAACAGAAAAAGGGTTAAAATACATTGGGAGAAAAGCACAGGAAGACAAGACATCACAAGTATGTTTTCTTGCAGGGCAAATGCCAAAAAGGGATTTGCATCATAAACGGAATCAATACGACCCAAAATATACAAAACGTACTGTACACTATCACAGCTTGTGATAGTGAAATCATCCATCTACTCTACGCGCCAGCCCTGCCGTTGTAGTACAAAAACAATGCTTGCAAAAGTTGTGCTTCCGTCTCACACTGTCAATGTATAATTTGAGGAAACCCTGACATGGTATCTGCTTATTATAACTGAAAGGGTCCGCAACAGAAAGTTCAGTCATGGTTTTGAAAACAAACAGCAGGGGGCGATCTGAACCCCTTCTCTCACTGTAGCAGGCAACAACAGCATGATGTACCTTCGCCTATATCTCACTCAAGACTTCTGCTCTCTTCTGCTTTATCTTTCACAACATAGCAGTTTTGAAATGCAACTCTGTGGGTTCATCACTTCTGCAGGAATATAAGAACTCACGTTGAGTAATGTACAGTGCAACCTGGACATGCGGACGGGCCCTGTCAAATGTGTGAACTATTCTACGAAGACGTTCGACTCTGTACTGGCCTCGCTCTCTCTCACCTCCAACTGGTTTTGACGATGATCCATGTTCCAATCACTGTCACCAGAGAGTGCAGAGTGTGGATCTGACAGGTTGCTATGGCAACAGACAGACCTAAGAGCAAAGATGCCCCTTGCTTCACAGGAGGACCTAGAAAGAGAATAGTCAAAGCAAAGCCAATGCAACATGGTTAATATGATGTATGTTCTGAAGCAAAGCAAATTGAGGGCTCGTGGTCAAAACGGTGCTTGATTGAAGGTCTGATACAGGCAGAGGCACCTCAGTGGCTTTGCTGGGCGTTCTCAGACACATGGGGACCAATGTTGATTTTGACAGCAAATTTTGATTTAGTTCAGGCATAGACTTTTGTATAAAATAAAATTTAGTTTGAGTCATATTTTAGTCACCTGAAATGTTTTAGTGTTGGGTTAGGATTAGGGCATTTTGGCAGGCCATGATGTCGTAATGCATCATTTTACACATACCTGTAGTTGAATGCTGAAAATAGCCGAGCTACAAGCTCGCGTTGCGCTGCGACGCATTGTGAGCTTGTAGATCTGCTATTTTCAGAGGGTAACACCCGAGCGCAACCAAACATAAAATACCATGTCTTAGGTCTCTTCTCCATATAGTCCCATTTTAATCTAGTATTTAATTTGAAATTGTCAATATATTTAGTCAGTGAAAGAAAAGCTATTTTTTGGCAACGAAATCAACACTGATGGGGACACAGGTAGATGGGTACAAACATGGTCAACTTTTACTGAAGAGAATTAAGGCAAGATCGTACAAGCCAGAGCAGGTAATACATTGCTGGAATGATGGCAGAGCATTTGGGGATGGCTGATTTGTCCTGTACACATCGATTAGATTGATGCACAGCAGATATGCAGTAACAACCCAGACCAAAACCCAATTAGCTTGAGGCCAGTTGTGACTTGTGACTGCTTAAATCAGCCACCAGCCACACACATCAAAGCATGTTACAGAAAAACAAAACACAACACAACACACAAGAAGCACAACATTTTCTCCATTAGATGAACTTGATCTCTTCATTCACAAAAGCATGATGTTTTGGCCCAGTTTTAATCTAAATCTAACAAAGCCCTTTGAATAATCTGATAAAAGCCATCTGGGCACGCACAAGCATCATATTCTTTGTGAATAAAGAGATACTTTAATGGAGTGATAGTGTCATGCACTGTACTGTGGCTGTCAATGACCATTGTTCACTCTTAGACAAAACTGCTATAGCCACCATATAATAATTAATACAGACAACCGATCTAAAGCCTATGTGGCTTTATCTGTATATTCTTTCTTATATACAGCTACAGACCACAAAATATAACTACTAAATAGCTCACTAGCAGAATATTTAAACACCTGCTTGGTGAGGCATTTTTGCTGAAAGCAAGAGAGTACTAGTAGAGAGAAATACTGCATTGTGTAGTATACCGGTATGTCAACTAGCAGGTGAGTTTAAGTTTATGCATAAACCCAAGTGACAAACAGCCAGATACAACTCTGTCTCTAGCTTGCCACCAGCAGTGGTCTGCACCTTAAGAATTTATCCAAATCCTATGGCTAATGGCTATGGTCCAGAGCTACTGCAATCTAACAGATTATTTGCTGAATGCCATTGTCTTCATTTAAGAAGAGTTTAGTCCACAATATACTCACTGAGATAACGGAATAAGAAGCCAACGGGGATGGAGGCAGCGAGGACGGCCAGATACACCAGCTCATCAGGAGACATTCTCTCTGCTAGCAAATCAACACATACATGATTTTAACCAGTGATCAGATCGGATCACCGACTTCGAAAATAGCCGATGTACGATTGGCTATCTGCCATTTAATTGAGGACTGAATATATATATATATACACACACACACACACACACACACACACACACACACACACACACACACACTTGAATTTCCTAGTACGTATGGTACCGGTATGTGTATTAGATTAGAATGAAGCCTGCATTTTGAACGACTTCTTGACAGCCCAGACTAGAGGAACTAGCTACCACACATTTGAGTCTGATTCAGTTAGTTAATGGCATGCAAATGGAAATTAAACACTCAGTTTAGCCAGTTGTAGTGTTGTAAAGTGTGCAATCAATACATAATCCGACATATCCCATCATCACTATTAAAATGCTAACTACGAGCCAGTGAAATGAGACTTGCATGCTTGACACGTTAGCCTGGCTGGCTCAGACAGAATGAAGTGTTAGCCTACTACTACGACTATATGAGGTCACTGCAGATTTACGTCTATGTAAGAGGGCAAACAAACGTTACTTACATTTAGAAAAATTCACCAGTTTAAATACTTCCAGGCATTCGTGCAGGCTTCAAACTGCTATAGCAGCTCTGCTCCATCTAGCTAGCTATTTGGTTTGAGGGCTGTCAGTGTAAGGTACTTTTATACCTTTAAAGCATAAGTGAGGACGCTCAATTTAGTTCGGTCCAGTCCCGAGACTCCCGACAAACTCAAATAACCACAATGGATACAAGCCTTGGGCTTTTTTTCTTATCCTTTTATAAATCTGTACCATTGTAGCTTTTTTGCAAATGTTAAGTATTAAATGAATTAAAAAAAAATTATTAAATGCCAATTTATATTGAAGGCAAAAATGTCCCTATGGGATGTGTTGCTCAATCCTATGGCTCAATCTCAGTAACTTCCTGGTTGGAAAGCTCATGCCACAATGACTGGGGGCGTGGACGGTAGTTTGCTGGCAAGTATGTTTATTCCTTTCTACAGTCTGTTTATTCACATGATACTTCTGTAAAGACTTTTGTATTGTGTTAAACAATTATAGATTGTATATCCCATTACCTAAACCACAATAAGTGTAGCGATTAGTGCAAATAAAGTATCTTATTGGGAATATACCAAGTGCTCATATTTAAATAATTATTCATTTCACATGCCAATCCCACCCAGTCAGGTGATATTACACAATACATTATACATTCATCAGTTGAAATTGCAGACATAAAAAAAAGACAGACAGATTTATGATCAAAGCCGAAGTTTTTTTTATTCAGTAAAAACTGCAGGCTGAAGAATCAAAACACTTTTAGTTTAGTCCTCCTCCTCCTCATCGGCTCCTCCAGTTCCACCCTGGGCCTTCTTGGCGTTCTTGCGCTTGACGCGGCCAGGGCGTCCACCACCATATGGAGACCTCAGTGAGAAGTCGATGTGCTTCTGGCTGTCCAGGCGAACGACGAATGAGGGGATGTTCACCACCTGTTTGCGCACCCTGGAAGACACAGGAGGAAAGATTATTAAAGAGACTGAAATGTTGCGTTAATCAAAGTCCCAATCTGTGGTTTTTGACTGCACGTCAAAATATTAGGAGTATCCACACCGTTCTTGATGATCCACAAGTGAAGTACAATCCATATGGGCCTAAACATACCAAATAACTTCACTTAGGAGTTTTTTTTTTTTTTTTTACTTGCACCTTCATCCAATTCATAATAGGTTAAGGTTTTAAAGGTCATGGGGGAAAAGCTAGCAAGAAACCAAATATCTCTTGTGGACATGATGATGTCCAGTTCAGTGCAAAAGTTAACAGGCCTCATTGACGAGGAATTCATGACACCACAGGAAATCTGAGGAATTCATTTAAATCATCGGCCTTTAAACCATGTTGAAACATGAAGTTCATCAATGAATACTCCACCACAAAAAGTCAGATACTGGTGCAATTATCCTTATACTTTACCTGATAGACAAAAGTCCATGGGGATAGTCTGCCACCTCCCTTGGTCTGGGCAATGTCTAGCGACAAGGTATACGGCTTTGAGACCGAATTGACCTTGCAGAAATGTTTTAATTAACTTAGGCTCCAAAGTAGCCTGGCGGCGCGTTGTTTTAAGTGACCTCAGCGATAGCGCTTGGTAGACCTCTGATGAAAGACAAAGCATTTTGAAAAGTTTCTCATCAATCTAGAGTAGCGCACGGCATTGTACACTCCATACAGTTACATGTGAAGAAAACGCTCTTGACGACCTTTTCTCTGCACTTACCGGATGTGCCTCTGGCGGATCAGGACGCGTGCGTGGTGGATGCTCTTGGCGAGACCCAGTTTGAAAACCTGGGTCTGGAGACGTCTCTCCATGAAGTCTTCCACTTTCAGGCCGAGGATGTAATCGAGCTTCATCTTACCCTCATCCAGCACACCAATCCTAACCAAACGTCTCAGCAGGGCGTTACCTAACGGGCAAGGAACACAGGACCTCTTGAGCCAGCATATAAGGTTGGTACAGTTCCTCTCACCAGAGCATTTGTTGGCCTCATGTTGAGGAATTCTTGACACCACAGATACCAGTCTGACAGTTGAAATATTAAATCATCGGCCAGTAACGATAGCATTAAATGCAACAGTCAATACATGCATACCCTCAAACAGACGCTTGGGTTCCTTCTCATCCAAGGTGAGCAGCTCTCTGGCAGCCTTACGGATCTTTGCCAGGGTGAACTTGACTCTCCACACCTCACGCTTGTTCCTCAGGCCATACTCACCTGAAAGACAAGACAATAATGTTAGTGGGGCTGCAAGCAATAAGATGTTTTTTTTTTTTTTTTTTAATACCGTTTTTATTAGGCATATTTTGTATATGACAACGATAATGAGTTATTCAGTTATATAAAATGTAAGATAATGACAGGTAATGTAAATTCCACATACAATACATAATAAAATATATAAATGTGATAAACACGAAAAAACAAAAAAAATGACAAATGTGAACAGACAAACAAAACAAACAGGACAGACACTCTTGCTCTCAAACTTTCCCAACACGTTGTTGTAAATTAACTGAATTACAGACATTTCTTTTTAAATGAGAAACAATAAAATTAAGAAAAAATACTCAGTTCCTTTTTTTTCCAATTTATCTATTGTGTAGGAGGGGTTAGCGTGCCCCTATTGAAATGGTCAATGAAGGGTTGCCATGTCTGGTAAAATCTATCTTCACTCACTCTCAATTCAAACTTTATCTTTTCCAATTGCAAGTAGTGCATAACATCTTTCATAAGTGTAGTGTGAGTGGGAACCTGTGCTTGTTTCCAATTCAACAGTATCAGTCTGCGAGCCAGTAGTCACATATTTTACCATGTTATATTGGAAAGTAGACAGTTTGACCCCGGGCCCCCTGACCCCCAGAACTGCTGTCAGTGGATCCGGGTCAAAAGGTCTCCCAACAATGTTTGACAGTGATTTAAATATAGTTTGCCAATATGATGTTAATTTAGTGCAGTGCCAGAACATATGAGCTAGAGTGGCCGGCGACTGGCCACATCTGTCGCAGGCTGGATTCACATTTGGAAACATTCTGTTGAGTTCCTTTGACAAATGTAACCTGTGTAATATTTTAAACTCTATAAGACCGTACCTGGCACATACTGAAGGAGAGTGCACAAACTTTTGAGATGTAGACCATTGCTCGTCAGTGATAGATATTCCTAAGTAAGCAATAAGATGTTTAACCAAAACATAACAGATTGTGAAAATAGCCGATCTACAAGCTCATGGTGTCACATCAGTTCATGACATTCTCTTGAAAATGCCCAGGGCCACAACCAAGGATTTCAAGACAGTTAGAGACAGTTTGGATTAAGTACCAGTGTAGATCAAAAGCAAGCTGCTACCGATTGCGTCTTGAGACATCAATGTGCTTAATAAAATAAATGGTGTCATGTCTTACCAATGAGTTTCAACTCCTGGTCGAGACGGGACTTCTCGAATGGACGACGAGGCGTGACATAAGTCTTGCGACAAACCCAGCTCCTGGCAACGGGCATGGTGGCTTAGTTGAGCCTGCGGACACGTTTGACATTAAAAATAAATAAGACAGAGATACCTGCAGCCTAACATTTTACTAAATTGGGACAATCTAAATTTAAAATCATTTTACATTTAAATAATTTACATTTTAATTTTTTTTACTTGCACCTTCATCCAATTCATAATAGGTTAAGGTTTTAAAGGTAATGGGGGGGAAACTAGCAAGAAACCAAAGATCTCTTGTGGACATGTTTGTCCAGTTCAGTGAAAAAGGTAACGGGCCTCATTGACGAGGAATTCATGACACCACAGGAAATCTGAGGAATTCATTTAAATCATCGGCCTTTAAACCATGTTGAAACATGAAGTTCAATGAATACTCCACCACAGATACCTGCAGCCCAACATTTTACTAAATCGGGACATAAGTTGACTTTATTGGTAAAAAATAAAAAATCTCAAGGCTTACATTCAAGGCCAAAATAAATAATTTTAAAATGAATGTACATTTCAAACTGTTCATAATTTCTCACGTCAGCTGACCAAGCAAGGTAGCTGAGCTAGCATGTAGCCTAATAGCTGCCCCGTTACTGATGCAAATTAAACCGCAGTAAGTCACTAAACCAGAGTGCACAAACAAAAATAGTTTCTACAATGAGTTCCCGCCCCTGCTGCACAGTATGCATGCGTGTTTAAGGAACGGATGGGTCCATTTGGTTCTGATCAGTTAGCCTGTGAATGAGCCGCAAGCCATAGAGTTGTTATACGGGCCCACGTGCCGACTGTCTTCACTTAGCTATGGCTAGCTTCCTAGCTAGTAGTTAAAATGTGTCAATTTCCACGAACACAACAGAAGCCACGTGGTTCTGGCGGAGAAATAATACGTTATATAATACTATTAAACTGTATTGGCAGTTGACTGTGGCTTTCTATAATGGCATTCAGAGTTTCAGACAATAAAGCACAAGAACAGCACCGCTTCGTACCTATCTGTCTGGGGCTGTTGCAGGAAAGAGGAAGTTGTGGGCGGCTCCCAGTTTATTTATATGGATTTCATGAACTACATGTCCCACAATGCAATGCATGTCTGCTGGAAACGGAAGCAACACTAGCAACAGGCTCGGTGCCGATGGTGCCGCTGTCAGCAGTACCCTCTATTGGTTGAACTGAAAACAGCAACTGACTACGAAAGCCGAAACAAACTTCAGAAATTGAAGAAAATAAAAGCCTGGGTACCGAGGCTAGCCCAATAGAAATGTGTTGATAATACTATGCATTTCATCTTTATGAACAAGTGGTGCCCGGGGGGCCAGTGCCCATGGGAGGCTGGGCAGGGGCAGGGGCCCTGCGTGCGCATGTGCCCAGGCACAGAGCTCCGGGGACCACCTAGTGTGCCCGACTGGGTCTGGGGACCCCCGGGCGGCCTTCCTACCTACGGGATGGCACCGGCGGGATCCCCCGCGAGGACTGCACGGACCCCACCAGTTTACTTACCTCTTAACGGTTTCACGCCCTGTTGAACTCTCTCTTCAAACTTCTTTTCAACTTTCCTTCACGATACTTGTTTGCTAGCAATTTATCATTCTGTTAAGCTGGTCAAGTCATCGTGATGTCAGCGGTATCCTCTTTCATGCCCATATATGGAGTTCTTTGTCAGGCATGCCCAAATATGTCAGAATGATGTCAAAAGTTGGTGGGACAAACCCGTATTTGGGCATGCCCAAATATGGAGTCTGGCCCGGGCAGAGGCCTTGTGATGTCAGCTGTGGCCCGGGCAGAGGCCTTTTGTGGCGGTTGGAACGATGCAAGTTGGAAATGTATGCCCCACCCAGATATTATGTCTGTGTCCCTTTTATGCCCATATATGGAGTTATTTTTCAGGCATGCTCATACGGAGTCTATGCAGACACCAGAATGATGTCAGAACAGGCCAGCTCCATATATGGACACTGGGCAGGAGCCCTGTCCAGAGCCCGGGGCCGGGGCAGAGGCCTTTTTGGGGCGGTTCTGGACAACCGTGGGTCAGACCGACTCGACACCGGGCACTGCACCCCCTGTGGTGGGGTGGAACACGTGTGTCGTATTTGAAGTCGGTGGGGCAAACGGTGCTCGAGTTACATGGATTACAGGCGTACGTAGTACGTACAGAGACTTATGGTGCATTTATAGTTAGATTAGATAGATTAGGTTAGTGTACTCTAAATCTAAAGTAACCGGGACCAGATTGTCTTTGAGACAGTGCCTGCCTGATCCTAATCATATTTACAATCAATGCACACGGCCAATACTACATAATGGAGCAGTGGAATCAGGATGTGCTTTACTGTAAGTAGGTCTACTCTATATGCAGGTAATATGATTGATTGATTTCTTATTTATTTTTTATTGATTGAATGCTTTATTACACTTGGTCTAAATTTTAGACCACGTATATTAGTGCACTTAAATTATAGAACTCTATAAACAAAAAAGGTCCTGGGGACCTTGAATTTGAGGTGTGTATTCAAGTCAATATAAACAGAAGGACAGAAAAACATTGCCTACTGTAAAGGAAAATGTTGAAATGTCATTCTGCGGGGGACTCGTGGGGACATGTGACCTCAATTGAAATCAGAAAATAGAATAGATAATTGAAAATATAAGCATTCGAGGAAAAACACGAATTAGGAGGAAGTGTTTGTGTGTGTGTGTGTGTGTGTGTGTGTGTGTGTGTGTGTGTGTGTGTGTGTGTGTGTGTGTGTGTGTGTGTGTGTGTGTGTGTGTGAGAGAGAGAGAGAGAGTGGTAAGGTGGCAATCTGAGAGAGAAGGACAGGGGGACTATTTATATAACTCTGAAATGGGACCCAGAGCATGTGTCTCTGTCTGTCAGGACGACCAACTGACAGACGCACACAAGTCGTCACTTGGTTTCTTTTCTCTTTCATTACTCTATATTCTGTCTTCCAGGACAGCTTCAGTTGTGGAGGAGTTGTTAGGTGTCTTACTTTTCTCTCTCTGAAAATCCTTCAGCTTGACTGGTTCTCCTGAAGCTGCACTCTTTAATCTCACTCCTTCGGATCACCTGTTTCCCCCTCTATTGGATTTGGCTTTTTCTTCAGATTTATTTTCTCTTTCTTCTTTGACTGTGATTTGCTTTCCTGTGTGCTTCTTTGCCACCTTCCTTTCCCCCTATTCTCCTTGTCGTTCAACCTTTTCCCCCCATCTTCCCCAGCGGCCCCTGTTTCCTCGCACACATTTTATAAGTTATTTATTTTTTGGTGTGGGGGGGCTATGCTTTCCTCACCTACTGTGATCCTCCAGCCTTATGGACTCCCTGTCTATCCACAGACAGCCTCATGCTACCCCGGCCTAGTTCAGGTAAACACACACCTTCACTTGCTTTCTTACGGCGCTTTACATTTGAGTTTAACCCCCACTGGCTGTCTCAACATGTGTAACTGACTGTATAGAGTAACCTTCGGTTCCTAGGCCATGGCAACAACATCACTAACGGGCTAAAGTTCCTGTTGACTTGACTCCATGGGAAACGGATGAACATGAATATGAAACTACATTCTACACACGCTAAAAGCAGCATGTGGATTAACTGTTGTTCTCCATGAATGCACCTGCTGATGTCTCATTTATCACATTAAGACACTGGCTTAACGTGACTCACTGTCTCATGGGCTAGTGTGGCCAGAGACACAGAAAACGTCGAAATAGACCTAAATAACTGAATTGTTTTTACATGGTGGAACAGGCATTCATTCTTGGGGGATAAGCTATCCGTGAACTGTGATTGTTGATACAAGTCAAGGATGGCCTTTAATTCATTTAGCTTTCAGATGCATTATGATGAATAACAAATATCCCAAGCATGCATGGGATATATTATCCCATACGTTATCCCCTACAAGTAGTGACAAGCCAGAGATCAAGGCCTGATGACAGCTGGCTGGACCAAACACATTTCAACAGATCTTATTTATTTCATTCCAAGGACACAGGGTTATCTTTAGTGCACTGGTCTCTGCACTGTGATGCCAACATGCTGCACACACGTGCGTGTGCCGTGCATGCGTGCATGTAAGTATGTGTGTGTATGTATGTACTTGCATGCATGCGTGCGCGCGCGTGTGTGTGCGTGCGTGTGTGTGTGTTAACGCCTCTCTGTGTAAGAGGTCTCAGACATACCAGTACTGATACAATGTGTCTGGAATCCATCTACCTTGTCTCTTCTGTTCACTCCGGCTGTATTTTTAGAACTCCTTTGCCGGGGTAGATAATCACGGGGTCCAGCTTCTGTTGCCTGTAGTTAGCAGTCTATGGATGCTTCAGATGGAGAGAAGCAAATATAATTGTCCTAATTGAACTATTGTGCAAGTTGAACGCAATGTTTTTTGACTGTACTCTTGTCCCCTGAATACTGTTCCTGGACCCTCTCTCACGTGACATGACCAATATTGTCTGGCCTGCACCTTTTGCCTCTGACCCTCATGTATTCTATACTACTACACAGTGAAATCTTAGGGATTGCTGTAAGTGATAATAATGTCAGATAGATACCCTCGTTCACGGCCGATACCATCGGCAACAATAAACCGCTCTGACTTACTTACTTATCATGCACGCAGTCTGGTTACGACAAATGTCATGCCTTTAATGACGTAATAGGGTTGAATGCTTGTATTTTCCAACAGGCATGCATGGTTTTTGTGCTAAACTGGCCAACACTCAAAAGGCCACATCTGCAGTTCCTGTCACCCGAGTATAAATCCACCGACAGCTGTCCCAGCGTGCACCTGGCTCTGAACCGTTGACCTGTGGCCCCAGAGCTGACAGCTGAGGAGGGGGGAGGAAGGAAAGTGGTAACAAATGGTGATCAGAAAAAGACAGGGGGCGAGGAGGAGACGAGACACGACACACATAGTGCTGCGTGTGCTTGCTGACACCGTGATACTGTATACAGGGACTTGGGGGTAGATAAGTGGGAGACCACACAAAGAAGGAGATATGGGTTAGCACTGTGGTATGATATCACCAGATACATTCTGTTATCTCCTGCTCTCTGTCGCCTTCTGTCTCTGTGGAGTTTGAGGTGGGCAGCTGTTGTTGGTTAATTGGTTGCTGGGTAGAGCACAGACATACCATAGGTGTGACACTGGCACTGAACAGGACTGGATTGAGACGTTACGGCTCTCTTCTAAGAGGGCTGAAAGATGCTCATTTAGATTTTAATTGATTTTTGTGTGTGCTGGCTGCATTGTTCTGCTTTATTTCAGACAGCACAGATAGAAACCAAGGGCAAGAAGATGCATGAGGATTTAAGAGCGTAGATTCAAGCCAGGAAAAGAAATGCGTATAGATAATATTATACCAGGTCAATCATCTTCGTCCTTTGTCCATGTGTCTAAGTATCTATATCTTTAAGTCCTGCCAACTCTTTAGAGTTTAGAGAGCAACAGCTGATGGACATATATATGGGCGGGAGACAGAGCTGTTAATCACACCAAAGCCTTTCTAGATCAAAAAGCTCACAGTGGGATTAATTACCATGTGATGTGTTTCCCCGGCTCGCCTTGCAGTAGTAAAATGCAGAATTAACTCTGATAGGCTGAATCCTTGTGGCTCAGCATGCTAACAACTTGGTTAAAAGATGTCACATTTGAGCCGGTTCTCTCATCACTGTCCAATAAAACAAAAAAATGTCCCAGGAGAAAGACGTCTTCATGTCAAATTGTTTATTAGAAACCTTTGGCTTATGGGTGATACTATACAACACTGCTGGCAGTGCTGGCACATATTTTAAATCATAGATTGAGAAAAGTCTTCAATTCGTTGATCATAAGCAATACAATTCGATATACGGAGGCAATTTATAATGAGGAGTACAAAGGTCAAAGTTCAGAGCTAACAGACAACAATCCTGCAATGCAGGCTTAAAAATGTTGAATGAAAATCAGGCGACAGAATTCAAAGAATGATGTTTGAGCTCAGTGGTTGCTAGTGCTGCTGTGAACAGATGAACATGAATTGACCTTCCAAAGAGTGCTCTCAGAGTGTGTCTCTGTCAGTTTGGAAGCAAACATAATTTATGATAGATGTGCAAGTGAAGGGAAGTGGACATCATGTGGCTCGCTAAAGATAGCTGAAAAAGGTACATAGCTCTGTCTAGATACTGTGGTATTCTTAGAGGTGACCTTTTTGGCTGATATACTGGCCAGTGACAGAAAAAGTATTTACATTCGTAAATACCACATATACATATTAAAAGCAGAGCTCTGTCTCAGTGTGTGTGTGTGTGTGTGTGTGTGTGTGTGTGTGTGTGTGTGTGTGTGTGTGTGTGTGTGTGTGTGTGTGTGTGCGTGCGTGAAGTGTGAAGTGCAGGGAAGGAAGGGACAAGCAACTGAGGTTGATTGGCAGGTGCAAGTGACCACAGCTGGCGTGTGGCCCCCCTGTCCTGTGTGGTTGTTGATGGTGATTGGTGGATGAGTAGAACTTATGTTGTCGGGGGGGCGGGTAGTTGGCACAGGCATTAAAACATGAGGCAGTTGTTGGACAATACAACAGAGAACAAGGAATGCAGTGACGACGGGGTAAGAGATTCTTCTCGTGTGTATTATTATGAAGATTTGCATCGTTCACCTCTAGCTTTGCTGCGTTTAAATTTACTTACTGTGTGACATTGCCATGAGGACTTGATGAGGTCTGTTTTTCTTACTGTTTTTTTAACCCATTAAAACCAGGAAAGCATCATTTAAAGTGTAATTTTAGATTTTAGCTATGTGTGTGAGTGTGTGTGTGTGTGTGTGTGTGTGTGTGTGTGTGTCACGGAGTGACATGCTATGAGTTTGTAGATCTGCTATTTGTAGATCTGCTTTTTGTGAGAATATCTTTTTTTAAATCAAACATTTTTTATGCGTGTAACGATATATCGTACATCGACTAATATCGATCATGATTAAATCCCAATTTGAATCGTGATGCAAACAGCAGAGGGCGCTTAAAAAAAGAGAAGAAAATACAGGATCTTTTATGAGTTTCAGTCATTTGCTACTGTATTGAAAAGAGGCAAAAATGTGTGTAAAGATTTGTGTAAGGGATTTTGTAACAAAATCGTGAAATATCGTATTGTGAACCTAGTAGCACAGGACATGGGGAGAGAGAGAGATGGGGAATGACTCGCAGCAAAGGTTGTCGGTATCGGGATTTGAACCCGCGATACGCTGCCAGGATTAGCAGCCTATAGGTGCCCGGACGTCTACGGCAACCGTCCGGGCCACATGCCGAATGTTAAACTAAAATCTTTGCTTCTGGGGGTCCCTGGAAGAAAGTCTTTTGAGATGGGGGAGTCGGAGGCCAAATACATATAATTGTGGGGGTCCTTGATTTGAAAGAGTTTGAGAATCACTGTGATATAGCAACATGCGTTTCTCAGAAAACTGCTTGTAGTTAGAATTTGTAGGTCCTAATGGGACAGTGTAACTGTAACTCTTTGTGTCCAGCACCACCAGCGACCAGCTGGATGTGCACAACCTTTAGCCTACTTTTGAACCACTTACTGTTTATGGACACAAAAATGTATTGGTTGAATTGTGAATTGTGGGCATTTTTAGAAAACCCTATTCAATTGACGTAAACCTTCTTTTAAACTTGAGGTACTGGCTTGGAGGGTGATTGTGCTGTAGACCTTTTCACTCTGCAGTTTGTGCATTTATGCTGCTGTAAAAAGGTCCATATACTTCAGGCAAGGGCTAGCCAGACGTTGGGATTGATTGATTGAATACTTTACTTTAACAAGATTGTTTAATTTGTTTCCATTCGTGACCGGTTAATGGTTAGTCCAGCATGCAATTCAACTTATTATCATTGTCATTATACGGCTCTGACCTTTTTCAGATGATGATCTGGGAAATTGGGAATAAATTTTTAACGGGTGCACTACTACACTATAGTCTACAGTGTCAGATGTGTTTTTTTCATAAAATGTACACTTAAGAGCAGTAAAATGTCATTTGAAGAGCAGTTGGCATGCTAATGGTTGTGTCAGGAACACCTCAGTATTTGGACCTGTATGCAGAATAATCCAGGCAACAACGACTTGCACTCAAGCACTTTTATTATAACTCAGAAAACCCTCCCAGGGCATATATAACATAAAGTCCCACTCTTGGGAAACACAAGATAATTGAGCAACCTAACCAATAACACAGAGTCCCTAATATACCTCCATGCTCATTAACCAAAGTCTCTTCAGTTTAGAAGCGCAGGTGGACACAGTCTCACAATCAGCCAGGGGAAGGGAGGCAACAGAGGGGCAAAGGTAGGGACGGCGGTCCAGGCGTGGTACGTCCTAGGACAGGACGTGACAGCTGTTTAGATTTGTGATATGTGACTCCTCCCTTCCTCTTCCCCCCCCCCACAGGGAGGCCCCGTCCCAGATGGGGGTCCGGGGGGCGGCGACCCCACCATGCCCCAGGTCTACGGCCCGCCTCCCGCCTATCCGCCGGGCCAGGCCCAGCCCACGGCCCCGGGCAGGTTGCCTCAGCTCGACTTTAGCCCCGCCCATCCCGCGGCCGAATACACTGAGCACCACCAGCTCAGGGTCTACCAGGGGCCGCAGCAGCACGAGGGGGTGGAGACTCTGTCGTCCAATAGCGCGGTAAGGACAGTGCGATAACTCTGATGCAGGTATACTGTACGTTTTATATTTTCCCCTTTTAACTTATTTGATAAATAATAATGTGCATATTGGTATGCACTCCTTGGGTTAATAAATATTCAGTAAGGTTAGCCTGCTGCGTATGCATATCTCCTAGTAAAGGAACATGGCAAGATAAGGTTTCTTAGATCTTTATTTAGAGCCCCGCACTTCCACTTCTGTCTCCGTACAAGGAATTACCCCTGACACTCAGTAGAGAAAATGGGGGGACAGCTGAGAGACCTGTTGTTGAAAATGACAACCTCCCCTCCAGGCGGTGGCGTAACCGTCTGGGCACCCGACTGGTAATCCAGTCGCAGTGTGCCGCGGGTTCGACTCCCGAGCCCGACACGGCCTTTACTGCATTCCCCCATCTCTCTCCCGTTTCCTGTCAGCCTACTGTCTGTCCCTTCAAAACACCAATAAAAGGCGTAAGCCGCAAAATAATATCTTTAAAAAAAAAATAGGTATGTGTTACTGGACAACATTATGTTGTAACAACAACATTGATAATGTTATAACATGACAACTATACACTGGGTTGACATGTGGTCTAGGTGAACATAAATTAAGTTATGTGATGTAAGAATTGTACTTTAGCAGCCTATAGGTTGTTTCCCTTATCATGTCAACACATGTCAGGACCTCCTTCAGAGCAACATGATGCATCTAAATGCCACAAGAACTAGACAAAAATAGATGAACTGTTTATATATATATATCCTGTACTGGATCTGGGGCATCACATCTATTTTTACACGTTAAAGCAGCTATAAGCAATAATATTATTTTTGGTATTCAGACAGCCAGCAATGGGTAGAACGCTCCCCCCAAAAATGTATATAGTCTCTGTGACACATCTAGGGGCCACAATCTGTATTCAAACATGTTCCTAGAAGCTTTTTCATTGGTCGGAAAAAAAACCCGGTCGCAATGACTAACCAATCAGGAAGCAAGACAGGCAAATCAACCAATGACAAAGCTTCTAGGAAAATCTTTGAATGCAGATTGCGGCTCCTAGATGTGTCACAGAGACAAACTTGTTTTTGGGAGCGTTCTACCCATTGCTGGCTGTCGGAATACCAAAAAATAAATAAATTAAAAGGTCATTAAAATGTTGACATATTATTGCTTTAACTTTTTATTATAGCTTTAACATTTAAATGAGCTATTAAAAGCTGCCGCTTTCAAACAACAATGACTTATGACTGCTTACATGCACCCGAAAGCAAGCACCATTTCCTCCTACAGCACAAATTAAACACAGTGCAAGCTAACAGAGAAAGAGCATGCACGGGGGGCTACGCAGAATTCCTCTTCATACTCTCGTAACCAAGTGTTTTGTGGCCCCGTTTATATATTCCATTAGTAGCCTGTACAGCCTACAAGGTCCGTCCTGATTTTCGGGGGGAAAACTTGAGACGCCGCCACGGAGAGAGGGGGGGTCAAAGGCGGCCTGGATGACCCCCCTTCCCCCTCTGAAATATCACCCAGGTCCAGAAAACTACCCATGCATCGTGTCATGACACCCCCACCAACAACATCACCCACCCCCACCCCCCCCCCCCCCCCTCCCCACCCCACCCACCATCCCTCTACCCCACCCATAGTCCCATTTATGACACCCCCCCGTCGTTTTGGGACTATGTCGCTATCCCGGAGTGGGGAGGCCGGGCGAAAAGTTATTTTAACTTATTTTCATGTTGCAAATTGAAAACAAAAAAGCTGTGGTAAACATTGAGTGGTATTCTCTGCACGGTTTTGATTGTTTTCTTTTGCAGAATTTCTTTCTTGTTTGAAAAACACGGAAGCACGAGCAATTAAATCTTCTGTCTGAAAGCTGAAAGCTTTAAAAAACGAAAAAAAACATAGTTTATTGACAGATCGTTTTACCACATATCATTTTACTACAGTCATTTATATTTAATCATTTGCACTGATTAAATACCCTCCTCAAATTTGAATCCCAACATCGGACAATATAAGTAAAAAACACAACTTTTGCCTGGCACCCCCCAGTCGTGGAGTAGCACTATGTGACCCCGAGCTACAGTTATGGGGGGAAGTCACAGGTGGGACTACCCCCCCCTCTCCCACCCACACTGTTAGCCTTTGTCTGGGTTTTTTTTTGCGAGTGAATGTATTGGTGTGTGACAATATGATACACTGCTGTCTACTGGTAGTTATAGCCGATGGCAAGCCAACGTACTGCAATACAGTAGTAGCCTGTGTGCACTGTGTGAATGTGTGTCTCTGCCATCCCCCCTCTGTATCTGCCCCCCCCCCCCACATATTAATGATGCCCCCCACCCACCTTTTAACCCCTGGCAGAAACTGCAGCACCGTGACCCCCAGACTGACCCTTTGGAACGTTCTCTTTTGACTTCTTGCCCCCTCTTACTTTTCAAGCTTTTTGCACTATACTTCCTGCCTTGTTCTATTTATTTATTACTGTATTTCTATATATATATATATATATATATATATATATATATATATATATATATATATATATATCTCTCTCTCTCTCTCTCTCTCTCTCTCTATACTACTGTATCTACTGTATATTGTATCTACTTAGGCATATATCTAGCTAGCTAGCTACTTTTGTATAATAGGATAGGATGCAAGGATTAAATGGAATTAAAACCATTTCCAGCATATCTTTTCTACTTTAGCATTTGTATCCTTTCAGTTCTTAACATTTTCCTTTCACTTGCGCTCTGCTCCCTCTCACACTGCTGAAGCTCACTCTGTTTTTATTTTTGCCTTATTTTCCCCTTTCCGTTTTTCCACTTTCTTATTCCGATTTTGACCCAAACAAAATCCGTAACATCTTTTTGCAACATTTGATAATGCAGGATGACGAACAACCCCCCCCTCCCTCCACACACACACACACACACACACACACTGGCATCGTGATGCATTGTGGGAGATTGGGTGTTTTTTGGTTTTGGCACAATTGTTCTGCATGAGGATATCATCAGTTCACACTGTGCAGCACACCAGAGTGTATTACCATGTATCACTACTGCGTAGATATGTGTTATATATATTCATGTAACAACAAGGTAAAAAGGAGGCTATAGCGTTCACCACTTTGGTTTTTGCCTGTCAGAGAAAGCTTGATATAGCCTATACGTCTGAATTGTATCTGGGGATGGAGCTCGTTAACTTTTATTGATAACAAGCACCTTATCGATCAGGCTTAACGACACAGGTTCTTATCCAGCCCACTATTGAGCATTTTCTATTATGGAAAGACGAGAGACGACAATAAATTCTAAACAGAACCAGTATCTTATACTATAGGGCCTTCAAATACAGTACTTTTCTAACAGACAGAATTCAAATTGACCGTTTTACTTTTGGAAAATAATATTGAAGAAACTGTTAACTGGTTAATGTGTGTACCGTCACATTAAAAGCGTAATTTTGTTTACCCGGGCAGCGCTGGTTGTCAGGCACCAATACACTTTACAGACATGTTTGTGCCAGCATGGGTGATTAGATGTATTTATTGATTGCCTCTTGTCTTGATTGTATAACAGGCTTGATAAGCCCAAAGCCTATTGATACCGGGCATTCAATAAGCTTGTTATCGGGTTTTTTCAGGTATCGGGTTTCGAGCTCCATCCCAATTAAATCGTATCTGTTACAACAGAGTGACAAAACTATAACATTTAGGTGGGCGGCAGGTCTGTTCTCTTGGTTGGTAGAGCAGCATACGCAGTATGACGGTTGTTATTCTCTCTAACGGGCATGTTAATAGACGCCTAACTAAAATGGGAGCCCTGTTCGTTCACGCCTCCTCACAGTTTGCCTGAGAAGAAGCACTGGATGCTGATGAATGCTGGTTGAACCTTGGTTTTGATCACCTGACTCTGTGAAAAATTATCAACGTGTTGTGCTAAAGTCTGACTCATACTCCGGAGTACAAGCATACGTCGCTTGCAGACAAGATCAGGTCTTGTCTGCGAGCGACACCGCGTACGGATGGAATATTAATTAAGCTTAATGCAGCTTCTCATTCAATTCACCTTTTCATTGCATAAAACGCAGAACATTTCAGAAAATAAATTTGACAGAGAAATCCAAGTGAGATTTCCAACAAACCGATTCTAAGACAGTCGACTACAAGTGATCTCCTGCATGCACAAGTATACACTCACGTCTGTTCTTTAGATTTGTTTATAATTGCATCAAATCTGTGCCTGCTCCTTTCATTGAAAATCTTGTTTGTTTTTTATCTTCACACCTCCTCCCACCTCCCCTTTCTACGTTCTGTGTTCTCTGTGTTCGTCTCCTCTCTACTCGCCCCGTCCCTCTATCATCATCTCTCCTTTTTTTGTTTTGGTTCCGTCTCTACCTCCTCCTCTTCCTCCTCTTCCTCCCCTTTTCGTTGTCCTCCTCCTCATCAGGACGATCTTGCCCTGGTCCCCGTGACCTCTGACCCCCAGTCTCTGAGCGTGTCTGTGGGGTCCGGGGGCGGAGCGGGCGACGGGAGCGATGAAGAGGGGTCGGGCAAGGCCCAGCCCAAACGGCTCCACGTCTCCAACATCCCCTTCAGGTTCCGGGACCCAGACCTCAGGCAGATGTTTGGGGTAAAGCAAATGCTTTTCAACCATTTTTCGTAAACCAAGGCCACATTATTTATTCGGCATTTGAGCCACAGACCACCATTTCATGACATTTAGCCTCTAATTGACCAGACAGTAGTGGCCTTGTGGTTAGAGTGTCCGCCCTGAAACTGGGAGGTCGGGGGTTCGATTCCCGGCCGGGTCATACCAAAGACTGTAAAAATGGGACCCAAAGCCTCCCTGCTTGGCACTCGGCATCAATGCGTTGGATTGGGGGTCAAATGAACTAATGATTCCCGAGAGCGGCACACGCTGCGGCTCACCGCTCCAAGAGATGGGTCAAATGCGGAGAACAAATTTCATTGCGTTAACGTGTGTGACTAATTGTACGACTTTGACTTAATAATATTTTGTTATCGTTGGATAGGATTTTGTCCACAATTCCATGTAGGCTATACTGATGTTCATGTTGGTACCATTAGGCAAAAGTTGATTAAAATAACAATTATTCTGCATTCTCTAATTGCGTAGACTTCTTGTAAATTAAGTAATGCAGATGTTTAACAATAATGTAACTCTTGAGAGTGTAAAATACGGGTCCATTTGGTTTCATTTTACACTCAAGAGATATATAAGGGTTCATTTGGTTACCAACTCTCCAGAGTACTATAGACGAGTAACAGTTTAAGTCCACACTAATTATCCATAATGTATAAATGATGGATAAGGGGTCAGGACAACAAGGCCTTTTCATGGAGGGGTCAGAATAACATTTGGACTTAAACTGTTATTGGTCTATAGTACTCTGGGGACCACCTGGAACCCGGTCAAGGACCACTGGTTGAGAACCACTGGGGTAACGCGAGATGATGCTCTATGTTAATTTACTGTAAAGCTGCTGTGAATAAAATGTTAGTTCGACCAATCTGTGTGGTGGAGCTGTGGCTCCAAAACCTTTTAGCTAGAAACGCTAAAGAGAAACTAGACATCGAGTTGTGACCCTTGTAGATTCTTGTAGTTTCTTTTTTTCTTTTTTCTACAGATTGCATGACAAAAGTGTTTCCTTTCTTCTTTTGTCTTTTAGCAATTTGGTAAGATTTTGGATGTGGAAATCATCTTCAATGAGAGGGGATCCAAGGTGGGTTCAATATCTCAATAATAAAACAGAAGTATTACTAGAATAGATGAAATAATAATGCTATAATGTGTCATAAACAATCAACTCCTGTAATGTACTGTAAACACACCTCTTCACCATTCTAATCTGCAGGGTTTTGGGTTTGTGACCTTTGAAAGTGCGATGGAAGCTGACCGAGCGAGAGAAAAACTGAACGGAACCATTGTGGAAGGCAGGAAAATCGAGGTGAGTCTGTCCGCAAAGGAATACATAGAAATAGTCACTCTAGGATAATTAAACTAAGAACATAACGTCCGTCTAACAGTAGAATATCTGCATGATGAAACTATAAGTACATATTTAGCCTTTGCATATGCCTGCAAGGTCGTCGGCTATAGGGCAAGTGCTATGGCAGTGCAATACGGGCTAAGGTGGCGTCTGAAGTCTGAAGAGTTTTCAGACTACGGCGGAATAATAGTTTTCACTGCATTTTCTTTGTTGTGTCCTCAGGTGAATAACGCCACGGCCAGAGTGGTCACAAAGAAGCCCCAGACGCCTCTAGGGAATGGTGAAGTTCCAAGTAAGACACTTACTCACTCTAGAGGGCCACATTGCATATTACTGTGTATAGCAAAAATAGCTGATGTGCAAGCTCAAAACGCTTTGCTGCGACGCAATTTGAGCTTGTAGATCTGCTATCTTTGCTATATTAAATCCTGATTTTTTTTAAATTGGAATTTAACCTGAAAATGTGTATGTAATTTCAAATGCCTTTAATTATAATTATGTTAACTTTATGAACCAAATACAAATATGTTGGACATAAAAAAGACAAAAATATTTTAATACTAGTCATTAGGCTACTAATTTAGACTGAAGTAATTAAAACGGGTCATTGCATGTTGGGAATTGTAACAGCTGAAATAAATAATATATCAATATTCCGATATTAAAGGACCACTTCATATAATCATAATATCACTAATAATCATGATAAAATGGCACAATTTTGTTCTACTCTGTGGGCAGTTCAGCAACCCGTCCACCAGTGACATCATCGTTAAGCAGATTCTTTTTTAAACAACACTTTTTTTTGCACAGATTTTTATTATCGTGAGAACGATGGCTTCCATTTTCGCATTGCAACTTTTCAGGAATAGAAAGCCTGCAGTTTCTATTAGCTTGGATTCCCCATCGATGATGTCACTGGTGGACGGATTTTTTAACTGCCCACAGCCCTCCTATGAGACACAGACTGATTAGAAAAAAACTGTGGCCTTTTATCGTGATTATTAGTGAGGACCTATTATATGAAGATAGGTTGAAAAGTGGTGAAGTGGTCCTTTAACCTGAGGGACACATTAAGTGAAGGTGGGGGCCGTACGTGGCCCCCGGGCCACCAGTTGCCCATGTACTGTATGTTAAAGTACACACCCGGCTTAACCCATTTTGGGCGGGAACCCATTTTGGTGTTTGTCGTGCTTTAGCTATTGAAAAATAGCACGCTACGAGCTTGTAGGTCTGCTATTTTTGAAAAATCGAAGACATAGAAGACATTTTTAGAATCTGATCTCAGGTCAGAATGAAAACTGTCAGGATGTAGAAGACATTTTCAGAATCTGATCTCAGGTCAGATTAACACGCACTCTCTCTGCTTGTTTTTCTTTCTTCTTTCGCTGTAGCTTCTGGATGGAAGATCAACCCAGTCATGGGAGCCATGTACGCACCTGAACTCCTGAACTACACCGGTAAGGATAATAGATACAAACCAACTCAGTCAATGCACGTCATTATTTCAAAAGGTGAAGGACCATAATGGTATTTTTGCATGTTTACTGGCCCGCAATTCTGACTGTAAGTCATAATGAGTCAAATGTTATCCATTTCATGTAAATATGGTAATATATGGTATATATCGTGTAAGAACCCAGCATGGTTCTCCTTGAAGTTAAAGTCCTAATTTAATGGAAATGTCCCAGTCTGTCCCAAGTTTGTGTTTTATTGAGTAACTTTAAAGCACGATATTATTATATTCATTCCTCTCTCTCTCTCTGCTGTTTTTCCCTGTACATTCAGTGGCCAGTTTCCCCTACCCCATGGCCACACCCACCCTGGCCTACCGCGGCGCTGCGCTGCGGGGGCGGGGCCGCGCAGTCTACAACACGATTCGCTCCTCTGCTGCTGCAGCCACGCCCACCGCCGTCCCTGGATACCCTGGGTAGGACAATGCCCCGCCTCCTGGGTCCTCTTTAGCCAAAGTGTTAATTAAGAGTTAATGCTCATTTCATGTGGTGTAAAGTAAATATGTACTTTTATTTAAGTACATGCATTTAAGTACAATTTTGAGGTATTTGTACTTTACTTTAGTTTGAGTATTTCCAATTTCCAGTACTTCTTACTTCTACTCCACTACATCTCAGAGGCAAATATTGTACCACTACATTTATTTGAAAACTTTAGTTACCAGATAGATTGATTATTATTACAAAACATACTGTATAAGCACTTGAAAATTCACTTGAAAATAGCCGATCTACAAGCTTACAATGCGTCACGATGCGACGCTTATAGTATATAGTATAGATCTACTATTTTCAAAAGATTTGCATACACAAACTTGAAATGACACATTTTGCATAATAAGTACTTTTACTTTTGGTACTTTAAGTACATTTGATGTCAATACCTTTGTACTTTTACTCAAGTACATTTTGATTTCCGCACTTTTACTTGTAGCAAAGTATTTCCATGTTGCAGTATTGATACTTTTACTTAAGTAAAACATTTGAGTACTTTTCCCACCACTGATTTCATTCATACTAAATATATTTATATATTCTTGTATGTTTTATTAGAGTGGTATACCAAGATGGATTGTATGGAGCAGAAGTCTACGTAAGTGTCTTCAAGTGCATGTTTTGTAAATTCTTATTTAAAGTATTTTATTAAATTTTTAAATGGCCATTTCACCCCTGGAAGAAACTGCAATCACTCAATATTAATACTATCTGTAGTAGATTACAGTAGCACAGTTTGAAATTTGCACTCTATGGACAGACTTTATTGTTGAATTCCTACAACGGCCATAATTATTATTATGCAATATAAATTGGTGGTCCCAGACTGTAGACTAATGCATATCAAACTGGGGGTCCTGGAAATTAAACAGGTTGAGAATCACTGCTAGAGCCGTAAACATCTTCTCTTATGAGGGTCCCTGGCATATCTTTTCAAATGGGGGTCCGCTGGGATAATGAGTGTCAATTTGTGGGTCCTTGACATGAAAAAGTTTGGGAACCACTGTCCTAAACAACCTAAAAAAATAAGATCATGGTTGCAAAAGGGGTGAAGTACGTGGCCCTTTGAGAAAGTCTCTTTGTTGCCGTCGAGACATATCACATGACACGTTGATTTCCGTCCAATCAGGGAGGCTACCCTGCTGCAGCTTACAGAATGGCCCAATCAGCATCCGCTGCCACGGCAACCTACAGTGACGGGTAAGCATGCCAGGCGACCTTTCAAAAAGAATGACATCACGCTCATAAAGTCACGAAGCGTGAGCTGAGGCTTGAAAACACTTTGCCCTTGAGGTTAAATTGTTGTCGTTAAGAGTGATTCCATTCCATTCCTTAGGAGCAGACGTTTCAGTTTCTGAAGTTAGTATGCAAGGTTGTTTATCAAGAATCAAGAGGGCTGTGTTTGTCACGCCCTCGTACAGGTTGTACACACGGAAGCAGTCTGACTACTGTGTTGTTTTCAGGCCTAAGGAAAACAATATTATATACTGAATCCACCTATTTTGTGTCTAAAAAGACACTAACCGGGGACTGTTGTACTGTAGGTGAAATGAAAAATGTTTGTGCTGTAACTGTAAAGGCCTATTCATAGTCCAGTTTTCGGTGACCAGTTTCGGTGGTTAGTAAAAACATAGAGATGTGTTTTGTGAGCGGTGACCGCCGCCGGGGCGTGAAGTCACGTTGTAGTTTTCGGTGGTCACCCAAAACTGGACTATGAAAAAAGGCCTTATAAGAACTTGTATCGCCCATTTCCGTTTTGTCTAGATATGGCCGTGTTTACACAGCAGCGGCAGACCCGTACCACCATTCAGTGGGTCCGACAGCCGCATATGGAGTTGGAACGATGGTACGTAATAATAGTCCGAACTTTTCGCAGTCATTTGAACAATGTCAAGACACAAGCGTGCACACCAGGGATGGGACGATAATCGTTATTATCGTTTATCGTCATTTAAAAAAAAAGAAAAAAACATTCAGTACGCTCTTATTTCACTCTACACAAGTCGAATCGCCAAAAATGGCAGATCTACAAGCTCACGACATGTTGCAACGTAACACGTTGTGATCTTGTAGATCGGCTATTTTTTACAAACCCCTCCCCACCACCCCCAGAACAGGGATGCCGGGGGGGGGGGCTTCACGTGGTTAACAAAAGTGGCATTTCAAGTTTTACACATATTTTTTGATTATCGCGATAATGTCGTTAATCGCAAACTATTCTATTGCCACAATAACAGTGACATGTAACTTTCATATCATCCCATCCCTAGAGCACGTCAGCACTGCAGGAGCTCGGGGCTTATTTATCCGTTCCATTTCAGGCCAGTTTGTACAGAGGGGGATACAACCGCTTTACGCCTTACTAAAGCCCGGCCGGCGGAGCACATTTTGAAGTCTCTCCTTAAAGTCTGGGACCGTCATGGACGCCGCAGCCCAGGTCACGAGGTCAATCATTAAGCTATATGGAACAGGTGGGGGAGGACCTCCACGTACTTCCTGTCTGCATCACAAACTCTCTCCACCGAGAGACTAAACAGACTGCTATGTGCAAATAGCCATAGGAGTGAATCCACTATTTATTCTGCTGAAGAATACTTAGTATATCTGGTGCAGGTTTTTTTTTTTTTTCTAATTTATAGACAGTTGTTCAAAACATTAGTTTTTAACCACTGAGTGACGTTTGAAGAGTTTTGAAGAGCTTACTGTGGCTTAAAAGAGATCTTCCCGTGGATGGCGTTTATAGACGGCTCAGTATGCCATACATCTTTCCCCTGATTTATACTTCATCTGATGATGACGGAGCATAAATAAGGCATTTAAGGATTCTTTTTTTAATGTTTGACTGGTCGAGGTGCAATAGACTGTTAGAATGGGTCACATCCGACGTTTTCAAGTTTCACAGGTTAAACTGGAGAACATTTTATAAAATATTGAATGGCTTAGTTTTGATGACTGATCAAAGCTGTTTTTTTGTGGAAGATGTGTGAGTGTGCGCGTGCGTGTGTGGAGGAGGGGTGAGAGAGAGAAACAATGGGAATGTAATTATCATCATTGTTCAGTTGACATAAAACAGAGACATCTATGACACTACTATATTTGCCTGGAGAAATGGGACATAACTGGATTTGCGTTAAATCTTTGCTTCTTTAACAATCTACCTCTCTTACATTTTAAACCTTTACAGGGCTCAATTGTAGTTATTTTCTGGGCTATATACTGTATACTATATATATAAGCAGCATTTTCTTTCTTTCCGTTTCCTGTATTCTCGCGGATACCTTCACTCAAATTCTTGTTCGCTATTCAGTGCCTGATTTGTGTTCTTCAATTATTGTTTCACATACTGTATACAGTATTTAGACGTCCATGTAGACAAGGCCGGGAACCTTTGTACATTTGTAGTTTTTTCTACTGTTGGCCAAAGACAAGAAGGTGCTGGAATGTGGGGAAATAATTATACCTTATATATTACCTTAACCCACATTGACACACTTGGCTTAAAAAAACAACACCTTGATGTGTCTTTTCCTCTTTCACACTATTCTCTCAGAGTGCCTTTTTTCTTTCTCTGGGTTAAACTGTGGAGACTTTCTTGATGTCCTCTTTGGACCGTTTCTTCACTTTTCTGTTTCTGTTCTGTCTTCACTGATGTGTGTTTGGTGTTTTTACCTCTGAATAAAACTCTCTTTCTGTTTCCCTTCTTTACTCTTTTGTTGTTTCTGCACATTCTCTTGTCTCTCGTCGTTTTGGTTTCTGATTTTCCTATCTTTCACTGTAGATTATTATGCCACTGACGGCAAGGGCTACAGTATTTTCTACTAAAAATACATTCTCTCCTCTCCCTTTTATGTCTTCCTCTCCTCTCCTCTCCGCCCATTCTCTTCTATACCCTTCTTTCTTCTAATTAGGATAATTGGCAATGAAAAGTAATACAAATGGTACTATGTATCCACTTCTGCTGACCAGCATTACACCATTTAGCTTAGTTTTTTCCTCTTTCCTAAGTAGCATTGCTTGCCTTATTCCCGGATTCTTTCTTTTGTAAGATAACGCATTTCATTAACCATGGTTCACAACATGATTAATATAATCATACATTGAGAGGTATCGCACATTCATTAATTTTACAAAGGGTTCTTTCTGATCATTGGGTTCAGCTTCAGCTTATGACAAAACACACATGAACACATCATCAAAATTCTATATGAGTGCAAATCACTTTCATCAAAAATGTATCTACGTGAATCACTGTGGTAAGTGCTATATCGTTAACAAATGATTAGGTACTTTTGGAGTTTAATTCTACACTTTAATCTCTTGCTTTTTGTTGTTGCACCTTCATTGTTTTCAGAAAGGCTTGTTTTCCTACCCTTGTCCTTCAGCCTTAACGTTCTATTCTAGCTAGTTAATAGGTGTAGTGTAATGTTATATACTTTTGTTTTCTTGCTTTGCTTCTGCTTTTTCTTAATTTTCCATATTCTTTTATGCTTTGCTTGGCTCATCTTCTTTCCTGCTGGCTGCTGCTATATATTAGTTATTTTTATTTTATCTTTGTTTCCATTTCTTTCCTCTTTCCGTTTCCCCTCTATACTCTTCTGTTGTTTCTGCACATTCTTCTTAGCTTTCACTCTCCTTAAGCAGTTAACATGTCACAGACGCCAAGGGCTACTTACTTACTGTATGTTCTCCTTTCTTTCACCATCTTGCTATTCTATTCTAATCTATTCTATTTTGCCCTTTTCTGTATTGAAAGAGGGCCTCTCCAATTCTGTGTGGTCTACTGAGTGTGTGTGTGTGTGTGTGTGTGTGTGTGTGTGTGTGTGTGTGTGTGTGTGTGTGTGTGTGTGTGTGTGTGTGGGTGTGTGTGTGTGGGTGTGTGCTGTGTACTTCAATGAAAGTTGAATAAACAGAACAGACCATTGGCGTCTTTGGGGGTAGAGCTCTTGGGTAGACCTTCAGCTTGCTTGTTTGTTAGTTGTGTGAGTGTCACCACAGGTGTTCAATCAGCCAAATGAGCACCAGCATCCATCTTGAAGCTGATGCACCCTGGGAGATGTAGTTGTCTGAGGTGTCTTGTAGAAGATCCATGCTCCATTTATGAGTTTTAACTCAACAGGCTAGGGTTATTCTTTTCTTCAGATTCTCTCTTCCCTTCTCTCACTGCGCTGGTGTAATGTTTATAGCATTGTACCTTTTCTTGCTTCTGCTTTTTCTTAATTTTCCAGATTCCATAATTGTTTTCATGCTTTGCGTGGCTCATCTCCTTTCCTGCTGCTATATTAGTTATTTTTCTGCTTTCATTTTTCTTTTAGCTTAGTTTCAAAAAATTCCCTCTATATACTCTATATACTGTTGTTTCTGGACATTCTCCGGTCTCTCTACGTTTTTTTTTCTTCTGATTTCCTTATCTTTCACTGTCATTAAGGTGCAGTTAATATCTCACTGACACCAAGGGCTACTGTATTTCTATTTCTCTCTCTAGTCTGTATCTAAGCTATTCTATTCTACTGTGTATCTATTCTATTCCACTCTGTATATATCTTATTCTATTCAGTATATCTATTACAATATATTTTCTGTATCTATTCATTCTACCATGTATCCATTCTATTCTATTCTACTCTATTCTTCTCTGTATCTATTCTATACTGTATCTACTCTATTCTTCTATTTTTCTCTGTATCTACTCTATTCTTCTCTATCTATTCTGTATACTCTAATTCAATTCTGTTCTTTACTGTGTGTGTTTCTATTCTATTTTACTCTGTATCTTTTCTGTGAGTTTCACTCAGGATTTTGCTGTGTACTTCAATGAAAAGAGGTTTCTCTCTTCTCTTCTCTTCTCTTCTCTTCTCTTCTCTTCTCTTCTCTTCTCTTCTCTTCTCTTCTCTTCTCTTCTCTTCTCTTCTCTTCTCTTCTCTTCTCTTCTCTTCTCTTCTCTTCTCTCCTCTCCTCTCCTCTCCTCTCCTCTCCTCTCCTCTCCTCTCCTCTCCTCTCCCCTCCCCTCCCCTCCCCCTCCCCTCCCCTCCCCTCCCCTCCCTCCCCTGCCCTCCCCCTCCCCTCCCCTCCCCTCCCCTCCCTTCTCTTCTCTTCTCTTCTCTTCTCTTCTCTTCTCTTCTCTTCTCTTCTCTTCTCTTCTCTTCTCTCTCTTCTCTCCCCATTGTCTTCTATCGTCTTTTCTTTTCTATAGTCCTTTCTTTTCTTTTCTTTTCTTTTCTTTAGACCTTTGTATTATTTTCTTTTCTTCTCTTCCATGCCTGATCCATGCTTTCTAATCTAATCTGTTTTATCCTTGCCCTTGACTTCAAGACTTCTCTTCTACCTCAGTTTATTGGTTCTGTTCTTTGCTCTGCGTTTCTGCAACTGTCCACTCTACTTTCTAAAATGTATTTACTATTTTAAGCATGGTTTTGTTTTGTTTTTCTCTTGTCTTATTGGTTCTCAACACAATGTATTACATAATATCATCCATTATGAGAGCTATTCCACATTCTACCTTTACAAAGGGTAAACATTTACAATTTACAACAATTTAAAATACACATGAACACCCAAAAATCAACAAAATTCTAAATACGTGCAAATCACCTTTGAGTAATTTTAAGTGTAATTTAACATTTTTATCTCTTGTTGCACCTTGTTTTCAGAAATGCTTATTTTCCGACCCTTTTCCTTCAGCCTAAACGTTCTATACTAGCTAGTAAATAGATGTAGTGTAATTGTTTACTTTAGCATATTGTTATACTTTTATGTTTTCTTGCTTCAGCTTCTTCTTAAATTTCCAGATTCCATAATCTTGTATGCTTTTCTTGGCTCATCTCCTTTCCCGCTGCTATATTAGTTATTTTTCTGCTTTCATTTTTCTTTTATCTTTGTTTCCATAATGACTTCCCTCTTTCTTTTCCCCCTCTATGCTCTTCTGTTGTTTCTAATCTGCACATTCTCATTCTCCGGTCTCTCACGTTCTTATTTCAGATTTCCTATATCTTTCACTGTCCTTAAGGTGCAGTTAATATCTCATTGACACCAAGGGCTACTGTATGTTCTAAATGTCCTCTGTATCTATTTGTTTTACTCTATTTCTACTCTATACTCTATTCTCTCTTCCCTTCTCTCACTGCGCTGGTGTAATGTTTATAGCATTGTACCTTTTCTTGCTTCTGCTTTTTCTTAATTTTCCAGATTCCATAATTGTTTTCATGCTTTGCGTGGCTCATCTCCTTTCCTGCTGCTATATTAGTTCTTTTTCTGCTTTCATTTTTCTTTTAGCTTAGTTTCAAAAAATTCCCTCTATATACTCTATATACTGTTGTTTCTGGACATTCTCCGGTCTCTCTACGTTTTCTTTTCTTCTGATTTCCTTAACTTTCACTGTCATTAAGGTTCAGTTAATATCTCACTGACACCAAGGGCTACTGTATTTCTATTTCACTCTCTAGTCTGTATCTAAGCTATTCTATTCTACTGTGTATCTATTCTATTCCACTCTGTATATATCTTATTCTATTCTATTACAATATATTTTCTGTATCTATTCATTCTACCATGTATCCATTATATTCTATTCTACTCTATTCTTCTCTGTATCTATTCTATACTGTATCTACTCTATTCTTCTCTATCTATTCTGTATACTCTAATTCAATTCTGTTCTTTACTGTGTGTGTTTCTATTCTATTTTACTCTGTATCTTTTCTGTGAGTTTCACTCAGGATTTTGCTGTGTACTTCAATGAAAATAGGTTTCTCTCTTCTTTCTCTTCTCTTCTCTTCTCTTCTCTTCTCTTCTCTTCTCTTCTCTTCTCTTCTCTTCTCTTCTCTTCTCTTCTCTTCTCTTCTCTTCTCTTCTCTTCTCTTCTCTTCTCTTCTCTTCTCTTCTCTTCTCTTCTCTTCTCTTCTCCTCTCCTCTCCTCTCCTCTCCTCTCCTCTCCTCTCCTCTCCTCTCCTCTCCTCTCCTCTCCTCTCCTCTCCTCTCCTCTCCTCTCCTCTCCTCGTAAATAGATGTAGTGTAATTGTTTACTTTAGCATATTGTTATACTTTTATGTTTTCTTGCTTCAGCTTCTTCTTAAATTTCCAGATTCCATAATCTTGTATGCTTTGCTTGGCTCATCTCCTTTCCCGCTGCTATATTAGTTCTTTTTCTGCTTTCATTTTTCTTTGTTTCCATAATGACTTCCCTCTTTCTTTTCCCCCTCTATGCTCTTCTGTTGTTTCTAATCTGCACATTCTCATTCTCCGGTCTCTCACGTTCTTATTTCAGATTTCCTATATCTTTCACTGTCCTTAAGGTGCAGTTAATATCTCACTGACACCAAGGGCTACTGTATTTCTATTTCACTCTCTAGTCTGTATCTAAGCTATTCTATTCTACTGTGTATCTATTCTATTCCACTCTGTATATATCTTATTCTATCTATTACAATATATTTTCTGTATCTCTATTCATTCTACCATGTATCCATTATATTCTATTCTACTCTATTCTTCTCTGTATCTATTCTATACTGTATCTACTCTATTCTTATATTTTTCTCTGTATCTACTATATTCTTCTCTATCTATTCTGTATACTCTAATTCAATTCTGTTCTTTACGGTGTGTGTTTCTATTCTATTTTACTCTGTATCTTTTCTGTGAGTTTCACTCAGGATTTTGCTGTGTACTTCAATGAAAAGAGGTTTCTCTCTTCTCTTCTCTTCTCTTCTCTTCTCTTCTCTTCTCTTCTCTTCTCTTCTGTTCTCCTCTCTTCTCTTCTCTTCTCTTCTCTTCTCTTCTCTTCTCTTCTCTTCTCTTCTCTTCTCTTCTCTTCTCTTCTCTTCTCTTCTCTTCTCTTCTCTTCTCTTCTCTTCTCTTCTCTTCTCTTCTCTTCTCTTCTCTTCTCTTCTCTTCTCTTCTCTTCTCTTCTCTCCTCTCCTCTCCTCTCCTCTCCTCTCCTCTCCTCTCCTCTCCCCTCCCCTCCCCTCCCCTCCCCCTCCCCTCCCCTCCCCTCCCCTCCCCTCCCCTCCCTTCTCTTCTCTTCTCTTCTCTTCTCTTCTCTTCTCTTCTCTTCTCTTCTCTTCTCTTCTCTTCTCTTCTCTTCTCTTCTCTTCTCTCCCTATTGTCTTCTATCGTCTTTTCTTTTCTATAGTCCTTTCTTTTCTTTTCTTTTCTTTAGACCTTTGTATTATTTTCTTTTCTTCTCTTCCATGCCTGATCCATGCTTTCTAATCTAATCTGTTTTATCCTTGCCCTTGACTTCAAGACTTCTCTACCTTTATAAAGGGTAAACATTTACAATTTACAACAATTTAAAATACACATGAACACCCAAAAATCAACAAAATTCTAAATACGTGCAAATCACCTTTGAGTAATTTTAAGTGTAATTTAACATTTTAATCTCTTGTTGCACCTTGTTTTCAGAAATGCTTATTTTCCGACCCTTTTCCTTCAGCCTAAACGTTCTATACTAGCTAGTAAATAGATGTAGTGTAATTGTTTACTTTAGCATATTGTTATACTTTTATGTTTTCTTGCTTCAGCTTCTTCTTAAATTTCCAGATTCCATAATCTTGTATGCTTTGCTTGGCTCATCTCCTTTCCCGCTGCTATATTAGTTATTTTTCTGCTTTCATTTTTCTTTTATTGTTTCCATAATGACTTCCCTCTTTCTTTTCCCCCTCTATGCTCTTCTGTTGTTTCTAATCTGCACATTCTCATTCTCCGGTCTCTCACGTTCTTATTTCTGATTTCCTATATCTTTCACTGTCCTTAAGGTGCAGTTAATATCTCATTGACACCAAGGGCTACTGTATGTTCTAAATGTCCTTTGCTGTCTCATCTGGTTTGCTCTATTCTATTTCACTCTCTAATCTATTCTGGTCTACTGTGTATCTATTCTATTTCACTCTGTAGGTTCTATTCTATTCAGTCTCTACAGTATAGTATTTTCTGTATCTATTCTACTTTGTATCCATTAGGCCTATATTCTACTCTATTCTATTCTCTGTATCTATTTGTTATACTCTATTTCTATTCTATTCTATCTAATCTATTCTGTTCTATTTGACTCAGTATCTATTCAGTACCTTCTCCTTATTCTCTTAATTATTTCTCTTCGCATATTTTTCCTTCCTTGCCTTCTCTTCTGTGTTTCTGAAACTGGTCCACTCTATTTTCTAAAATGTATTTCAATTTTAAGCTTAGGGCCTGATCATTGTGTACAACAAAACACACATAAACAGCAAACATCTAAATAAGTGCAATGGCCTATTTGACTTTATATATTTTGCATTTAATTAAAATGCTGAATATCTTTATTTAACAATATATCTGTGAATTAGTCCTAGTGCTAAGAGCTATGCAATGGTGTTGCCAAATTATTACCTTTGTACTTTTCAACTTTAATCTCTTGCTTGTTGTTGCACTGTGTTTTCTGAAATGCCTTTTTCTACCTTTTTTCTTTCGGCCTAAACTTTCTATTCTAGCTAATAAATACCGGTAGATATAGGTGTAAATGTAGTAATAGTATAAAGTTGACTTGTATTGTCATTTTATTACTTGGGCTGAACCTTTTCGATTTTCCTGATTCTATACCTTATGCTTTGCATGGCTCATCTCCTTTCCTGCTGCTATTTATTTCTGTTTTAACTTTTCCTTTAGCTTTAATTGTTTCTATAATTTTTACCTTTTTAATAATCCGTGTGCCTTCCTTTCTTTTGTAGGAACTGTCCCAGCTAGTCTTTCTCAACTGAACCTATTCTTTGCTGTTGACATATCACGAAGTCTCATACCTTTAAATATACATTGTAATTGTAAGATGTGGATGGGAAGGTGGCATGAATTAGAACTTTAGCATTTTTAAACTGTCCATTTCTAAGACTAGCAGTGTCAAAGGTGTCTCTCATTTTATTACAGGTGTCTATCTTGTTTTTTTTTGTCATTTCACTTCTGTACTTGCACAATAAACTATTCTAGTACCACCTCCTTGGCTTATCATTCAACTTCATGACACTAAACACATTTAACAAGTTTTTGCTGTTGGGCAGAAACTCACCTCCATATTTCAACTTTAGGCTATACGTTTCTTTGGAACTTAATCTCCTGCTTCATAGTAAAAAGCAGCCGATCTACAAGATCACAATTCACTATAGGTGAACTTTTGAACTAATGAACATTAAGAGCTTGTGAATATAACTTATATGGTACATGACATAGGAATACACGTTTTATGCAGGTTTTACTTGGTGGGGAAAAAAAGAATGTGAAACAAATACCGCTATACTTGAATTTTATTAGGGTCTTCAAAAAGAGTAGATTGTACAATATACACATTAATATTTACAAAATGGCAGTTTCATACCAAATCTGTGGAGGGATGAGAGACTGCGGAAAAGGGGTTCGTTGCAATTTAATGTTTTTGTTAGTTTGCTGCAACATAAACTATCAAAGCATCGTCAAAGCAGTACAATACTTACTACCGAGAGTGGCTAGTGGCACTCAGCAAAAGAAAACGAAAAACAAAACTGTCAACATACTCAACATAAAAAAGGATGAAGGCAAAACGAAAGGACAGAACAAATACTAGTTAGAGAGATAAGTGAGAAAGTGTCAAGAGGGAAGAATAAGGGATGGGAATCTAAAGCCTGAATTATACGTAGTCGTACGACTGTGTCATGTGCTGAAAACAGCCGACCTACAAGGTCAACGCGCTGCAGTTGCCACGTGTTGAGACCTTGAAGGCGGGCTATGCAGAGCACCCGACACCGCCGTACGACGCCGCAAATTAGGCACAACATGCAAGAAGTCTGCAGAGAAAATGAGAGGATTTCAGTCATAAGTAAAAATGGGGAGAGAAATGGAGCCGTAGTGAAGGAACATGGGAGTTCTTGACGTGTAAATATGAAGGGAGGCATTACAGAAAGGGGATGAAGAGAGAACAGTACATGGGAGCAAAAATAATTACCAAACGACATGACTGGGTATCAGAAGGAACACGGGACAAAACATAGATCGTTAGTACTCAGGAGTGAAGTTTCTATTGACACGTAAAAGTGAATCCTGTGTTTTAAAAAAAAGCTTTCACAACATTTTGCACATGGAAGAGAATCAACAGTGTAAATCATCAATCAGTGAACCAACTTGTGTCAGAGAGAAAAGGCAACATGGGAGCACACCACAAACACTATTCTAATGTCATTCAGACAGCCTACCTAAAGCTGAACGGATAAACAAACAAAAGAAAAAACACATCTTGTGTCAAACAACACATGGTTGTATTGTGGGGATATGGAAAGAATGCATTCAGTAATGTCCAGACTCATTTTGATCTTGAAAGGAGCCATGTAAGTTAGTAATTATTATACCTAGTAATTAACAATTCTCATGCAATAACACAATTTCATAACTAGAATTTAGCCAACTTGTAATGTATATCTATTATCTGTGCAAAGATGGGAGCCTGAAATGCAGACTAAAAATGTATCTGGACAAACTGAATACCACAACATCCTGGCTTTACTTGGAGGTTTAGCAATACCTACATAAAATATGAAATTATGCTGATTAACTGATATAGCTGGCCCAAGTGGGAAAGACAACATTTCTTTTAGACTGAGTTTTACATGTAAATGTAAAAAATAATAAAAGTAAAAAAAATATATAGATTCCAAATTGACAGAAAGACTGATATAAGGATGTGAGGCTCCCATGCATTTTATCAATCAGTGGTATGGCTTGAACTTCACGGCTCAAACCAAGACTTGTGTTTAGCACACTTCTCTCTGTCTCCACGGCTCGCTTCAGGAGACGCTCCCATTTAAAATCACTCCATTTGCTCCTGCAATGCAGTACTACAAAAAGAAAAATAAATGAAGAGGACTAGGGGTGTGTTGGGGGGGGGAGAGAGAGAGAGAGGGGGAGAGAGAATGTAGGGGAACGGAAGAGAAGGGGATAGGAAGTTGAAAGGAGGGAGAGGAGAACATGTTGAGATTATTTCAATAAAGACAGTTATCAACAATGATATTTCTGTAATAAAGGTCCAACACTGAATACTTTCAACAGACAGTTTACATAAGGTCTGATTTTGCAACCATTGCCCAGGCCTTGATGGAATCTATTGTGCTGCAGAAGCCTTAACGGGCTTGAAAAAGGTGTTCAAATCCAAATGACGTTTGTGTGAAGCGACCGCTAACTTTGCACACATGACATTACCAATGCAGTAATCCAGTTTAGAAATATAAAAAATTGATTTCAGGACAGCTTGTACTACAAACCATCGTGTCTTCATTTAGCGTGACTGGATTAACGGTTTGCAACACTGGAATCAGCTACTATATTTGCAGTATAGTTTATGCTTTAGCGATCTCAACTATAAAATAACTCTACAGAACAATGCATCAAAACAGATCTAGGAGACATTTGACAAAGATTTGGTTTAGACGAGCATATAAATGTGTATATTGAATTATTTTGACTGATAATTTGCATCAAGTAATCAAACAAATTCATTAAGTTGAAACTTTACAAGCTACACAAAAGGAAGCATGGTAAGTAACCACCCCATTTCAGTCTATCAAGCATCAACGTGGTGCAAAGACGACCCCCTCTATTCAAATTGTACTGCACATATCAACACCACAAGGTCTAAAGAGTTGCCTTGAGAAGCACACACTTACCCCTGTGTGAATAAACATAACAAAAAAAACGTCGCTACACACGGTAACTGAAAGTAAATCACAGCAATATAATACATTATGTACAAAAATATAAATATTCTCTGTAAATCAACGAGTGGTTCGGACAGGACACCCGCGTTCACCCCATTCCCCTTTGATCAATGACACCATGTACGTCCCCAGTCCCAATACCGCAGGCGCTTTCCAGCTTAATACTGTTCATGAAAATCTCTCCTGGAAGCATGCTATTCTAAAAAGGGGACAACGGTCACATATAGAGATATTATTTTTCTTTTCTTCCATTGTGTGAAAACTAGTCGCACGCACAACATGAACCCTCCAATCCAGTGGCAAGTTCCCGGTGGCTTTTGGAACGATGTCGAGTGGGTTTCCCTTCTAATGCTTTGCAGGGCATACTCTATGCAATATCATTCAAAGAACTCTAAACAAACCTGCCACCAAACGCCGAGATTATGTGGACTGCCAATATTTTTGGAACATTGGAATCAATTCATATCTTTTGTCTGATCTGTGGGCGATCACAGAACATGCAACATTCTGCATTTCACTCGCATTGTTCAAACTGACACGGTTTATGATGACCATCATAAACAATGTCTAACTGACCAAAGCTCCTCACATCGTTACAAAGCCACCGCCACTAAAAAGGGAGGCTTCGTGGACTACGGCCATTATCCGTTTATGCATTTCCCCAATTTAGAAATATTTCATACACCGAGCATGTAGATCAATTTGTGGATTGGCCATGAAGATTAAACATCACATACTTAATATTAAATACTTGTGTTTGTATATTTAAACAGTGGAAGGTATTTATATATGTTGTTCAACCCGTGTTTAGAAGTTGGTTTTAGGTTGATATTTTTCTTTTTTGGTGGTGAGACAAAAAGCCAATACTGCTGTCCATAAAGGGGGGGGGGGGAATAAACACCCCACAATGAGATATAACCCTTCTCACTTAGAGATGGACACTATTGTGGTATTCACATTACTTCAATGGAAATGCCGTTAGCAGGGGTCGTGCCTCCAACTCCATCCTTGCAACAGATGTCCAATTCTCTTACCAGCCATACATACGTACTCCTTAGCCTGGTTAGCATACAAACCACTCGACGTTCCATCACCCAGAAGCTTGTCAGGGTGGTCGAAACCCTGGCCGCAACGGTTGGGAAGGACCTCATCCGGCCGCCGGGCAGAGGATCCGTTGCTGCTGCCCTTCTGTAGAGCGGTGGCGGGACGCCTGTGGAGCTTACGATGGAAGGGCGCGTTCTGCTGTGGTGGTCGGCCGTCGCTCCACCGGGGGAAGGGGGGGAGCTGCTGTTGAAGGAAACGCTGTGAACGGGAGGGGGGGGGGTTACTCCGGACGGACGTCTAGTGGAAACCTCAACCTGTGGAGCAGCAGATTTCCTTCCTCTGCATGCGACGGACGGGGCCCTAGACTGGGGTTAGCGATAGGGTTTCCCTCCCGGCTCCAAGACTGTGGTCGGACCATCTTGGTGTAGAGCGTTGGCCCCGTTTTTCCATTACTATAAATAAAGTCAATACATACTGGACTGATATGCGATACGGAGACTAGGGATTTACTGGATGGGGGACCTTCAGGCAACGACTTCTTTGGCCAGCAATTTGCTAAGTATTAGCGGTTAACAGTGGTGGTAAGTGGCTAATATTTAACTGAACCAGGAACCAGGCTTTCAAAATTTCTCAGTCCATGGATTCCAAAGGCAGCGGAATGCTGTCAGGGCGGAAACGGGACAGATCAGCCAATCGTAGATACTTTGAGGGGGAAATGGGGGCGGCGGGACTAGGACATACAAACCACCAGCTCTTCTTCAGGGTCGACATGCTGGCAGCGCTTCCTCGTCAGAACGAACGGGAGCTTTACAGTCTCTACGGAGGAACGTGGCCTGAACGTTGGGCCGGTCCCCCCCAAAGGCCAGGCTTAATGTGGACGACCCTGAACGTGGCCGGTCTCCCCCCCAAGGCCAGGCTTAATGTGGACGACGACCCTCTGAACGATGGCTTTGAGGGCTTGAAGCTGTCGTCGAGGAGCTTTTTTCTGTATTTTCACTTGGCCGAGGAAGAGGTCTCGAGTCTTCGGGAGCTTTAGAGAGCTGTTGACTTGGGGAAGGAAAAGAAACATAACAAAACACTGTTAGCTTTGACATCTGAGGGCGGGGTAATGGATGGAAGGGGGTGGGTTAGGAGGGGGCGTGAGCTCTTCCCTGATTTGACTCGTCACTTGCTGCTGGAATTCCTGACCGAATGCCTGACCTTGAGATCTTCACTAACGTCTGTGGTCTGATAAATTTAAGATCTTTGAATGAATGCGGAAGGGGGAGTGGGACGCTTACGCGCTAAGACCACACCGTTGCAGTTGTAGTGTATGCAGGTGCCCTCCCTCATCCATATCTGTGACAGTGGGGGGGGGGGGGGGGGGGGGTGAATAGGTGCGTGTTCTGCGACTACACTCTGTCTGGTACTGGAGTTTGCTGGTGTACACCTGTCGCTAATGGCCACTTCCAACGTCGCTAGTCTAGCCACAACTCTCGTCTTCACTAGCTGAGGTATGCTGAAGTGCAGTGCATTTATACTATAGGGCAAGGGGGGGGGTCCCTACCACTCCCTATGGGTGTCCCTTTTACTGTGTTTCCCACGACCAACCCCGGAATCCCTCCCTATTGCCCATTTCCCTCTCCCCCTCCCCCCCGCCCCAATCAGGAAGCAGCCAAAGAAGCTGAGCTGGCTTTGCAGTCTATCTTGTTGGGGTCAGAGGGGAAGAAAGTGACCCCCAGACCAGTAACAAAGGCCATGCAGGAGTCTAAACAAGGGAAGCCCAGAGCGGACTGCACATACTGCACCGGCAAGTCGGGTCTGAACCTGGAGGACAGAAGAAACACAAGGAGGTCCAGGGTCAGTGTTTCAGAGTGAAAACATGACAGGTAAAGACATCATCGTGGTAGAAACTCTACAGCCACATTGCCCCCACCAAACAGGGTAGAAAAGGAACTTGAGAAACTCGTTTTAACCCATTTAGACCGGATTCTTAAAAAAAGTCTTCTAAATCCTGACAGTTTTCTGAAATACCTATGTTTCTATATCAGTGGTGCTCAATATTTCATGTCAAGAACCCCAAAATGTATTTGGCCGCCGACCCCCCCATCTGAAAATATGTCGTTCCAGGGACCTCCCAGAAGCAAAGATTTGAGTCAAAAACGTTCACTCTGAAAGAATATATATATATATATATATATATATATATACAAAGATATGCGACACATTTTCACGATAATTGTTTTTTAGCAGACCTACAAGTTCATAGCGATATGAGCTTGTAGATCTGCTATTTTTCAACAGCTAAAGCATAACACAATGCTTGAAACACCAAAAGGGGTTCCCGCCCCAAAATGGGTTAACTCAAAGACAAGTGACACACGGGCACTCGAGTGGAGAGTGGAGGAACACCGATCCGTTTATACAACCAGAGGGAACGGACGAACGAATGTAACAAAGAAACAAACGTACGTTTTGAGTATGGCCCTGAGTGCGATCTTCCTCTCCCTCTCCAGGAACTTGTCTATGAGGTAAGAGGCCATGCGCGGGGCTTCCCGGTACAGCTTGAAGAAGCGGTGGTAGTTGCCGAGAGCCCAGGCGGCGCGGAGGGCGAGCGCGTGAGACACGCACACGTCCCGCCGCAGCTCCGGAGTCAGGTACACCAACTCGGTGGTCAGGTCTGCGGGGGAGAGGAGAGCATCGTTAACCCATTTTTTTTTTTTTACTTAAATTATTATAGATTTTTCAAGACGGAAAGACAGAAGAAAACATACAGTACTCACAATAACACCACAAACATACAAAAAAGAAAAGAAAAAAAAAATACATAAAATTAAAAGAAAAAAAGACATCGACATTGCATTTCAAATTTGTTATTATTATCGTTAACCCATTCTGACCTGAGATGAGATTCTAAAAGTGTCTTCTGCATCCTGACAGTTTTCTGAAAAAGCTATGTTTCTATGTCAGTCGTTCTTCGATTAAAAAAAATGAGCAGATCTACAAGCTCATAGCGCGCGCTATGAGCTTGTAGATCTTCTATTTTTCAATAGCTAAAGCATAACATGATGCCAACACCAAAATGGGTTTTAAAGGACCACTTTTCAACCCATCTTCATATAAAAGGTCCTCACTAATCATGATAAAAATGGCCCATTTTTTCAACTGTGGGCAGTTCAGAAACCCGTCCACCATCGGTGGGGAATCCAAGCTAATAGAAACTGAAGGCTTTCTAGCCCTGTAAAGTTGCAATGCAAAAACAGAAGCCATCGTTCTCGCGATAATATTATAAATCTAAACATTTTTGTAAAAATGTTGTTTAAAAAAAAGAAAATCTGCCTAACGATGATGTCACTTGTGGACGGGTTTCTGAACTGCCCACAACTGTGTGTACTCAAATAGACATACGAACAGACACACATCCGTGCTCAAATACGGACAGAGCTCAGCTGTTCATTGGAGCGGTTAGGCACCGCTCAAAAAGTACAAGTGTGCAGCTCCCAAGAACTTCGCACCTATGCCGCCTGGATCAATCATCTACTCATTAAAGGCAAAAGACCACCGCATGTTATAATAAGCAGTCAGTGTATGACGCGTTTGCTTTTTTTGCCCTCAATAAATAGAAGATGATCCTTGAGTGCCGTTAATTCGGTTTGTTTTCACAACTCTGTAGATTACATTACCGGTCTCATGTCCTCCGTGTACTGTACCGGAGGACATGTACTGTACCGTGTACTGTACCGGAGTGGCCTATGTGGGGCATGGCTGCTGCTCTTTGGAGCACGAGTTTTTTGCTTTTCTATACAGAAATATTTTTGATTTGCACACATCTTTGTGGTTTTGCGTTTTTTTTGATGATATAATGCATTTGACTGCGTGGTTACACAGCATGTCATGCTTTAACCCATTTAGACCTGAGAAAATAATCTACAAATGTCTTCTAAATTTCTGAAAACCCATGTTTCTATGTTGTTCTCAAACTGTTTCATGTCAAGGACTCCTAAACATATATGTAATTGGCCGCCGACCCCCCATCTGAAAATATGTTGTTCCAGAAGATTTTCTTTTTTGTTAAAAACGTTTGCTGTGAAAGAATATATTCAAACATTTGGGCCACATTTTCAGGATTTTTTCAAAAGCGACACTCGCACTATGAGCCTGTAGATCTGCTATTTTTCAACAGCTAAAGTGTAACATAATGCTTTAAAACACCAAAAGGATCCTTACCTCCAGAGTTCTTGGTGAAGATGTAATACATCAGCCTGTAGGCTGTGAACTCTCCGATGTTCTCCGATGGGTTGTCCTTGTACAGGGCCTTCAGCTGGTTCTGGCACTGGTTGAACTCTGCATGGTCCCCCTGGGAACACAATTCACGGTTTCATTATAAAATGCCACAAAGACTTCTATTGTCAACTTTGTTTTGTACATTTTTGGAGGGGCCCTAACCCCTCCAACGTCTGGCTTTCAGTGTCATGTGGCAGCCAAGTCTATGGACTTTAAATGTAATGAAATAGATTTTATTTGATAATTACTTTTTTATAACCGATTAAAACAATGATTTAGATTAGCCTTTGCACCTACAGTTGGTAGTGCTAGGAGTCAGCCCAGCTTCGTATCCAGACATCAAGTCATATCAAAACTTAACTCTCTACTGGCCTCCCGGCATGTGCACTTAAACCTCTCCGAATGATTCAGAATGGCTGCAGCACGCTTGGTTTTTGTCACACTCTGACCCAGTGTGGCTAGTATTTAACGAAAGGCACAGGTTGAAATGAAAACTGCAAAAAAAAAAAACTGAAATATTCGCCAGACAGAATCCTTGATGATGCAGGGAAAAGTCAGTTTTATTCACCCTTTTTCTTTTTACAGACCAGTGATCAAACATGACGCACAGCAAACTATTCATTTACAGCACTGGACAGATTGGTCCTAGGTCGCTCCTCAACAGTCCTTCCTTGACTGCCAGGCAGAAGCAGGTCTCCCTTCTTAAAAAACACAGGACCCCACTCGTGACATTATGTGGCAGCCACAGTGGGAGCCTCTCACTTCACACAAGTGTCAAGCTAATCTACAAGCTCGCAATGTGCTGCACAGTGGTGCTGTTGTGAGCTTGTAGATTGGCTATGGAGTGGGTCGATACAGAGCATTGCTAAAACAAATGTGCATAATGGTTTTAGGTGAGGTTCATAAACCGGGGACAACGTTTCCTAGCGAGGTGAATACGTTGTCATTTTGAAATCTTTAAAACAGGAGCTCACCTTCTCCAGGGCGATGCGTGCGTGACACTCGTACACTTCCACTGTGAACTCTGTACGCACTCCTTGGACCTGAGGGAGCAAAGGACAGACACCAGACAGACATATTATTATTATTATTACTACTTGCACAAGCAGAGCGCACAAGTACTGTAATCGGTTGCGTATGTCGATCAGGGATTGGCTGATGGCGTAACTAAGGTACATTTGTATGTATGTCAGGGTAAGAATGGTGTTCCCTTATTGGCCATGTATGGCCTACTTGTGTGCAAGGCGCAAGTTGGCACCTCGTCAGAGTGCATTTCTAGTTACATAGTTTCAGATTGACGAGTCATGGCGCACTAGTTAGCCATTTTCTTCCGTGTGTAGACATTTCACAACAACTAGAGGTGGAAAATAAAATGGATTAATAGATTATGGATCACGCACCGTGAGGTCCTGCCGTATGGACTTCATCTGTTCACAGGCGTAGGTGTAGTCCTGGTGGGTCTTCCAGTGGAGCTTCACCGCCAGCAGAGACTTTCTCAGCACCTGGACACAGAACACAAGGTGCAGCGACACATCACCGTCTGCCCGATTCCCGGCAGCCTTTATCACAGGAAGCCTGAGGCACGTAACAACACCGTCTCACTCGTTACGTCTTGGAATTCATAAAATAACTCGCAACAGATTTTCACAGAAACTAGAAAGGTCTGCAAATCTTCCGGAGTGAATAATAAGACCTATTTTCATTTAGTCAGTCTAGCATATCAAAATAAAATAGACAAACAGGACATTAGAACCTTGACCTTTAACCACTTTCAATGTGTAGGCATATCATTAGGCAAACTATTTCAATACAAATAAAAGAAATTTATATTCATTGTATGATGGAGTATATAAAGCACTTAAGAGCTTAAGCAATATAAACCCCATTATTTAAAAAGGATTCTTTGATATAACCCCAGTTTGTAGCCGTTAGATGGAGAATGAAGGGGGTGTGTGTTGGCCCTCACGTGCACAGGGCGAACGGTGGAGGCGTCCGGAGCACAGGTGAGCCTCAGGTAGATCTTGGTGATGTCCTGGCTGGTGCCGACGACGGGGCAGTCGTCCCAGCTGATGAGGCCCTCCTGGGTGGAGGCGTTGTTGGGCAGGTCCAGGCCGTTGACGGACAGCACCAGGGGCTCCGTGCGGAGCTGCTTGTGGAAGCGGGCCGCGCGGCTCTGCTTCTTGGCCTCGCGGTTGGGGTCGTGGAAGTCCAGGCCGGCGTTGCCGCCCTTCCTCTTCTTGTTGCCCCCCGTGTTGGAGCCGGAGTCGTCCATGTTTCTATAGGCCAGAGGGGAAGAGAGCAGTGTTGTTTTCGTCGACTAAAACTAAGACGAAAAAGGTTTGTCGACTACCTTTTTCCACTGACGAAAACTAAATGGAAACTAAATGAAAACTATCTATGATGACTAAAACTAAGACTAAATATACTGACAATTTCGTCAACAAATAAAAACTAGACTAAAATGTTAGGAAGGGACTAGTGGACAAGAGATCCAGTATAAGTCATTTTACACTCGGTTGCATGCTGAAAATACGACGGCATCAAAGCCCGCCAAAATACATTTTAGTCGACTAAATCACCTGTAGATTTAATCAACTAAAATCTTATGACATTTAGTCGACTAAAACTAGACTAACAATAAAACATTCCGGGTGACTAAAATGTGACTAAAACTAAATGAAAACTATTCAAAAGACAAAGACTAAAACTAAAATAGAAATTTGATGCCAAAAACAACACTGGAAGAGAGACGCTTTGTCATACAACGCAGACCGTGTTCCTGTAGCCACGCCAAAACTAAGTACCGGTATACTGTGTAAAAGCACAAAAGATGTTTTTTCTTTTTTCCCCAATATATTTTTTATCCCACGATTTTGTAACCCATTTTTCACCCCTGTGTCAATCATCTAATGTGATCCTGGGCTCTACACACCCTCCGCCAACCTAGTCCCCCATATATGGGGGACAGCACAAAAGATGTTATTAAAATTATTAAGTTGCTCCAATGAGAGTCAATTGGGCAGTTTTGCAGAAATTCCGTCCAGAATTCATTTTTTCCCCCAAACCTTTCCCCGAAATCGTACTCCTTTTCGAACATTCCTTTTTTTTCTCCTTGTGCTCGTCTTTTCAGTATTGCATTTATTTATTTTTTAACTTTAAGTTATAAAAACGGATTAATTAAAACGAATGAATGAATTCACAACACCCAGAATAACGACAGAGTGGAATGTTCCAACGCTACCGTGGAAAGGACTTTTACCTCCTTCCTCGGTTGGCTCGTCCTCCTCTGCCCCGCCCCCTCTCTCCGCCGCCCCGGTCCCGGTCGTTGCCGCGGCCACGGCCGCGGCCTCCTTTCTGGTTGCGCCGGGACAGCTGTGGCCGCAGGTCACTGGAGATGCTGTTGTCCGACTGGGAGCCGGAGTCGCTGCACGGAAAACACACAACCATGGTATGCGTGTTTAGAGAAGCCACGAGGCGTCAAAATCCAAACATTTGTTGTGTTTATTCGTACATGAATAATTTTGAGTGGTGCAACCACTCCAAGGAACAGCAATGTCCGTGTTCACCTACATGTGTGTGCCTATATGTATGTGTTGGTTCATGAGCACCATGACTATGACTACCGCACCAGTAGGGGCGCTGTTGTGCCAGAAACAGAGAGAGAGAGAGAGATAGTATTAGTGCTGCACTGTTGCATGCTAATGAGAGAGAGAGAGGAGAGGAGAGGGGGGGGGGGGAGAGGGGGGAGTTGCACCACTCAGTTCACACGGGTGTGATTTTATTTTAATACCTGGATTCTGGCAATAGAATGGAAGTATACATTTAATTAATTTGGTTAAGGTTACCCACTGGCCTTTACAAAAAATGCAACTACAGTCAATTTAGCTCGGATCCTTTTCCATGCGCAGCGCTCGGCGTTTGCATTGTGTAACCGAGCCCTAAGTAAAGGGCTGATCGGGTCTGGGATAATGCAGAGAGATGCCCAACCTTAGCGAAAGTATCGTCAGGGATGGATATGGGTCACTTGAGGCCAAGCTGTCCTTAGGTCGGCGTATATCGATCCCGGTTCTTAATCTTAAATCCATCTATGATCGCGTAGGCACCTATATTTATAGCGTCGAGATGTCAGAGGTATGTCAGAGTGACGTCACCTCTGACACCGCGGTTATGATGTCAGAGAGGCACTTCGTTCCTTCGTAACACATTGCATCTTTATCTTTTTTTTTTAAATATATTTTTATCCCACGATTTTGTAACCCATTTTTCACCTGTGTCAATCATCTAATGTGATCCTGTGCTCTACACACCCTCCACCAACCTAGTCCCCATATATGGGGGACAAGGGGAGAGCAACGGACTTGAACTCATGCTTCCTTCATGCCTGAGTGTCCAAGTTGCTCCTTTACACCTGAGAGGGGTGAGTTTCCCTGGTTGGACGTAGCGCGTGGAAGGAACACGTTATTCCAACCAGTTCCTTTCCCCTCCATCAGGCGCCCCGGCTGGCCAGGGGGAGGCAGTTTAGTGACCAGGATTACTGCATGTTTTTTGTGAGGGTACCTACCCTAGGGGACACGGGGAGAACATGCAAACTCCACACAGAAAGGCCCTTTCGCCAACCCCGCCTTCGGGTATGGGCACTGATGACGCGGAGGAGGAAACACGCCACCAGCACCCACAGCGTCCCTACCAACTGTGCCACCGTGCCCCCTCCCATTGCATCTTTTTCTTACCTGCGCCTGTGTCTCTGGTTGCTGCGGTCGCGGTTGTGTCGGCCGTGTGGTGAGGGCGACGGCGAGCGAGAGGAGGAGCGCGAGGAGCTGGAGGTGGGACTCCGCGTGGAGAAGACGTTCCTGTATCCGCCCAGCCGGTGTCCCAGGCCGCGGCCCCGTGCGCTGGCCGCCGCGCCGCCTCCTCCTCCTCCTCCTCGACTCGCCGAGTTGTCCACCGTCCTCGGAATGTTCTCCCAGCGAGACGACTTGGCCTTCAGTCTGGTGGAACAAGACAAAACGTCTGTTAGTATCAAATACATAAAAAAAAGCTGGTGGTGGATACATAATGAACAACATTCTTTTTGCATTTGAGAAAAGAAAAGGTAATAACACCAATGCAGTGGCTCATTTTGTCAAGTTGAAATGTCAACAGAAAAGACAGACAGAGCAACCCTTAATTTTTTCCTACGAACGCAAATGCAACATTACACTTTTAATAAATCAACCGTGTATTAGTGAAGTGCTCTAAAAAGCATTTTCGCTGCAAAAATAATAATGTAAAATGTTTTGAAAACATTTAAAGAAATGAACGTCGGGGTAAATGTGGTTAAAAGCGTACTCTGGCAGAGGCTCGCGGGTCCAGTCGATGGTGTAGGCGGAGCCGTCCTTTAACCGGTCCTGCAGGACCTCCTTCAGCACCTTCTCGGTGCGATCCTTGTCTTCCTCCGTCTCGCAGGCCGTGAAGCAGCGCTGGACGTACTCCTTCATAGCCTGGGGCCAGTCCTGGGGCCTGGACACACACACACACACACACACACAGGGGCAAAGGTTAGAAACAAGGCCTGCCCCAACTATTGTGCACAATTAAATAGCGGAAAGTCATCATCAAAACTGGACACATTTTATTGTTCGTTCCATACTGGCGTAGTAGCATGTAGGACATGCTTTTATCCTGCAATCATCTCTCGAGAGATGTGTGGGCTCCCGCAATTTTCAAATGCTTCCATCGAACAGTCTGTAACATCAGAAGTGTTGAAAATTAAATGGAACTAGAAAAAGTGCCCCTGTTTGAAACTGAGCACTCCTGTGAACTTTGGAAGCCAATCTTAACCAATCAGGATGGAGTCTGAGAAATCTGAAAGACCGGTTTCGTTGAATGGCTCTAGAGAGACTGTGTACCAATTTGCGTGATGTTTGGACAAAATCTGTAGGTGTACTGTGCAAAAACTTGTTTTGCACAAAGCGGCCTCCTGGTGGCGCTATAACAGGCCGTTCTGGAAAGTTTGGGGCAGAGGTTCATCGTTGGCATCCAGGGAGTGTGTGTGCAAAATTTGGCATCGACCGGGTTAACGGTGGCCGAGATTAGCTGCTCACGGACACACACACACGGACGGACGGACGGACGGAGTGCAAAACATACTCTCCCCCCATGCCTTCGGCCTGGTGGAGAAAATTAATTTAGCTGCTTTCACTAAGAGCCTGCCATTGCGCAACCTCCAGCTCCAGCAGAGGAGAAAAACTTTCGGTTTGTTTTATCCAAAATGAGTTAATAGCACAGGCAGACTCTTCACATACTAGAGCATGTCTGAAATAAGTGTCAGAGCAGAAATAAATGCTGAAACATGTGTAACGTTAGAGACCACAGAAGTGAACCTTTCAATAAAGCCTGTTTGCTCAACTCGCTGTTTTCTGCAGACATTACTCTATAAGCCATATCTCCAAAACTGGTGGGTCAAACCAATATGTACATTTGAAGCCAAGATTCCCTGCTTTCATATACGAGAATTAAAAAAAATCTTATCCAGTCCCTCAGTCAAATTTGGCCACAAAATATTTTCATGAACACTGTGCCATGAATACCCCTCTGGGCAGATGACAGCTTCTCGTTCTCAAACGTTTAAGAGGCAGAATTACAGACTCTCGGTAGCATGCTAAGCTTGTGGAAGAGATAGTCTGGCTTGGAATACTATAATGCAGCATACCCCTGTCACAGTGATTGATAGGACAATAAACTACAGGCGAAATAAGTGGAAAAGAGCTGCGTTTTCACCTCATCTGCGCTGATCCTGGTGAAGCGTTGGCTGTGGACGGGGAGGAGGGTGAGGGAGCCAATCCCGACGGCTGCTCCCCTGGAGGAAACGTCTGATTGGTCATCACGTAAGGCCTCTTGGGAATATTGAACTTCACAGCACCTGCATTGGGCGCCTCTGTGGACACACACACAAATATAAAACAGCTGGTTATTCGTTCAGTTTTAATCTCTGCCAAGTAACCATGTGTTTCCTATTCTGGGGTATGTACCATGTACGAATTCAGACGAATGCCTCTATATATTCATTGTGTTAACCAATTAGGTCCTGTATACTAAATAGTTTGATTAATAGCTATATATTTTAGCAGGAATATACAAAAATCACAATATTTTCACCAATGACATGCCAAAATAGGAATGCCAGGTTGAAAGTGGTTAAATGTAAGCAATGATATTCATATTGTGGAAGCACGCAACCAATTCTTCTCGTTCGGATAATTGTCTTCATTGAGCCAGCTGCTCAACCACACGACACGTATATACCAGAAACGACCTTACAAACTACAAACAAACTACAAATAATCATACGTTTCATCCTGTGCCAGAGCTGTTGTCCTCCTCCTCCTGGTTTTTGTTGGTTCTTGTTTTTGTTGGCGTCTCCTCCTCCTCCTCCCCCTCCCCCTCCTCCCCCTCCTCTGCCCATGCCCGGCCCGTACTGGCCTTGCTGCTGCTGCATCTGCTGGGAGTTATTCTGGGCGGCCTGCTGGTAGGCATTCTGGCTCTGGTAGCTCTGTCCGTAGCTAGGCCTGCCCTGGCCGTGGCTGTAAGCCTGCATGTGGTTGGGGTCACCGGACGGCGGGTACGGCATGGGACTGGTGCCGCCGCCGTAGGCGTTCTGGGACGGCGAGGGGGGGTACTGGCCCGGGCTCGGCGGGGGCGGGAGGGACGGCGGAGGAGGCGGAGGGGGTTTCTCCGAGGCCGTCGGGCTCTGGGGGGGCTGAGGGGCGGAAGAAGGGGGAGGTGGCTGGGGTGGACCGGTGTAGTTGGACGACTGGTCGTCTATTCCTGGCACCGGAGGAGGCTGTAAAAACACAAGAAGGTCGACAGCTTAGGTTAGGGTTGTCGTGACCCCGACCCGTGCGCTCAGATTGTGTGATCAGCACATGACACGTGGACTCACTGGAACTCTGCGCTGACATTTCTCCGGGCTTTATGCTAGTGCTGCACGATTCTTGTGAATCTCGGTTTTTTCCTCCACAAGAATTGAGATCACGATTCTCATTTTTTTCCCATGAAAATGTGTCTTTTGTCTTTACTACATTCAAAATGTGGCACCTGGATGGAGTCAAAGTCACTCTTAAAGTCTCTCTCTTGTAGCAAAAACTAAATGAACTAAAGCCAAATTTATTTTGCTCAAATTTAGAAATGATGAATTTTTTGCATCACTACTTATCGTGCAGCACTACTTTACGAAGGTTGGGCAGTAAACTGAGTGTAAAGTGTATAGATAACGATGTCATTAGAATCTCTCCTCATCAACCTCACTTTGCTCATGTTGGTAGTCATTAAAAGCATTCCACACAGAGTGGTTGCGAGTTGTCCCCTTTGAAAAAGTTGAAAAACTAACATCCATATGTCATATCAAGTCACATGCTTTTGCCTCCAGCCTTCCTTCATCATTCAAAGCAAAAGCAGCAGGCCTGTGTCACGATGAGCAACGTCATTTAGCATAATGGGGTTATTGTCAACTGAAAACCTTGCATCTCCAAATTATTTTTTATAGTGCAATGCTACCGTTCACATCATATTAAGTCATTTGGACAAGTTTTTAATTCTATTTTCAATAGGTTTACGGCAGAGTTTTCAGGAGACTGCAATGGACCAATGTTTTTTGTTTGGCTTTTATAAACCAGTATTTTACCAAGTATTTTACCAAAAAACGATCATATGGCCCAGCCCTAGTCCCTACCCCAACTGAGGGAATGTCCGGGCCATAAATGGAGGTCTGTATCAACCACAGATGTCAAAATTCTCTTGCCAAATGCAACAGGAATGCTAAAGGAAAAAAGGGAAAGGATGAAACGACTCCTTTGCACTTAAGTGTTGTGTGTGGGCGAGGGGCAGTCTTGCTTTATATACAACCCATTATCTCGTTTCCAAAAACACATTTACTGAACTCTCTTTGAACTCACAACTCTCTGAACAGCAATTATACATCCTGTGTGAACACACACACACACACAAGCAAATCTGTTTGATGTAGGACTGTGGTTTAACCTTCCCGTGAGGAATATTAAACAGTTTCACAAAAAAACAATTTGCATAAGAGAGTTCCTCAATTTGACATCATTGCCATTAATAGCCTCTGGGAATAAGACAAGGTATCCGTAGAACAAAATGTATTAATTAATTTAAATTTATTTTTGTATCATGTTATGTACCTGTCCATTGTGAGTAGGGGGTCCTGGGTAGCCGGCAGGAGGTCCACCGTATTGATTTGGAGGATAGGTACCGCCATACTGCGAATGGAACAGGGGAAAGAGACAGGCATTCAGTTCACTTAATTGCAATGTAAAGGGCCTCACACACAGTCTGTGAACGCTGCGCGTCAAAACAGCCGCCTCCGTTATTTTCAATGAACCTATCCCACACCGGCGGCGTCCGACGCACGCCGACGCCTCGCCTGACGCTCCGATAGAACCAGTTCTATTTTCCAGGCGTTACCGCGCGGCAACGCCTGTGCCGCGTTGCTGCGCACCCGGTGTGTGTTGGGCTTGATATAACTTTATTCGCCTTAACCCATTTAGTTATTTACGGTAGTACACTAAGATACATTCACATGCTATTTTTGAAAGATCGTGAAAATATTTATTTCAGAAAACTGGAGGATTTTGAGGTCAGGCCTAAATGGGTTAAATGTAGAAATCTAAATTATCTATGCAGCCATCAGTTTAAGCCATCAGCCATCAGCCATAAGTTTCTGTATACTGTACTTACTGGAGCTGGAGCCATTGGGTAGTAGTAGTTGTTGTACGCCGGATATGCGTATCCGGGATACTGCTGTTGGTTCTGTTGGTTCTGCTGGTACCACTGCTGATAGTACTGCTGCTGCTGTTGCTGCTGCTGCTGTTGTTGCTGTTGAACGGCTGTGGAATCAGTGGCTGCTGGCTGAAACTGACCCGCCTGGAAAGCAGAGATACAGACAGAACAGGATTGATGATTGACAAAAGTGTCACCGATGCATGTATAGCATTAGCTGCACCCTGGCCTGAGTCGCTGTGAGGTGGAGGTTATTGTGACTTGCGATGCAGTGGCGATCACAATGGAAACAAGGACCTGGGGCTTTTTGGCATTATCCTTTTTTAGCATAACCCTCAACTGTACTACTTGTACTAACAGTACAAGTGTCAGGGCTGATGTCACACCTACCTAGTTCTGACGTCATCCCCTCCTTATATAAGGCATCTTGCCAGAACCGTTCTGTCGGATTATAAACCTCAATCAAGTCTGTATGGGAATCTAAACCTTATCCTTACAAATTAAGCTTTTCTTAACTTGTCCATCGGAGACGGCACAATGGTCTTCCTCAGCGTAATCATGTTAATAACGTTTTCAATCAAATATATCTGCATTAAGTGTAAAACATGCCATATTAGTACGGGTGTGAATAAAAAAGCGATTTGAGTCGATTTGACTCATGCTCATCCCGACTCAAATAAAAATCAAAAAATATTTTAATTTTATTAATATATAAAGAAATATGTAATATGCCATTTCAAAATGTAAAACTTATCAAATGTTTTTCAAGTGGGAGAGTGATAATGTCACTGGCAAGCACACACGGCCCCGGTGTTACAGTGACCGATCACCAATGCCTTGCAGTCAGTGGTAGTTGCGTAATCATTCGACCATATTCAATGGGTCAGCACATTTGGTGTAACCCCGAGTGACGGACTGACTGACTGTTTAAAGTCAACAGATAAACAGATAGTGTGCTATCAAATCAGCTGCTATCCTATTTTTACCAGCTGATCAATATTAGCTTGTCAAAGTTCCGACTGGTAGATACACACTGGAGATCGACAGGAGATCATTTTCTGCTGAGCCTGCTGTCACCAGTTGGCAACACTGGTTGCCAAGCCTGCATATTTACAGCCTAACGTGGATTCATTCACAGTTGCTTGCCTGGTTTGGTTTTTGGAGGCTGCTTAGCTTATTTCTGTCACGACAGTTGCCACCACTGGCAACAACCCATAACAATAACATCCCATCGTCTGCACGGCATGGCTAGTCAAGCAGTTCTGATTGGCTGCCTCGTCTCCAGCCATGTTGCCTCAGAATTATTTAGGGTCACTAATTTGAGCATAACAGCGGAGCGCAGCTAAAAAGTGGCATAACGTCAGCAGCAGACCCACAGATAATAATAATGCAGCTGGTAATTAATTGATTTAATCAATTTGGGCTTGTTTTTTATATAGATTATAAATTGTACTTGTATTGTGATTTGAGAAACAGAGGTATAGGTGACGCAACATTGTGATCATTCCAAGACAGAAACACACCAAATGATGGAGACATAACACCCTTTTCCCCCACATACACACACACCTCTGCTGGGGTCCGGTCAGCCGGTGCAGGCGGCTTGGCAGACAGGCTCTGGCTCTGACTTTTACTAATGGAGGCTAGTGCTTGTCTTGCTTTCTCCCATTCAGGGTTCTCATGGACCTGGCCTCCATCTCCATAGGACCTGAAATTAACAACAAATAAATAGGTCAGTCAAAAGGCTCCAAAACATTTGTTAAAACACATTCACATTCACAAGTTAACACCTAGAACGCCCGGGGGTATTTGTAACCATTAAAATCAGGACATCCAGTGATTTGTTTCTTCAGGGCCCATTTAAAGGTGCCCATCTTGGATGTAGCTGAAGTAGCTAGATTTAGCCAAAACACCCCAGAGACGATTGACAACAACGGGAAGTATGATTACTTCTAACGCGACAAGTGACGGGACCGCGATGGACCGTCAAAAACATAATCTTTGGTTAGAATTGGACGGATTGATTTAGATCAAGAATTATTCACGTTTGAGTTACGTTTTCATTGTTTAATTCGTGTTTTAAATTTTAAGATGAGGCTTCCATCGGACATAGTGGTATAGGTGACGCGTTTTGATGACTTAATCGGAAAAACATCCGTCACATGCAAAGGGTTCTGGGAAATTGAGGCCCAATGCATTCCAATGGCAGCAGGGGCACGCAGTGGGCGCTTTCCTCCTCCGCTAACTTGTGATCGCCACTTTGGATTTTTTCAACGCGGCAACAAGCGATTACACCAATTTTAAAGCGGATTTTCATGAAAAGGAACTATGTCGGCACAGTCGTTCTTCAAAGGTTTAGTGAAATCCAGGTAGTGAATGTGGCATTGCAATGTAATTAATTCCACAGTCAAACTGTTAAAGTAGGGTTTAGTGTGGTTACCTAATACGATCAGGGTAAAGATCTGGGAAGGCCAATTTGTCAATGAAATAGCACTGGTTCAAACTCCTGGCTTCATTGATTTTGGAAATTGTGTACCAGTACCACCATACCATTTCAGGTGGTCATTTCCTCAACATTTCCTGAACCCGCTGCAGTATCAGCCAAGCACCCATAGGGTTTACAAGCTGAGAATCTCAGCTCTAGTCTGGTCAGGCCAAACTTTCAAATCAGCAAGGTCAATGAGCCGAGTTCAGCACTCTACAGACTTCTTTCTTAAGGCTGTAGTAGTGTAGTTATTCAAAAATAAATAAAGTGCACAAAGACCCGCACTCCGTCTGGACTTGCAATATGAACACTTTTATTAGGCAACGTTTCGGTCAAAGACCTTCTTCAGGCATCTAGTTAAATAGTCATAGCGCTTCTTACTTTATTACTCAGGGTGGATGTGGAATTGTGGATGTTAATGTAGTCGGACATCATGTCACATGAAGAGCAGCAGACCGGGGCATCCATTGCCTTACGGGCATGCTGAACTCTTGAGGCGGTAGGCGCAGACATCGTGTTTGTCCATGCCCGTGTCTGCAAAGAGCCAACACACTGTTCTTGCCGCCAGAAGCAATGCTCTGCAACGGCTGAGTAGCAATACTAATGACTACTTTCTGGCACCGCCTTCTTTCTTACTTTTATGGGACCCATCTGAAAATGTATATATATATTTTTTTAATCTTATAATTTTTTTATCCTAACTATATTTTCACCCAGTGTCAATTCCCTAATGTAATCCTAGGCGCTAAACCTCATCTGCCAACCTGGGAGAGCAACGGACTGACTTAATGCTTCCTTCTATGCATGAGTATTCCAAGCCGCTTCTTTTCACCCGACAGGGGGGAGTTTCCCCAGTTGGACGTAGCCAACCCATAGAGTTATATATCTATAGAGAAGACACCCGAGTTCTCCTCCCATCCACTTGCATTAAGTTGCTCAAAAGCGCATGAGGCGGATTCACTCCTCCTTCCTGGTAGGAACAGAGTGCATTCTGGGACGGATTGCAATGGTGAGTGGCCCCAAACACATGAACGCGCTGCCGTTGAACGCGCACGAGCGTCGTCCGTCGTGAACGTGTACAATGTTAGTCAACGGACAGCGCGTTCATGTGTTTGGGGCCAGGCTGCAATACCTTCATTCGGCCACTATGTCCATTTCGCCTCAAGATTTCCTCTGGGTGCCTTCTCTATTCATATATATACTCTAAGAGCCAACCACGTGGAAGGAACACTTTATTCCAACCAGTTCATTTGAAAAAAAAAAATCTGTTTATGAAAGAGCTGGAGTGACAGGGAGACCTCCGTTACTGAACAAACTGATCACCATCAGAATATAGTGATTTAACCTTTTTAACAAAAAAACGTTTTAAGCCAAAAAACTAATCACTTATCACCTACCTTAGGCTTTAATAGTGCTTCACAACTTTCTTACTACACTTTCTTTCTACTTTTGTTTCTGCCAGTACCAAAATAGCAGGTTAACATTTTTCAGTATCAACTTAAATAATGTTAAATCATTTGTTTATTCACAACTGAACTCTTTCATCGTTTTAAAAGCCCTAGCCTAGTCATACATGTTGTTGGGTTAGGGTTACATTCACACTGACAGTTTGATTTGTAGATGGGAAATATGATATATATGTAAAATCTGGCATCAACATTGCTTTTAGCAGGCTCCAATGTTTATTGTTTACAAACCTCACCAATATAAATAAACCTAATATTATAGACTACAGCGGAGCCCCATACAGAAAATACAGTTGTAAACTGTTGTCCAACTAGTGTTGCTTTTTGTAACAAATCACTACTAGAAACTACCAAGAAATCTAAATAATCTGGATCAAGTTCAAGTGCCATTCCCTTTTCTTTCATTGTTGTGTTGGTGTCAGTAACCCGGCATTGTTTGCATTTGTTTCACGATCGATTGGGCCTTAAGTTAAATGTTACTGTTAAACAAAAGTGACTTTACCAGAAAGTCAGTCAGGGCTTTTCCTCTCAGCCATGTTGGTTCTCTTTAGCGATAGTCATGGCCTTCATTGTAATTTGTATAGCCAATGTCGGGCCTCGACCAAAACTAATGCCGTTTACATGGAATGTGAAAATATACGACGACCCAGAGCAATATGTATGTAACCACTTTGAAGTTTGAACCATGGTGTCATGTCATTATAGGGAAGACAAGTTTAAACACAAGCAAAACAACAAAATAAAGCTTTAAAAATAAAATTAAAAAAAGTACAAGTAAAGCCCACGACGCGCCGCTCGTGGGCTTGCTTGTAGAATCCAAACGGCTGTTTTCGTTATTTCTGCGCGAAACCGTCGTACGAGGAAGCACACAGCGGGGGATTTAAATAGTTAATCATAATGTGTGTGTTGTTGTTTATTAGTTAATAATAATGCTTGGATGATGATTGACAACCAACCACGACAAAACATTGAAAACTAACACCTACCAGGCTGCGGTCGGCGCGCTGGTCGCGTTGGCCGCCATTTCACCGCCGACCTGCTGGCTGCAGTGAGTCAGTGCTGGATGATCAACGCTAGCAGGCTAACGTTAACCTAGCTTCTCTGCTGCTGCTGCAATGGCGAAACGTAAACAAGATGAAGCCCGACCCGATGTTTCTAGTTATCTAAAAATATATATACCAGAATTATCTATAATTTACCGAAATTTACAACACTAAATATATCAACGGACTGACTTAAGAGATATTCCGATGAAAACGCACCATCTGAAATGAGGTAAAAATGACGACAAATCTTAATTATTTTAGTTGTGTTCTTCATCAACGCGTACTAGTAAGTAACTTCCCTCTCTGGGCTGTGTGTGTGTCTGTGGCACAAAATGGCAGAGAGCAGAGCAGCAGAGACTAGAGACATGAAACGTAATCACGCCTTCCGTTACATTGGGTACTTTGTTTTGCCTTTCGTTCTTACTTTAAAGGTAAATTGTTATAATATTATTATTATTAATAATAATAATAATAATAATATTAGGCCTATTGTTATTATTATTATTATTATATTATTATTATTCAAATACCGGTACATTTTTTATTGATAATTCAGTTTCAGACAGTGACTTTCTGATTACCAGAAAGCCTCTTTACTATTATATATATTCTATGTCTAGTCTGTCTACCCACTAATCAGCCAGGATATTGAAATAATAGTAATAATAATAGTGTCATACTCATACAACAGATAAGGCAGTCGGAGAGGGGGCATAAACTCTGACTTTCAATCATATAACCAGGGCTGGATTTACACACTTTACAGTAGTAGCTAAACACAAATTTCACTTGAATTGGATTGCAATACTTTCAATTTCATCATCCCCCGGGCTGCAGCCCACCCTATCCCAATGGTAAATCCGGGCCTGATAATATCTCTATGCTTTCTACAAACAAATTACAGGTGTGACCAGTTCAAACGGACTAAATCACAATGAATATAACAGAGAAAACATGTTTTATTTATTAACGTAACATTTGTTTTACATTTGGCTTTCAGTCAAGGGGTTACACGTGCCTGCTTGGCTGCCACTCTTCCCTGTGCATAATAATAATGATAATAATAATAATAATTAATATTATTATTAATCGTTATTATTATTAATAATAATATACATATTTAAATAAGAATCCAATAATTGTGGAAGTGTTCAAAGGAAGTGTTTAAATACTTAACTTACAGGCAAAAGTTACCCTATGTATTTCAGTAAGGTCATCACTGACTTGATTGTGATTGATTGAATGACCTGCATAACCTGCATAACCTGCATGTTCAACCTCATTTAATCACCAAGAACATTGTCATTTAGTTAATTATGTTTATGCGGAATAAACTGGTAAACTATATCACTTGTGACTTGGCAGTTAGGAACCGCCCCTGCCATTTCATTCCACCTGATGCACTAATAAGTAATAACATAAAACTATAAATGTTCTTTATTAATATTTTTAATTGATGACATAATGCTACAAGACCATAATATAGCCTACTTTCCACAGTAGGCCGCTATATTATAGCCTACTGTGGACATTTGATGTCTCTTTCTTTGTGAGTTCTCAAACTCTGCCCGAACGCGACCAGGCCCGACCCGACGTTTTAGGGCCGGGCCGGGCCGGGCCTTGGGCTCCATGAAAAAAAATATATATATTGAATCTGTTTATAATAATAAAAATAATCGTTTGTGTATTTAATTTATCTATTATGAAGATGGTGCTGACTGGCGTTTCACTTTTACTTCTCAAATTCTCCACAAACCCGACCAGGCCCGACCTAGCCTCGGAAATGCAGACGTTTTATTTCAGGCCCGACCCAACCCGACGTTTTCGGGCCTAAAATCTATGCTAATTAGGCCGGGCCGGGCCTGAGTTAGGGCCGGGCCTCAATTTTAGGGCCCGATGAGAACTCTACTCTTCATTTCCCATTCTAATTTCCTGTACCACAGCTGCAGGATGTGTGTGTGTGTGTGTGTGTGTGTGTGTGTGTGTGTGTGTGTGTGTGTGTGTGTGTGTGTGTGTGTGTGTGTGTGTGTGTTTGCAGCTGAGAGAAGACGGGGTAAGAAAACCGCGATTATTAAAGCAAAGGAGTCTTTGAAGATGTCAAATTGAGGACATTCAAATCTCATGTCATTTGGAGCCCTCGGAATATCATCCTTGTCACGTGCCAGCCCAGAGGGGCCTCTGTGCAAACAGGCAGATACACAATTACACAGGCTTGATTACTGAAAGGCTATATTATTAGATTGGATTGAGACCTTATTATGCAGCAAATTATGTCATTGTTGTGTTCTACACAGATTGCAGCTTCAAATGGTTTGATTAAGAAAAAGTAGCGCATTTGCAAAATAATTTGTAAAACAAGGAAAAAACTAAAAGAGTAAAAGATAATTTTCTTTCGTGGATAAAAAGGAATTCTAAGTCATTGGCTGACTAAATTGTAACTAATGCATCATGGAACTTCTATAGACATGGGCCTATAAGTAAGCTAGTATTTCTTTTACTTTTCACCCCTAGTGCTCTTCTGTTGGCTCGTGACCCTTTAACCTTTGCCCTGCTTATTTAGGTATATTTATAAGTGTGGTCACGGGACCCCCAGTGGGGTTCCAGCTAGCTAGAGGATCCCCAGCTAAACGATTGATAGTTGGGAACCAAATGGACCCTTACAGGTCTGTAACTCTGAGAGTGTACAAATTCTCATAGTTAAATGAACACTAAGGATATTAGTACAGTGTAGTACAGGGTCCCAGAAATATCTTGTTTAAAATGGGGGTCCGTGGCCTAATGAATATCAAACGGATGTTACTAATCAATCTACTCAGTCTGTCTTTTTAGTGTACAGAAGGTAAAATTAAATCACCAAACACTGTGTTCTGATGTGTTTCGTTGCAGTGCAGTACGGGGCTTCCTAGGGTTAATCTTACTCCAGTCTCAAACCCATAAGTGCTGTGTGCTGAGCTTGTCTTTCAATTGGAGAGAATGAAATTAGTCAAACCAATAAAGGCCTAATGAATTTAATTTAAACTATGTTTGATAGACAGCCAATCATACTTTCACTTCAGCTAATTCACCAGCGTAACTGTGAGTTAGCTTAAGATATTTCTGCAGTGTAATTGATTTCTTCTTGTAGCATGTTGTCAGGGAGCCCATGCAGTGATCATGTTTCCTTGCCAGACAAACAACAAAAAGATAAACTAATCCCACTAATCCCACCTTTAAGTATAAAGGTCAGTATGCTTACTATACCTCTGTTAATCCTTATTCTGGGCATGTCATTATTGCCTTTTTCAAGAAATGGGATCTACAAACTTCCAGGTCTTTGTGAGCTTGTATATAGATTGTCATTATTTGCTATTCATCAAAGTATATAGGGGAGGGCTTAAGTGGTTAAGTTATGAATGCACCCCCTATCATGGTTATTTATTAGTATATTTCTCCTCACCCTACTTTGTTGGCCGGGGTCCCACTCCCCCAGGGACTGAATCCTTCCACCCCCCAGGGTCCTTATTCGTTCCCTCTACTAAGCCAAATCTTTAGCTGGAAATAGCCAAACTGCAAGCTCACAACACATGGTGTTACAACACATTGTCAGTTCCCTTGTAGATTGGATATTTTCACTGAAGGTTCACCTCAGAATATAGGCGACGCCCCTGGTTAAATCACAGAGGAGGACATTCTAATCTATTCAGACAGCAGACACGGAACAGGAGAGGCCCAGGAATGAAGACAGGCAGGACTTGTTCCTGTATAACAATAAAAAGCAAATATATTCAATATTATTACCTTCAGATAACAAAGAACTCCTACAGTATATACTAAATCCATACATTTTATATAGTTGTTGAAATAGAAAGAGCATACAGTATAGCAAAGTATATTAGTTCCAAAACGTCCCGTACATGACATGGAATAGAGCAAACCTACTGTAGGCCTACTATAGTATTTCTGAGCACATCATCACACAAATATGTTTAGTATGCATGAGGCTACCCGACAAACAATGACTCACTTCCCTGCACCATTGTACGGATTGCTGGGGTTTGAGCGCCTATTGCTGACATTATTGTTTATCCCTGTCCCATACTCCCATGGGAGGAAGTTGGAATCAGGTGGGTTAAAGACATGTCTTGATCACCCAGTCTAACCCTAAACCCGGACTGAGGACTTCTTCAAAGTCCCCCTCCTTTTTTCAATTATTGACAGTGAAGTGTTAATTAGACCCCTGCAGTGACACCAAAATTTGTGCTGTTGTCACTGAGTGGTTTTGGTAAACTTTACTTCACTCACAGTGTTCCAGGAAAAAAAACTGCATAATTGCAGTCAATTTCTTGTCAAACCCCAAGTAATTAGGCCTATGTGAGATTCTCAGAATTGGCATGGTTTTCTGCTATAACATTAAGCTTCAACCATGGACTGAAATATATAGCTTTGGTGAAGTGTCTCTTCAATATATATCCACCCTCAGTTAAAATTCCATAGGCCTCTCATTTATCCATAACGACATCTGTGAACGACGATCTGTGATTACTAGGCACAGGATATGGGAGTAAAGTACAATAATCCTCTGGGCCCATCTTTCCCAGTGGTATTATTAAACACTTTACAGGAAAACGTTTGAGTAGTAGGCTAGCTAGACAACATAGATTCACTGTTTTGAGATAGTGCTAATAAACTCATGTGAGCATGCAAGTGTTGTCAAAGTTATATACACTAATAATTTGAGACAATAATGGTAAGGCTATGTTTTGAGAAAACTGCTTATCCTGTTTTATATTAGGCTACTTTTAAATCTAGATCAATGAATCAGTTAATTAAACTAGTCTTTATACTAAAACACATTTAATTCATGAGCTGCAGATAATATGTTGTTTAAAGTGCTTTCACTGCTTTACATTATTGTAATATCATATAAAATAATTAACACAAACATTACACAAGAAATAAATATATTACAAAATATAAATTAAATAATGCAGTTACCGGTATGTTGGTACAAAATGTATTACATAATATAAATAGCATAATGCAGTTATGTTGATACATGTGCAAGAAAGAATACATCAATACACTGACTAAAGGCTTGGAAATAAAGGAACATGATGAGAGTCAAAGAAAGACAATCAAAAACAGTAAATGTGTTAACAACACAATAATATAGTTATGTGTGTTGCAGTTATGTATGTTGGTACAAATAAAATAATCCAAGTGAGGGCTCATGATCATTTTATAGGCCTGAGAATTCCAAACTGTTCAGAACTTTCTTACTCACTCCCTATTAAATGTCGGCGTCACTTCCTCAGCCTTTAAGTTATATACTGCGTCGCACAGCGGTGTCGCGTGGCCGACAATAGCCGATCTACAAGCTCACGATGCGTCGCGGACGCAACGCGTCGTGAGCGTGTAGATCGGCTATTCTCGGCGCAAGACACCGCCCCGCCGCGAAGTATAATCCGGCTTCAGCCTCTTTTGCCCATCCCTTAGGAAAAAAAAAAATCGAAAATTCACCCAGAGAGTGAAACGACGTTGAGGAAAAGAGCGAGCAGAGAGAGAAAAGCCGAGTCTGAGGAAAGAGAAAGAAAGACACCCCAAAAAGACAGATGAAAATTGGGATATCGAAGAAGAAGGCTGCCAAATACCAGAGTACACACTTCAAAGTAAGTTTTCCCAAAACTTTCAGTGTTTCTTTTTTCTCTTTTTAGGGGGGTAAACAGTCACACACAGTAACTTGATATTTCCACCGATTATTCCTATGCGTCTCTCATGCTTTAGGTGTTACAGTAGTAGTGCTCCGTGGTTCGCATCCAAGTTGTACAATATATTATCATGTATGTCTTTCCTTTGGGTATTTGATTGAGAAATGGAATTGGGAGGGAGGGAGCGGGGAAAGAAGGGGGTGAGGGGGGGGGGGGCGTGGGGGGCAGGATAAGGGGGTAAGCACTAAGCAATGAGCCCCCCTCCCAAAATACACGCACACAACTGTGACAGAGACAGTCGCACAAGTACACAGTACAGTAGTACAGAGTCAGAGTATGGACACATTCTGACAACACAATTTGACTGGTAAATATTTTTTGTTAAACTTGTATTTGTTAGTCATGACATTTGTTTTAGGTTATGTCATATAGACGTATATCAGACTTATTATTACAATATGGTGTGCTTTCTTACCTTGACACTAAAAGGCTGTATGTTTAGTTGATGATCACACATGATGCTATACCTAATGTGACAACACAGATGGTACACACTAACTGCATTACCTAATACGGGCTCTAATATTACCACCAGGTGATAGTCTTTTGAAGCGAAAGGCCTCGTCAACTGTTTTCTCCCTTATAGACCCTCGGGGTAACAATCCAGAGAGAAGTATGTGCTTGCGTTGCATGCGCGTGTCTCACGTACAAGTCCCAGCATGGTTTTCACAGCAGTATCAGATCCACAAAGCTCTCTGGTTTCTCACACACACACACACACACACACACACACACACACACACACACACACACACACACACACACACACACACACACACACACACACACACACACACACACACACACACACACACACACACTCTTGCACAACATACTTGATGTTTCCATGCTGGCCTGTCACTGCATTGCAGCCAGGCCAGTTAACATATGGCTGTCAATTTGTCCAGCTCTGCTGCAACACTCACACTCTTCTGAAACACAGCCACTCATTATTTTCAGTGGAATTTCAGTAGTTAATGTACATTTCGGAGTGACGTACAATAAGCTAACAGTACTATATATAGTAGATCATTTCCTGTGTAGCTCAGTGGGTACGAACACGAATACTGCCCCCCAAGCTCAAGAGACGTGCATTTGTGGTCTTTGGACTACCATGATGTCACAATCCATTAAGTTACATTACATGGCATTAATATATTTAGCTTCCCAGAGGAACTTAACATCATTGGAATCCTAGAGAAAGGACTGTGTGGTTCGGAGCCATATGGCATCTGTGATTCTATAAAGATCATGGAGGAAGTGCAGTACAGATTTAATGGTTTTGCGTTCTTTCTACTGTAGCCTATATCTGTGATCCAATTTTGTTATTTCAGGTGTGCAAATTCAGGACAATGTCTACTGTAGAGAGACCCTAGTCTGACTCTGAACTTTCAGATTGCACTTTGATCTTGTCGGGGGGGGGGGGGGGGGGGATTCAGTAAACTTGGCATTGGGCCTGCATGAGTACGCTTTGACCCTTTTTAATTATAATGGGAAAACACAGATGTTACAAATAGCTTCATTCCCTTCTGTCATCGACGTAGGAACTTTATGTTCCAGCCAGAAATGGCCCCCCTCCTTTATAATATTCTTCTGCGCGTGCATTTCTTCTATCCCTCTGTATACCCCTTGCCCCCATCAAAAGAAAAGAATGTGTTTTGGATCAATCAATGTGGGAGCAATTATTTCAGGGTCTCTGGTCAAAAGTTCAACACTATTATCAATGCTTGGTGAAGCAAAGGAATGCAGTCTGTGGGTGTGGGTACAGTTTTTGTAGACTGTTGCTAACAGCATGTTTGTGAAGTGTGATGTCAAAGACAGCAAGTATATAATATATACTCTAGCAAGTAGCAACTGTTTTTGTTTTTCGCTCCGAAGAAGATAGACAGACGTAATGCCATGTGACATGCCTTCTAGAGGTTTGGGCCGCTATGCAGACCTCGCATCTAGAGTCTGGGCTGATGGAGAGTATCACACACAGCCCTCACACCTTCGCCCTCCCATAATAGCCATTTTTAATATAGATAGGTGGTGATAGGATGGTTGTCCTCTCTACTGCTGTGTCCAAAATAAATATAGACCTCTCACAATACATCATGTCTACCTTATGGCACAATCGCAACTACGTATTGGGAAAACCGTGGGAGTGCACTCCCGGCCAAACATAACAGCAGGAGAATACGTGTTGAAGCAGATAGTTTCTTGACATCACATATATTGAGCAACAGTCTAAACTGTGTATTGCTGATTTGCATTACATTGCTTCGACAGACTCGTCGTCCAATTGAAGTCATTCAAACGCATTCTATCGTACACTGTTTACTCATTTACTCATGATGCCCTTTTTCCGTTTCTCCAGTCATGCCACTCCACAAGTCGTCCCGGGCTTCTCGCCTGGACCCGACCATGATCTCGGCCCCCCTCGGCGACTTCCGCCACACCATGCACATCGGCAGGGGAGGCGACGCCTTTGGCGACACCTCGTTCCTGTCGAGTCACGGCCCGGCGGGCCCCGACCAGAATGCTCCGGGGAACATGCCGGGCGCCATCGACTCTCAGACGACGGTCGACGACGACGGTCCAAAAGCAGCAGATGACCTCGGAAGCCTGGAAGGCGACGGGATTCAGCACTCGGGGTCCGTGTCTTCCTTCACTTATGATCTGGACCTGGACCTGGGCCCGTCTATGCTCGGAGACATTCTGGGGGTGATGGACGGACTGGGCCTCGACTCTGACTGGACGAGCACCAACGAAGAAGAGGTGTTTACTCCCAACGGCGGCGCCGCCGGCACGCCTGAAACAAATCAGTGCAAGGCGGCGTCCGACGAGGGGTCGATGGGCGGCGCGCAGAACGAGTTGAACGGGAATCAGCCGGTGGACAACGACGAGCCGGTCGACGGGGGTAGGACAGCGGAGGAAAACGGGACCAAGCCAAAGGGGCTGCGGCCAAAGGTGAGATTCAGTGACAAGAGAGAGGAGATCATTCGCCAGGCCTCCGAGGAAGAGGAGGGCCAGGGCTTTGACTTCCAGGACGACGACGAGCTGGAGTGCGGCAGTCCGACCGTGCCGGGGGAGGTCAAGCGTGGTACTACTCACCCCCCCCCGGTCAGCAGCGTAGGAGGAGTAGGCGACGCGGAGGCGACCAATCACAAAGCGGAAGTGCCACCCAGTCCCGCCTCGTCGTCGCACAGCTCGGAATATGAAGGAGTGACGCCATTGGACAGGAGGAGGGTTGACAGCTGTCACTCAGAGACTGACTCCGACGAGGAGGAGGAGGAGGAAGGGGGGGACGACAGCAGAGGTTACACGTTTGAGGACGAGTTTGACGACGAGATCGGCCTATAGGGGGAATCCGCATGGCTCTCGTGAAAAGCCATCTTTGCTGTCAAAAGTGAATCTTGTATAGTATAGTATAGTAGCATTATGTTTCTCGATTCCAAATTTTTCCATGTCATACAAAAGGGAGGTTGGGTTTACGTGGAGAATATTCCCGAACACAAAGCTGGACATGACAATCAAAGGTGTTTTACGGGGACCTAAATCTTCACCTTCAACCGTGCAGACGAAGTTCTTCAACTGGAAAACACATCTTCAAACTTTACATTTGATAAGAGACGTTATAAAGTATTGCCTCTGTCGGTTTAAACAAAGCAGAACAAAAGCATAGCTTTTGTAAGCACTTTTGATTCATTCCAGGCATCTGGAAGCCTCGCTGTAAAACTGATGCTCAGTGGAAAGTTTGATTCAGGCAAATTGAATGACGCTTGTGACATTTTAAAGTCAGAAGCAGGTCTAGTGTTTGTGCTTCATTTTTAGCAGGTTTAAAGTTTATTACAAAAGAGTTTTTATATATATAACGTGCCTTAAAGGGAGCTGTATTATGTACTGTGCTATTATGTTGTCTTAAGTTTCTTTTCATATTGCATGTTTTTATCTTAGTCCAGATTGGAGAATGTTTGTGTCAGTCGACTAGCCTTCCAATTTTGTGACTTTCAAACCAAAAAGTGATATTATATAAAATAAAGATATCCTGTGTATTTTATATTACTGTGAACTAGTCACATTCTAAATCTGTGTGCAGTCTTGAGTCATGATCAGTCTGCCTGCATTTGGTAGACTTACCAAAATGGCCCAACAAAGTTTTTCTCTTCTTTTTGGGGTGGGTAGGTAACACATATGACCACTGACAATCTCAAAGTAATCTGTTAAACTACAATGTTCGATTGTATATCGGGACCAATAGTGCGCTTATTTTTGCACAAGCTTACACATGATGCCTCTTCTCGGACCATTTGAACAGTCGATGTTCATCTCATTCAATTGATCCAGTTGGGAATGCTGGCAAACTGGGAGTATTTCTATGCTGGAGAAAAGGTGCCTTTTCCTACATGTTATATTGTGGGTTTGTGGGGGGGGAAAGAAATCAAATCAATAAAACAACGGAACTGGGAATAGATCTGGTTTACCATGTCTTTATTCTTGTCCCAAACAAAAAGCATACCTCACTGGATAGACGCGTCTACAGGAAGCTCCCAACACTGCCCACTTTCAACCTGCCGTTACGATTTTAGGCATGTCAAAAACGTAAAATAGGGCGGCGCCGGAGACCCAATAATGGAATCACATGGGCTCTACTGCCTGGCAGAAAGGCTCTGGTTCGATTCCTTATGAGCCGTAACATTTGCTGCATGTCACCTGCTGTTACAAAAAAAAGCTATCCAATCTACAAACTCAAAGCGTTGCAATTAGGGATGTGCCGATGAGACATTTTGGCCGATATCCGATATAATTAATTGCCGATAACCGATATTACGGTGATCTCATTCTGTAATGAAAAACTAGTAATTGTCCATTCTGAAAAATACATGTAACAGGGTGTCTGCACTGCAGGCTTAGGCAAATCAGATTTAACTTAAATCCCTTTACATTTAATATTGTGAGCTTGTAGATCTGTCAAAGCTGTTACTTTGGGCTTGTTTATCTGTAAAGACAGGCCAATTAATCGGTCTGATTAATCTAAAAACGTCCGATACAGATGTGTTTGCCGATTAATCTCCCATCACTGCAGTTGCAATGCTTTGCATTGTGGTGGTCTTGTAGACGGGCTGTTTTCACTATTGGTCTGATACCAATAGCTAGGGCTTAAATTGTTTAGGGAAACATACTAACAGATTTTGAACCAGAATTATTCTACGGTGAGGATGTCGTGAAAATGTCACATGAAACACATTTTACATCAGCAAAGTAACAATCCATAAAAAGTACAATCATCTATGGGCCACAGGGGCCTTTGGAATTCTTCCAGGTTTTTAAACAAGCTCTTCAGCCCTACACAAAGTACGTACCTGTGGGCCGTGACCATAAAACCAAAACCATAATGCTGAAAAACAGGGAAGGTGCACTCCTCCCGGTACAATAAGCTCTTCACACAACCGAATAGTGTTGAAAAGTGTTTAATTTTAATGTAAAAATACATTACATGGTAGTTGGAGCCAATGTGTTGTCCTGTGAAACCAAAACGACTTTTTTAAGAAATTTAAGAAAATTCATAATTCAATCATTGTTGACTTTCAGATTGTATATTATGAAGATTCGAATGTATAGTATAAGAGTAGACAGCCAGTGACTGACTAAACATAAGCTCCAATATGATACAACAGTATTGTACATATCAAGCATGTACTTTAGATACATGCGCACATCTCTCTCTCTCTCCCTCTCTCACACACACACACACACACACACACACACACTTCAACACCTTCATTTGCTGGCATGAATTTACAATCACTTTCTCTCTGTCACACTCAGTGCTACACTGATACTAACTCACACACACACACACACACTACACCGATATTGTCCTGAACAGGTTGAACCCTGACAGGGCCGTGGATATCATGACCCCCGGTAGCTGTGGATGCCAGTGGATCTCCTTGACCTCCGACTGCCCCTGGTGCAGGAACAGCAGCTGCGGGGGCAGGTTCCTCACGCCCTCCGCCCGGGCGCCCACGTCGCACGACTCCACGGAGAGATCCCACTGGCTGACGACGTCGTCGGCGCCCGCGGCGGCGAACACGCTGGAGTCCACGGGGTTCCACTCCACCGACGTGATGGGGGCGCTGTGCTGCTTGAAGCTGGCCACGGGACGCCCCGACTAAAAAACAAAACACACAGACATCTGTATTTAATCCATTTAGGCCTGACCTCGAAATCTAAATCCTCCATTTTTCTGAAATAAATTAAAAAAATAGCAGATCTGCGATTTTTCAATAGCTAAATTATAACATAATGTTTAAAACACCAAAAGGGGTTCCCGCCCAAAATGGGTTTTAAAGATGGTTTGGATGGCGTGGACTGGCTTCCATGTGGATCTCATACTTCCATAGGGCCAAGTTATGACATCAGTCATCTATAATTTATCCATGGCACATGACTCCATGTTTGGGCAAGGTTTCAGCCTGATCCGAGCCACAATGACTTTCATCCATACTCATATTTATCCAATTACTTATTTCAAAAAATATGAAACATGTGAAAAAGAAATGTGTGGACTGTGGACTAAGCCTTGTACTATTCCACACATTTCTTTTGCAAATATACAGAGCAAGTAGCTTAGTCACTAAGGTAGGCCTACTTGCTCTGTATATTTGCACCAGGGTAGCCTGAAAGACAGACTCACTTCTAGACAGCTCGCCTCCCAAGAGACATGCCGTAAAAACCTAGGTCCACTTTTTGCAGACCATCTGTCGATTCGACACCATTTTCAGTTAAAATGTGAAAAGGATTTTTTTGTTGATAGACAAGCTAATACATTAAACAGGAGGATGCAAAGAGGCTCAATTCACACAGGAATGTTTTACTAACAAATTATTGAAATATTCTAATATACTGTATTTGTTTATATTTCGTATTATCACTGAATGCAGGGCCCCCGACCAAACCACTTTCTACGTCATACACAATGGGAACGGAATGGACCAACAGCTTGTACAAAAACAAAACAAAAAAAACATTATTGTTAATAGTTAGTGGACTAGTGCACTTGCTAGTGCTACTAGTTCTATCCTTAGGACCTACATTATGAATTTATCTCAAATAAGCCACAGGGAGTTTCACCCATCTAGGCTCTGAGCTGGGCTTTACACCTAAACTGATCATGACTGATAAACCGACTGGGACAATATCTTCTCCATCTTTTTCCCGCTGCGTGCAGTGAGAGAGACCATTATCTCGGGACTGGCTTTCTTGAAACTCTTACGCCCTTCACGAATATCATGAAGATAGAAACAGGGGACCTGTGTGTTTAAACCACTGAGTAACAAGGACAAGAGAGATAGAGATGATGAGATTAGATTGTGGTGCTCCATCTTGCACCACCCTTATCCCTAAAACGCATTTTGCCATTTTGAAAAACATTTTAAAATAGTTCAACTATCGATCTACATCGAGACATTGTGAGCTTGTAGATCGGCTATTTGAACCCATTTAGGCCTGACGTCGAAATAAAAAAAAGCGTTCGCTCTGAAAGAATATATACCATTAGCTATTCAAAGATTTGGGCCACATTTTTACGATTTTTCAAAAATAGCAGACCTACATGTTCATAGCGCGCCACTCGGTGGCGCGCTATGAGCTTGTAGATCTGCTATTTTCCAATAGCTAAAGTATAACAGAATGCTTGAAACACCAAAAGGGGTTCCCGCCCAAAATGGGTTAAAAGGCTTTTTAAAATGTTTTAAAAAAATGGCAAATTAGTTTAGGGATAAGGGTTGGCACAAGATATAACCCATTGTGTCAACAACCCAGGGTCAGGAGCAGTATGTTGGAGATGGATGCAGTAGTCTCCTCTGGTGATTCTGCAGGAGTCTAGCCATCTAGGTGAGTCTGTGTGTGTCTGTATGTGTGTCCGCAGCCAGTCTAGCAAACCACTGGACCGATCACTGTCAAATGTCTTGTGCACGCTGCCACAAGGCCAAAGTACCTCCACATATCGTATGGTGTATACCCTCTTGACATGTAACTTTACAATGACAGTCAATGGTGGTTTTACCTGGAACTGCCGAAGGTCCCAGACTTTTAGGATGCCGTCGTCACCTCCCGACAGTATGAATGGTTCACTCCGGTTCCAGCTGATGACGTTGACGTCTGAGGCATGTGCCTCATTGGCCGAAAGCATGGAGTTGGGCGGGGCACGGACGTCCCAGACACGGATCGATCGATCCACTGAACAGGACGCAAAGACCTGGGAACGAAAGGAGAGAGTAGCACAAAACTGTAGCTTTTCACTAGCCAAAAAAAAACTGTAGCTTTTAACCTAGCTATCCTAAACAAGGAACTGAATCTCATCAATACGTGGATGACATTCCACATAATCTAGTTTTAGTGCATTTAGTTCCATCTAAACCAAATTTCGTCTGACTGGAAAAGCTGACTACAAGCGTCTCTCATACCTACAGTATATACCAGTGGCACAGGAAGTAAGCCAACTAGACTACACCAAAGTAGTGATGGACAATGCTCAACATGGTACATGTGTGATCCTTTACCGTCCGCCCCGGGGACTGGGAGGTTTGCAGTGAATCCCTGGCGGAGTCATACCAAAGATTATAAAAAATGCAAGGCACCCAGCAATGGTTGGATTGGGAGTTGAGTCCTGTGACATAACATCATCATGTTCAAGAGGTGTACTTGCACATCAAGCCGCCTCACACTAAGAAAATAGTGCGTTGTTGGGGTCTGGGGACAGAGAAAGGTCTATAATACAGTAGGTTCTCTCATGATTTGTCTCTCTGAAAAAAGCCATTTTAGTATGAAAAGATAATATTGTGTGGCTTGTGATGATCAGGTCCAATATTTTTGTTCAGTATCCATGGAGCTAAAGAATGATTCAGAAGCTGTGTTCACGTTCACTCTTCCATTGGAATGACTAGACTCCAACCTGCATCCCATATCCTAAAAAATAAAAAGGTGTCCACCCACTTCACACAGATACGGGAAGTAAACCTGAGATCATGTCTTGCTATTTCCGTCTTGGATTATAGTTAAGAGATATTGGAACAGGGTGGAGCACACCGGGTCGGTGGGTAAAAGATTTAGAAAAATGGAAGTTGGCAACAGTGCCATCTGATGGCAAGTGCTATTGGTAGAAACTTAGAAAGCAACACTAGAAGCATGATCCATTGCTATATGACCTGGGAACGATTCTACAAATGTCTTCTAAATCCTTAGACAGTTTTCTGAAAAACCAATGTTTCTATGTCAGTCGTTCTCAAACATTTTCATGTCAAGGACCCCCAAGATTATATGTAATTGGCCGTCGAACCCCATCTGAAAATATGTTGTTCCAGGGACCCCCCCAGAAGCAAAGATTTGAGTTAAAAATCGGACCAGTCTGAAGCGAGTGGTGCAACAGCACCCCCTATTGGTACTCTAAACATCGGGACAGTCACATAGGTTAGGACATAAGGTTGGGACATAAGGACAAAGCTGTTCCTTGGAGTGGTTGCACCACTCAAAAACGTTGGCTCTGAAAGAATATATATTCAAAGATTTGCACTACATTTTCAAAAATAGCAGACCTACAAGCTCGTAGCGCAGCACTCGGTGCCGCGCTATGAGCTTGTAGATCTGCTATTTTTAAATAGCTAAAGCATAACACAATGCTTAAAACACCAAAAAGGGTTCCCGGCCCAGAATGGGATAAATCAGAGCAGCTGCTTCTTGAGTATACAACGTACCGTGGCTTCTGTAGGCGACCACTGCAGGTCCTCCACAGATTTGCTGTGTGAGCTGAACGGCCGCTGGTCAATCTTCCAGGCGGTGCCCCCCTCCTGGGGCTCCCACACGTGAATGTTCTTCTTGCAGTCGCCACTGACCAGACGGCCTGTTGTTTAAACACAGCAAGGGAGTCACACATCATCATCAATCAACCATACTCCCTTTTTAATTCAAACGGGGAAAAAAATTGGTTGCAATGGTTAACCAGCACTACCGTCGGAAAACAATGATTTAGTCATGGCCAAAATCAATATCCTACATAGATATCTTTTTTTACTTTTTGAAAAATTGACAATTTGTTTTGGTTTATAATGTTGTACAGTATATACCCTGAGGCTTTCTAACTGTTCTCCTTGCTTGTCAGGAGTGTGCATGGAGATCACCTGATAGACCTCCTAGCCCTCTCAGAGCCAGCAATCACAGAAGTGATATTCTTTACCTGTTTGAATGTTTGCATTCATAGCCTAATCCCCATAAACACGAGATAAGATGACAGATTTATTAATTAAGGGTTTATGATCCGTTATTTAATTTCTACGGGCATGACAAACTAGGACTGGTAATATATATATTATAATGTGATATGAGACTAAATGTCAACTGGGTGTCACCGTGAGGATATCTGTGATATGGCACAAGTGTCGTCTTTCTTGATTAATCACGTAAATCCTATTTTATCCCAGTAAGACACTTTCCCAGTTTTCATAGGTTAACAACCCATTTAGACCAGTTACACCTGTACGTTGCTAAACCTTTCAAGCCGGGAATGTGGGGAATGCCGAATGCAAGATCTTTCTGAAAACTTAGGTCAAGGTTTAAGAAAGCGACCCGCATGAGTCTTCCTCAGGGTGTGGTTAAATGGACCAGTCTGGAGTATGCTTGGAGTTCACAAAGTTTGCCTAACAGGGTTCCTTTCATTTTCTCTGTCTGTATATTTTGTATTAAATGTATCTTACCCCTATAGGTCTACAGATAAATTAATGAAATTAAAGTTTTTAGACCAACATGGGCCTACCCTCTTTTTTCTCTTTTAATTTCTTTGTTTTCTTGTGTTTTGAAATAGGTGAAGGGATGTATGTCTGTATGTATGCACAAAAGAAAGGGGAAAAAATGGGTCAAAGTCAGCTAACAACAGTGACATGATGAAACATGTGAGAAACAAATGTGAAAAGAAAATGTATTTGTAACAAGGATATGTACATGTGATTGACTCAATAGTAAAAGTAAAAAACAAAACAAAAACAGGGTTCCTTACACGTGACGTAGGACTTGTTATTGACTTCATGAAAACCGCTTTACCACCTGGACTGGAGTTGGCACCTTTTGAACTTTAACCGAACTCAGCTTGTTTTTGTTCTTTAGAGCAACATGTGTCAGCATGTGTTGAGCTGCATCATGTGTTGAAAAGGTTTAGGGCATTTTGAAATTGTATACTTGAAAATGTACTCTTTACAGAGGTTAGAAATATATTAGACATCTTAACGGTCCAGGGGTGCCCAAAAGGTAGATCGTGATCACAAAGGCTGTGCAGGTAGACCACATGGCATGCCCCTAAAAAAGGGCCTGTCAGCTCAAACCCACAATGCAATACTTTGTTAAGACAGAGTGTTGAGCAGACGTCAGTTGCATTATCAAGTTAGTTGCATATAAAAAAAACCTTACTAATTCCATTTCCTCCCCTCTATTTCCCATCCCAAATGTGCCGCTATACATTTTCAGCAAGGGATATCACATTTTTTGGTGGGTAGATCTTGTTGAGGTGGTCATTTTGAAAGTTGCTCGCAAATCAAAAGTGGTGGGCACTTGGGTGCCACGTGATGAGAAGCAATTCCACCATGATGCGCGTGCTAATAGCAATAACGCCAATGCTAGTGAGGCAAGGCGACGCCCATCCTTGCACCAGTAAACACCAGCGCAGTATTTTGGGTCGCACAGACGCAGTGCAAGCGAGGCCCTAGCAACCGGAGCGATTCCAAAAATGGAAAATAGAGAGGCGTTCTTATATCAATATAAAATGCCTTAAGACTTATATACTCGCCAAGAGCGCCTCACGTATAATTGATTTAATTGGACGAGCATACTTGTCTAAAGAATCATATGTGTTAAACATGCATGAGCCGCGAACACTTTTATGAGTGGGTCTTTCTCATATTAATCTACTACATATGCATATGTATTAAAAACATTTCACTTTCAACATAGCGCCCCCCCAAACCCACTTACCGGGTACTTTGGGTGACCAGTCAATCGCATAGCCTTCCGTCATGTGACCAGAGAAACTGAAGAGGGGAGTGGCCTCCTTCTGCTGTTTGATGAAGGCCGCCATGGCGACGGAGCTGTGGACCGCCTGAAGCTGAGGTTGTAGGTCAAATATCTCCACCTGACCCTTGTCTGACCAGACCGCAGCCAATGACTGGTCCTCACGCTGCGACACCTGGATACAAAAAGACAGAACGCTTTTATGACGGAATGATCCAGGAATATACGCGTACTTTTTTTTAGGTACGCTCATTTTCATTCATATTAATATTATAGTTGTTGTTGTTGTGGGTATAGTTTGTGTGTGTGTGTGTGTGTGTGTGTGGTGTGTGCCAGCAATGGACAGCTTCTGTACAGCTGTACAGTTAACTCCATGCCTGGCACACAGAAACGCCTAAATGAAACGTATACACAAATAATTACATAACCTTCATCTGTCAAAATGTCTGCTGTGAAAAGGTTCTATGGTTTGGACAGCACTGATCTATATTAATTAATCTAGACTTCTAGAGCACAACTAAGCAAACGCAGACGACGTGAGGTGTGGATACTGGGGGGACGAGGCAGGCAGGGCCACAGTGAGGTGTGGATACTGGGGGACGAGGCGGCGGGGGCCACATACTCTGACTCTGTTGATTCCTCCATAGTGAGGCATCATGGCCAGCTCCATCTGAGGCTTCTTCTCCTCCTCCTCCTCGTCCTCACTCTCTTCTTCACTGCTCTCCTCGTCGTCGTCCTTTTGCTCCTTTTCCACCTGCGTTCCATGGAGGTTGCGCATGCGCATGACAAGAAGTCTGAGAGGGAGAGAGAGAGAGAGAGAGAGAGAGAGAGAAAGAGAGAACAGAGCAGAGCAAGTACAGCTTAGGACGGTCATAGAAAAGCTCAAGATAAAATAAAACCGCATTCATTATTGGTCCCTAAGGTGACATTTGGTCAGTAGCAAGATAGCTACAGCTGCAAACGGAAAGGTCAACAAAATGGATAAAGTAACGAACAAAAATTAATAAATCTGTTAACCACTTAAACCCTATACAGAATATCTGGGGTACTAGGTTGACTAGCTGCTGCTCTAGTGAAGCTGCAAATACAGCTAACTGTAGTTGGCATATGTTGTTGTCATATGTGTTAGTGTTAAGTAATAAAAACGGCCTACGCATGTATTACTTACTATTACTGTATGTCAAATAAGTCTTATATCTTACCTATTACTGAGAGCAGAGTCAGCTTGAGTGCCAGCACAGAGCAGCATTGACAAGGGATACTGTTCCCTGCCATCTCCATTCGCATCTCTCAAGACATCAAAGCTCAAACAGGGAGAACCTATGAGGGATAAACAATCAATTAACAGCATTATGATTTCCTGGTGATACCCATTGGCGCAATACCCACACATTGAACTTTTGTAAAGTGTTATTCATAGTCTGGATTTTCGGTGGTGAGGTGACCACCGACCTACAACATGACGTCACGAGCCGCGGTGAAGAGCAAACCACCGCCACCGCTCCAGCCCTTCTCTCTGTTTTTACTCACCACCGCTCAACGTTATTTCAGCTCCGGTGGTCAGCTCACCACCGGAGCGGTGGTCACCTCACCGCCGAAGATCCAGACTATGAATGAGCCTTAACTCGGAGAGGGTAAAAATGGCAGTGGTTCTCAACATTGGGTCTTGGGAGTTGGGACCCCCAGCTAAATGGTGGATAGTTAATCTTCACCATTATTACATGAACAAGTATTTGCGACCGAAGGTCGAAGTTAACTATGGAATCGTGCATTTCCTGTCCGTCAGTGTATCACTCAAAATCAACCATACATGGGAAAGCCCATGGTGCCTGGGTCTTGTGACATCATCAGTGATGAAGATCCCTGATGTCATAGTAAATGCGACCTCCTGATGTCATCAATATTTACGTTCTGAATCTCAACACGTTAACAGGCCTGAAAAGTAAGGCCCGGTCCTATCCGAGCCGGGATCCGCACGTAATTCCGATTTCCGACGGAGCATTACTCAGACATGCGTTCCGCATGTCGAACATGTGCTGCTCCCGTGCTTGTGGTTAGGTTAGGGTTTGAGGTAGGTTGCCGTTTGTCGGACCAATGACTAACTAGTCTGAACTAAGTACTGCACTTACCTGGGCCCTCATCATCAAACCTTGTACAAGACACTGTCCCCGCTGTCAGCCTTAGATCTCCATATATGGAGCTGACCTGTTCTGGCATTCCATATGTTGATCTGACCTCCTCAAACCCTGTACACTCAAGACACACTCCATATGTGGCCAGTACAGAATTCATTCCACATGTTGATCTGGCTCCCCATGCAAAAGCGCCAGCGCTTGCCCAGCAGTCTGCTGTCACCCAGGCGGATGCGTGGTTCGCCCTCAGGCGTCGGTCTTACTGGTAAATACTATTGATCAGTTCAACTTCAAATAGGCCGGTGAATATCAAATGTGTGGCCCTTGAAATAAAAAGAAAGGCCCTGTGGTATATAACAGTTGAAATACCAGTATGCAAGTAGCCTACTTCAGTAAGAGTGAAATCCTCATTTTTTTTTAACAATGTGTAACTCCTACAGTGTACAAATGTAACCAATTGTAACAAATTAGTCATTTGGTCACATTTGTTACAAGCCCATCTGCAGTGTAAGGGCTCTCTCTCTACTCCATTGAGAAATTCAAACCACACGAGAGGGTCGCCATGCAACTCCTTGCAACCATTATTCCCAATGGCAGTGGTGTTATTTTTTATTTTTCTTAGACTGGTAAACAAGTAGTACAGCCTGTGTAAATGAATTGGAACAGTCTCCCAGCCACACTAAGCCAAGGGTGTCCCAGTGCTCACCCCCTCACAACTTTCAAACAACCTAGTTGTTTTATAGAGCAGTATTTGTAGCGAGTCTCTAGTCTAACGCACTGGACCAGGGCTAAGTTTGATCCTCGGTTATGCTCTAGTTCAGTGGTAACCAAACTGGGGGTTCGCAACCGCGACCCACAAATGGGTCCCGGACCACCGTTTGTGAAACATTGTGTACTGCACAGACAGTATATCCGCTACATACTAGCTTCCACCACGCTGCCATGCACTGACTCGCCTGTTTGGCACTCATGGTACATGCGGTAGGCAGACTGGTCCATCTCCAGCTCCTGTCCGGGCCTCAGTGTCTGTACGCCGGGGACGTACACCTTGTCGTCCGGGTCTCTCTTCTCCTTGGTCTCCTGTTCCTCCATCTCGTCTTCTTCTTCTTCATCGCTGCTGCCAGTGTCTCCGTCGTCCATGTCGTCCACTTCGTCCATCTCCTCGCCGCCGTGCTCCTCGCTAAACGTGTCTTCCCCGGGCGCAGACATCTTGGATTGGATTTAGAGAGAGAAACAGCTGCCTGCAGCAGTTTGCTGACTTCTGGTGGTGTTGTCGTGTTTCCACGTGGTTTAAAAACGTCATAGTGATCCCATAGTCCTGGCAGAGAGTGGCGCTGTGATTGGCCAGAATTCACATATCTGTGGTGGTGATTGGCTAGACTGGTGGGTTGTCTTGGTCTCAATTTGTGTTGTAAGTTCTAGATCCGGTCCAGAGCGGAGACGGAACCGTGTGTGTGAAACTTAGCGGATACAGTAGGCGGTCTCTAGATCGGATCTGCATTTGACATTGAAACCAGGCTTTCTACTGCGGAGCTTTCTGGTTGTCCTTGTTGCTAGACAACCAAGAAGCCAATCAATCATCTTCCAGCAGATGAGTAAGGCTGGGACCGAGGCTATAGACTGGGACCGAGGCTATTCAGCCTACTGATCTGGGACTTTTTCCTGGCATCGTTGCAAATGAATGAACGAATGAATGAATGAATGAATTAAAACAATCCCAGAATTTCCAAAAATAAAATAACTACAAAATAACATTATATCTCATCTGACATTTGCACTATTGTACTGTACTAATAGTATTTATTAACAGTTTGCAGAATTACAGTACATTTCAAGCACAACTCAATGCAAAAACTGTGAGTGGACGACCCAATAAAGCACTACACTTGTTTACAAGAGGAGAGGGTCCACATTGTTTAATTCATCATAACATTTAGAGACGTACAAATATACACTTCTATATAGCCAAAGAACAGGAAATCATCATAAAGGATAAAAAGGGAAAAGAAAACATACAGTGAGGGGAAAAAGGGGTGGGTGTGCCGTGGGAGCTTCAGATTTTACGGGGGCCATGCAGTTTCGAATTGCAGCCTTCCATAGGTGCCCTTTGAGAGTGGTTTTTAAGGAGTCAAGGGACTCGCATGTCTTAATGACTGTTGGTAGGGCGTTCCACATTTTGGTGGCATTGTGGTGGCACACTTCAAACATTTTCCAATAATGTCAAACAAATGATTATTATTTTTTGTACTCTAAGTAAAGTACAGAGTTTAAGTGGTTAAACATCCTCAGCTTCCTGCCCCCGGCCCCATCTCTCCTGTCCTCCCTGCTCCCTCAGGACCCTCACATATGTTAACCTCTCGTCACCAGGCCCTTTACTCACATGTCATTCCCTCTCTCTCTCCCCCCTCTCTCACTCCCCCGGTCCCCCCCCCCCCCCCCCCCCCACCCTCTCTCCGCCTCTCCCGCCCGCTTTCATTTACTGGAATTCAGCTGACTGCTTGACAATGGTGCTGGGCGCATCCAGCCCGGTCCAGCCCCTGCCCCGCTAACAGGAAAAATGGAGATGCATTGAGAAAACTAAGTAAAAGCCCCCCTTGGGAATAAAAGCCCCTTGCTTTCTCCCCACTTCCAATGAAAGTGCATACTGCATGTGTGTGTGTGTGTGTGTGTGAGACCACTTTCACTTCTAGGCTACAAGTGTGAAAGGGGCCTATTCCTGGCATAGTTATAGAAAGGTGATTAACTGTTAACTACTGTAGACTACATAATGTGTTACCTATTAGTATAGCTACCTACTGTACATAACTCCAAGAGTGGGCAGTCTGGGCACTAAGGAAAAGTAGGCACTTTGATGCAAAATTGGCTATTTTGTCCAAAATGTCAAAATAATAATTAAAAAAAAATAATGAATCTATATATATATATTTGAAAAATTGTATGAAGTCATGTAAAGTATACATGATGTGAACATGCATGGGACATCATTAACAGACCAACCCTTAATTAGCATCTTGTTTATGCCCAAAATAATTGGATAATATACAGGTTTTGCAGCGACTGTAGAAATATTATAGGCCTTAATTGTCGAATGTTCAATCATCTTCAAATCATGTATACCGTACTTCACATCCCAAATATTACATTTTTTAAAAACATTTTGGACAAAATAGACTAATGCCCACTCATCCTGTCACCGCCTGCTAAATGTTGAACATTTCATGTGGTGTTCGAGTAATAGGCTAATAATAATAACTAAGTTAAAATTAAAGAAATTGCTTATTTGTATATCATATATTGTAGGCCTATGTACAGAATGCATGCAGCTTAAAGGACCATAGCAGTATACTACTGCTTGCCGGACAACACATCATAGCTTATCTTTTAAAAACTCATTTCTATAGACTGTGTTCATTCTTAAATTCTATTTCTATACTTCAATGTACTTACCGTTAGGTTGAATCGCCTATAATTGTGTTTTACACACTTTGCTTGTTTGTGGATTTCATGTATGAAGCACTTTGTAAACTTGTTTTTGAAAAGTGCTATATAAATAAAAGTTTATAATCTTATTTTTTTATTTTATCTTAGGAAGCCTTTATTGATATAGTTAGGTTTAGATAGTGATTATTATTTGTAAATGTACATTGTGTATTGTTTATTTATTTATGTATGAGGTTTATGTAAACTATACTGTATATGTGGCCAATATTGACAATGTAATTAATTAACTGGTGCCAATGTGGGGTGAAGAGGCCTAAGATATGCCAGAGGCAAACAATATAGTTGCTCAGTAAATCCAGTCAAAATATCCCAACTTTAGTGCAAAAGCACCTGTCACAGCACAGTAGCACACCATACTGTAACTGATCCAGTCTCCTCCTCTCAATCATTTTTGCAACAATTCAACATAAAATGCTTGAGGGGAAGTGTTTGAAGTCAGTATTTCCGGGAGCGCCCATGAAGATATATGCGTGACATGCATCACGTTAACGTATCATCACATGTGCATGCATGTGTATTGTGTAAGTGCTACAGATTGTATTTGTGTAGTAGACTGTGGTAGCATTCACGTCGCAGGTCCACAGCCACATTTCATGTGAAGTGCATTCCTCCCTCATGCGGTTCGTCTTTCAGACTTCCGTCCGTCAGTAGCTATAGCCTCGGCCGGGACCACAGGCGTTTTAGTCTGTATCGGATACACTGGCAGGCCTGGGCTGGCCAGTTGACACACCGGGCCGACAGATGAAGCCTGGCCCAAAAAAACGTGGCCCTCCAAAAATAAAATATTTTTGGCGACTCAATTGACAGCTCCCATGACCCACCCGTGAGCCGCAACCCAGTCTTTGGGAAACAATGAATTAGAAATTAGATGATGTGTTTAAATAAAGGCGAAAGGTGCCATATGTGATAACGTTTTGGTAAGTGATACAATTGCTCTATATATTCTCATAGTAATCATCCCTTTCTTTCCAGCCAGCCCGTTTAGTAAACAGAAAATGCATTTTCTTCATCCAATCAGGAGAGAGACCTCATACAAGATACAGGATAAACAAGTGGTGACAGAAATGAGCAGTCAAAATTGTAACTGAAGTTGACATTTTGTCAGTTGGGAGACTGATTTGAGCACGCTCTCCCAATTGGATGAAACTGACAGCGGCAACCCACCCCGAGAATGTATTTTTTATTAAATAGCTGGCGAGAACGGTTTACTAAACAAACTCGCAATGATTACTATCACAATATAGAGCTTTAACCTTTTGACAAAAAATAAAAAACATCACTTACACTACCTTCAAATGCAAAGACAGCTTAACCCCATGAAACCTATTCTGGGGCAAGAATCTGCAAACTCACAATGTGTCACAGAACGCATTGTGAGATTGCAAATCATCAATTTTCTGCAAACGTATTTAGTGGACCGGGGGAAAGGGCCTAGTGGCCTACTATAGACACCTGGTGTTTAGGCGGGTTTATTAAACCTACAAAGAAGCAACAGACAGACAATATTTGTATGTAAATTGCTCTAATTTGTATGTACACTAGTATGTACAAAATTATACATTCATAGTCCAAAATGTCTTATACACACGTACGTACATTTACATGACATTCATTGTAAACAATGCATTTCACACGAAAGAGACAATGCCTTATGTGCAGTGGCTTGCTCAGCTTGTTAGCACAGAAAAAAGCTTAGCTAGATGGATTTCATGGCTTACTCTGGACAGTGTGGATATGCAATTAAAACTGTGACATCGACCCTGACAGAGCGCTGTCGTGTCCTAAAATTTGAACTACCTTTTGAACATTTAATGTAACCTGTGCATGTTCACTTCATATTAAAGCTTAGGTGATGCATTATGAGTACACAGATGCACACAGTATAATCAAAGACAATCACTCAGTGCCACTCAGTAAAATCTCTTCCGCATTTAGTCGTCGTCTTCTCTCATGCATCATCGTCAGATGGCCAGTCGGTGTCTCGTAGCCATGTGTATGTACATGCCCTCATCTCTGGTCCTCCGCCGAAAAGGCAGGCTTCTGAACGTAGTCCATATAAGAGGCAGGTGGTAATTTACATGTTCGTCAGGCTCGCCGCACTCACATGCTGTGCCGTCGGCATTTAGTGCGTCACAGAAGACACCCCTAATTTTCTGCCTTTTTTTGTTTTGCCAGCGCCTGGACTACATTTGCTACCACCTCTAGTAGCGACCGTAGTGGACACTTTTTCATGATTGGCTGCCTCTAAGCCAACGGGAGATATGCAACAACGTGAAGCTGTGAGCTGATAGGCAGAGGCCGTGGCGCACACACACTGATTACACTGTAGATGTTCATAAAAATAGAGATTTCTGCACCTGGCAGTTTATAACCGAGTCCTTCTTGTTTTTTTTGTTACCACAGCAACAGGTTCCGTCCACAGAGCAAGAGAATCCAGGCGGAAAAAACATCCAGAAGTGTCAGGGATGATGGCGGCGGACCCGCACCGTTGGACAGTCTCTCCGGCACGTGGGTGTGGACTTCCCGGGTGGTGAGCAGCCTCGCTCTCGGGGCGGTGTATATCGTCCTCTCGGCGGCCGTGGCGGGGGCCAAGCTGGGGATGGGGCACGTCGCGATGGACGACTCGCAGCTCACGTTCAGCCACCTGGAGAGGAGTCGGGACGTCAGGCGGAGCAGCTCCTCCGGGGAGGAACGGACCGGACGCAGGTTGGAGAGATCTCCGATCTCCTCCTGGAAGCTCTGCCGGGGACAGGAGGGGGGGGAGGAAGGGGGCAGAGAGGTTGAGGAATGTGCTCGGTCGGTGTGTGATTCAGTGTTGTTTTCGTCGACTAAAACTAAGACGAAAAATGTTCGTCGACTACCTATTTTCACTGACAAAAACAAATGGAAACTAAATGAAAACTAAGCTACGATGACTAAAACTAAGACTAAATATACTGACAATTTCGTCGACAAATAAAAACTAGACAAAAATGTTAGGAAGGGACTAGTGGCTCACAACGTGACACGTTGTGAGCTTGTAGATCGGCTATTTTCAGCATATGTAAAAACACTCATTACGACGGCATCAAGACCCACCAAAATACATTTTAGTTATTTTAATCAACTGTACATTTATTCGACTAAAATCTTATGACATTTAGTCGACTAAAACTAGACTAACACTAAGACATTCCAGGTGACTAAAATGTGACTAAAACTAAATTAAGTTTCAGTCCAAAGACTATGACTAAACTAAAATAGAAATTTGCTGCCAAAAACAACACTGGTGTGATTGTACTCGATATTCATCCAGATACTCCCTCCTATACTTTTGCATAATATATATATATATATATTTTTTAACATAATTTCCTCTGCAAAATCCTAGTAGTATACAAAGTCTTGCAGGCTTAATAGACCACCTGTATACTACTCCTTGTTGATAGACTGTACATAAAATATATTCATTCAAATATTAAATGGCGATAGACAGATGCATAGCAATAGACGCACTGTATATCCATCCATTCATATATTCGCCGTACATTTATAGTTATTCTATAGCTGTTCATGTGGTCCCTCATTCGCTCTACATCTAGGAGCGAGCAGCTCAGTATGTTATCTTTTTATTCAAATTTATCTTGCTTTTATAGTTGTCTGTTAATTATATATATTTTTATCGCCTCTCCCTGTGTCTCATTCTCACCGCTGTTGCTGCTGTGACACATGCATTTCCTTCTGCGGGTCAATAAAGTTCTTATCTGATCTTATAAAAAATGTTTTAGATAATCTACAAAGAGTCTAGTCACAATATTTGACACTGATCTACAGGTCAACAAAGAAGCCGTCATGATTGAATCCATACACCGATCACAACAGAAAGGATCACATGAAACAACTTGCAGTAGCAAATTGTGTTGCACAGTAAAACACTCATGTCAAATTAAGCTGCGACCTGAAGGTTTTTCTTTTGAAGACATACCTCTGTGTGAATGTTTCTTTGTATGATTTTATCCAGTGATTGTTTGATGTCGAGGATGAAGGAGTGGTTCAGATGCTCATCCCAGAGGTTTCTCAGGAGCGTCTGCCAAGAATAGGACAGGATAACAGCAGCTGGGAACACGCAGCACTGCAGAAGACACAAGAGCACCAAACTAAGACACATTCGCAAACACAGTTTAGACTCTGCATTGTTTTCTGCACTTCATATTGTTTATTTTGACCCGCCTTGCACATAGTACAGCATGTCTATGTGTAACTTGTTTTCCTGTGTGAAATCGTGTTATATTTATTTATTTTACCCCGGAGAAAACAAACGGTGGTAAAGTGGACATAGCTTGAGAACGACAGGAAGAGAACGATTCCCATAAGTTGACGGCGTGGATCCATTTAGCAAGAGATAACATATACTTTCCCTATGAGGTCAAGGAAAAGAACATACTTTACATTAAGTGTTGTGTTCACATTCATCTCTGGCATCGGCTAATGTTCCACTGATATTTGCAGCAATTAACTATTGTGATATGCCCTGACATTCTTCAAGATAAATGTGACACATGCACGCACGCACGCACGCGCACCACACCCGGTCCCACACACACACACACACACACACACACACACACACACACACACACAAAGGCACAAGCATGCCATTACACATGTATTTACTGCTTAACAGCAGCTGACATGCAATTAATTATAAACTTACCCGGTCAGCACACAGCATGCTGTCCTTGTAGTGGTGGTCAACATGGTAATCTTTAGGAAACACTGTCCGCTAGACGGGAAACGGATAACAGAAGAGTCAGGTAAATGTTCACACTGTGAGCATGACAAGTGGAAAAACATGCACATTTTTGTAAACTATAGGAAGTAGGAAGGAAGCAATAGAACCACAGAGTTCAGCCAAAATGTGTCTAACTCATAGACACCCTAGCCCAGCATGACCTTCTGCTATTAGGCTAGTGGGAGTGGTCATTAGCAGCAGTGCATTTATCACACGTATTTCAGATAACAATGATACAATAAGATAACAGAGATAACAGATAACAGCGCTGGCCTGCTTGTTCATTAATTGATAAACACACTTTACTTACAAATCCATTTAGGTTGGAGTCGATGGTTGACTTCATGCTTTCGAAACTCTCCCGGTCGGGGTCCCAATCACAGACCCCACATTGGACTGTCGAGAGTGATAGTAACAATAAAACTGTATGATATGGAGAGAGACAGAGAGATGGGGAGAGAGAGTTTCAGATAGGGTAGATGGAAACTTTCTGTGGTTTGCAACATGGTAAACACACACAAAGTACTCCCTGCTTCATCTACTGTATGTATATATATTTTTAAATTACAATACACATTTGTTGGAATTACTTGGAATTACTAATGGAGTTAAAATTGAAAATAAAATGGGCATATATATATGAAAAAATAGTGAATGCAACTTTCAGTATTAATATTTTCCCTACATCTGCAGAACAAAAAATTGCAAACCCTGCTGTGAACATGCACAACGTGAATCATTTCTCACCTGGCAGTAACATCCTTTTATCTGAATAAGAAGGGACAGTTGTCCATGTCTCTTGTTGCGTGTCGCCGCTTTGCAGAAAGCTTCTTTCGGTGTCAGTCTGGTTTCCCCTCTCCTCAGTGGTGGTGAGGTCTTTGACACAAAGATCGTTGCTGCGTGCGTCTCTTCTCTCTGCGGCTCCTCAGTCCCCCAGCACTGTTGTTGACATGTCTTTATCTACAGTCCTCCTTTTGTTCCTTTGAAACTTCCCAAATCTTTATCTTCTTATTGCTCCTCCAGACTTTGGATTTACCCAACTCAAGCTTGACAGACTCCCAGTACCAATTCCTTTTCTATCTCCTTTCCCCCCCCTTTATCTGTGTCCCTGTTTTCTTTCCCCCTGTTGACCCAGTATTTTTCAGACCGGCCTAATTCGAGTCACTCCTCTCCGTCTCGCTCTATAGACAGTTGTTAATGGATAGAGCGAGAGACACACACACACACACACAGACCTCCTCTTCTCTCTTTCTCTCTCCCTCTTTCTTCCCCTCTAGGCAGCCCGGAGAGAGTGTGAGTGTGCTCACTCAGAGACAGAGGCTGGTCGAATAAAGTGAAAGTGCTGCTTGCTTGCTTGTCTAGCCCCTTAAGTGTGGGCCCCTCCCACCGCCACACGTTTTACCTCACCATTGACTGTCTCTAGCCCCCTCCCCCCTGCTCTTTCCTTTATACCCCCCTACTTACCCCCCCCCCCCCGCCCCAACCTAGGGCTTAGTCATATATTTGGAGCGTATGTTTTTCATTTGCTCCCCCCCCCCCCCCACCGGCCTCCGGACTCTTCTCAACACCCCCGCCGTCCCATACCACTGCGACACGAGGGTCTCCATTCTCAATGTGTTTCCTTTTCCCCCTCCTCCAGTGCCCGTGAGTAATTACCCATCCCGTTTAGTCATTCCATGACAAGAGAAACGGGTCTTTTAAATGGGACAGACGGACACGGGACAAGGATTGTAACTTACAGTAACAGCCACAGTTAATAAATCTTAATCTTGAGCGAGTGAGTGAGAGAGAGAGAGAGAGAGAGAGAGAGAGAGAGAGAGAGAGAGAGAGAGCTGGAGTCAACATGTTCAAATGGAGCTCCAGTTGCGGGTGATGTTAGAGTCATGTGCCGATGACATAGTTATAATTCACAGACAACACGACTTGGTGCGCAGCCGTGGCCCATGCACTCCCCTCCTGCCCTGTCTTGTCCCGGGCTCCGGGCCCGGGCCTGCCCGTCTGTCTGGTTATTTATATAGCCCTTTGAAACTGCCCCATTGTGTTCTGCTGACGCGCAGCTGTACTTCAGGGAGATACAAGTTCATCAACAGAAGGGAAGGTTGAAAGGTGTTTCCCCCTACTGTATGTCAATCTTAAATACATTTTCATTCTCGAGTATATCCTTCTTTTAGTGGTGGACGCTTGCCAAGACAAGCAGTGCAGTGGTTTTCCAGAGGGGTAAGTCCTATAGCGAAGACAAACTAGAACACAGCATTCTGCCGCTCCCCGAGGTATCATCAAAACCGAAAGTTCTCTATATCCGAAAACCGAAAGTCCACTTAAGAAAGTCTGCTGCATGCAGTTGCTTATTAACCAAGCCAAGACAGTTTTAAGTAAATGTGCAACTGATTACTGGCACTGAAATGCATTCTTCTTGTTCTCTGTTTGTATTACAGAGGCTTGCATAATGCAGCTGTCATATTTGAGTGGGAAGCCGGAAAGACACCAGTAACAGTTAACCCTTTGTTAAGTAGCCTGACATTGCTGTTCTGCAAATGCTCAATAGTACATTATAGTTTAACGGGTGAAAGTCAGCCTTAATGATATCCACCAAATTCCCCCTTACCATGCAATGAGACGAAACAAAACCCAATGCACAGTGCTGCAAAACTGAAGTTGTTGGTGAGGGGACTGGGGGCTAGCATGGCATCAATTTAAACAACGAGCTGCATACCGGTGAATTTTATTGTCCGACCTGTGCACACTCAGCAAAGCAACAGGCTCAGATATCTAGCAAAAACAATCCTTAAAACTACGCAGCTATTTAGAGGGACAGAGTGTTGCTGGCTTGTTAAAGCACAGAATCCCTGAGCACAGAATCCCAGAGCTCATTACACAACAAAGCCCCTTCCAACCGTTTCAGGACCCCAGAAGACCTGAGAGAGTTGTCTTTCATTGCTTAAGAATTCCTGGCCGAAGGCCACTGGTTCCCTTAAGAAGTTTAGGGAAATATAATGCCTGAGGAAAGGCGATACAAGCTCATGAGTGGCGTACGTGACACATTGTGAGCTTCCAGATCTGCTCATTTTGGCCTGGGACACCACCGATCGACTACGTACATTCTGGCTTGATGAGTGAGCGCTGGCAGAAGCGGCTGCTCAGTCCACCATCCCCATTCCCATTACCTCAGTTCTCCACTGGGTGGCGCCATAAAGAGCAAGAGGACGCAACAGGAGCGTGACTAAGCAATTTTACTTTAATTTTAAAACATTATGTACACAGTGAGTTAACAAACCATTCATTATTCTGCAATAACTTACATTTTTTAGTATGAACACACATTTCATAAGAATCGCATAGGAAATTAAACGACATAGCGATGGGATATAATTCAGTGCATTTCAACACACATGTTCAATGCATTTCTCAAGACTTTGTATGAGAATCACTGATAAGCTGATACAGCTGTGTCTGTTTCCATTGACAAACTCGTCAAGTGATGATAAAATAATCATTCCCTCCTTTTTCTCTGCTATCTCATCCTTGTTGGCCGGTATCGCATGTTCTTAAAATTCTGACATTTATTAATCTTCACTCAGCTGATAGCTGCCCAGATGTGATTAACCAAAAACACCTCTAGTACCACTAAGTTACAGGCCCACAGTGAGCGACCCCCTGTGACCCTTCTTGACACTGTCTTTTGTTGCCACTTTCCCTTCCCCCCCTCCAGGTCTCCCACCGTCTTCCTGGCGCTGCCGGTTTTGTGGGGACCGAGGCAGTGACCTAATTAAAGTTAATAACCCAGTGAACCAGTCATAACTCCAATGCTGACCTCGTGTGTTCCCTTAACAGCTGTGTGGGGAGTGACCCCTTGACCTCTTGGGTCGACCGGGCGAGTCTTTGGCCTCTTATTTGTGAGGAAGCTTCCCAGGTAGACCGCGTTTTTTTTGGAAATATGGCCACTTAAGTCAGTAGGAAGAATAGGGTACATCCTAGTGAGGTTTCTCGATGTGGCAAAATGCTTGAGAAAACATCAAATATGTCTCATATGGCCGTGCGGCCAAGCAGCCATCCCTTACAGCAGGTTTATGGTTTATAAAATGTCCCCTTCCTTAGCCTCAGCTTCTCCACAATAAAGTTAAGTTAGGTCAAAAGCCTCAAAACATCATCGATAGTCGCATTTGTATCGGTATTGGTATGTCTGCCATCGGCGTGCTTTGGTGTCGGTCAGTTCACCTATTGCGTCAAGAGAGGCTTGTCTTACGATGGAAAACCGGACACGGGATTGAGTCTACCAAGGTGTTAGGGAGGACATATCCTATCCAAATGAGACGGAGCCTCTGAGTCTCTCTCTACCTCCTTCCTCCTCCTCCTCTTCTTCTTCTTCTTCTTCTTCACTGGCTGGGGCTCCGCTCGCCGCCGCCACCGCCGCGGACGGCCGTCATCAGGTGGCTCTTGTAGGTCTTGCTGAGTCCCGTCATCCAGAACTTCAGCAGCCGGACGTTGTCCTCCTCCCCGGGGCCCGTGGCCCCCAGGAGGGCCAGCACCTTCTGCGTGTCCTCCCGGCCTCGGCCGTCCACCTTGGAGAACTTGAACAGCACTTTGACTTTGCTGCGTTCGGCAAGCAGGGAGGTGGGTGGTTCACAGGGGGAAAGGGACAGAGATACAGGTGAAGGTAGCAGCAGGGAGGTGGTTCACAGGGGGAAAGGGACAGAGATACAGGTGAAGGTAGCAGCAGGGAGGTGGTTCACAGGGGAAAGAGGGACAGAGATACAGGTGAAGGTAGCAGCAGGGAGGTGGTTCACAGGGGAAAGAGGGACAGAGATACAGGTGAAGGAATAGAGGAGGGAGGTGGTTCACAGGGGAAAGGGGACAGAGATACAGGTGAAGGAATAGAGGAGGGAGGTGGTTCACAGGGGAAAGAGGGACAGAGATACAGGTGAAGGTAGCAGCAGGGAGGTGGTTCACAGGGGAAAGAGGGACAGAGATACAGGTGAAGGAATAGAGGAGGGAGGTGGTTCACAGGGGAAAGGGGACAGAGATACAGGTGAAGGTAGCAGCAGGGAGGTGGTTCACAGGGGAAAGGGGACAGAGATACAGGTGAAGGTAGCAGCAGGGAGGTGGTTCACAGAGGAAAGAGGGACAGAGATACAGGTGAAGGTAGCAGCAGGGAGGTGGTTCACAGGGGAAAGGGGACAGAGATACAGGTGAAGGAATAGAGGAGGGAGGTGGTTCACAGGGGAAAGGGACAGAGATACAGGTGAAGGTAGCAGCAGGGAGGTGGTTCACAGGGGAAAGAGGGACAGAGATACAGGTGAAGGTAGCAGCAGGGAGGTGGTTCACAGGGGAAAGAGGGACAGAGATACAGGTGAAGGTAGCAGGGAGGTGGTTCACAGGGGGAAAGGGACAGAGATACAGGTGAAGGGATAGAGAGGAAAGGACAATGGAGAGATACATGGTGAGTGAAGAGTCACGTGGAATCAAATGTAAAAGTCTTTACTGTAATCCTACGTGTTACGTGCAAAAAGACTAGACAAAACAAAACGACAAGATATTTAACCCATTTAGGCCCGACGTCGAAATTTATAAAATGTCTTCTAAATCCTGACAGTTTTGTGTCAGGATTTGCGCCACATTTTCACGAAAAAAAAAAAAAAGCAGACCTACAAGCTCGTAGCGCGCCACTCGGTGGCGCGCTATGAGCTTGTAGATCTGCTATTTTTCAATAGCTAAATTATAACATAATGTTTAAAACACCAAAAGGGGTTCCCGCCCAAAATGGGGTTGAACCCCAACAAACACTCGGCTTGTTTGTAGGTTTTTTCCATCAGGCGCCCCCGGCTGGCCAGGGGAGTGATTAATACCGTTGTACAGTCTGCTCTATTAGTCGTGATGAAGTGAAACAAACATCTTAAACGGGCGTGGCGCAATATTCTTCACAAAGGCGCCTTATTCTGTGAAAAGAAGAGGAGGAGGCAGAGGCTTTGACTCACTTCATCCATTCCTCCTTCAGACAGAGGAGACAGTGAGACACCACGTCTATCGACAGGTTCTCATTAGACAACGCCACCTCCAGTTTATTCAACAATGTAGGACCTGAGAGAGAGAGAGAGAGAGAGAGAGAGAGAGAGGTTACTCATACTGTATAAGCCTTTTGGAGTGTAGACCTTGAGAGCAACAGAGGAGCTTTACCAAAGATAACCATCAATACATGCATGTACTGTATGTATGGAACACCTATACAGCAATCTCATCAAATTCTACTTCATTAAAAAAATTCAAACATAAGTTTAGGACCCACTTAATTGACCAGATCACTTAATCACTTAATTATATTTCTTTGTATCATCTATTCTTTTCTCTAATCATGTAAATAACCAAACATTCTAATCATGTTCTTGTTGTGTTTTTGTTTTGTTGTTTTGTTTATGTTTTATATACTGCAATCATGTTTTCTGGATATTCTATATCTCATGTACAATGTTTCATTATAATTTATATAGGTAGAGGCCTCGTATAAGCCCCTTGGGCTTTTTTTTGCCTCAGTCTAGCACTTTACCCTTCTTATATTTATATGTTCACTGTGTTGTTTTTATACTGTGCTGAATAAATAAAATAAAAAAAATAGGATTCCTCACCCCTGTCTGTGGGCTGTGTGTTGGCACTGCTGATGGCGAACTGGTAGACGGAGGCCACGTCGTGTTCACACATGGCCAGGTACTGACATCCTTTCTCTGCGTTCATCACATCCACCAGCACTGAGAACTCTGGAGGAAGGAACACCAAAACCAAGAGCTTTACCCCCCAACAATGTGACAAAATGCTCTGAAACCATTTTATATATTTGAGCTTGTTTTTTTTCGTTTTTCTTCCACAGATATTTGTCTTTTGGAATGAAGTGCACCAAATAATCTTAAGTCTTTCAAAGTATTTTTTTAACCCTTCATTCTCCCAATTTAGCCACTATGCCAATTAACCCATTTTGGGGCGGGAACCCCTTTTTGTGTTAGCATCAGTGTTGGGCAAGTTACTTTGAAAGCGTAGCTTGTAAAGCTACAAGTAGCTCACCATGGCAGTAGCTTGATCAAGCTACATAGCTACCCCTGGAGAGATGTAGCTTGTAAAGCTACAGCTACATGGAAAAAGTAGCTCAAAGTAGCTCAGCTACTTTTTATTTTTCAGCGTTAAATTGAGAATGTACATGCGGGAGACCCCTCCTCCCCTCTGGGAGACCCCTCCTCCCCTCTGGGAGACCCCCCCACCCTGCTCCCCTCGGGGAGACCCCTCCTCCCCCTGCTCCCCTCTGGGATTCCCCTCCCACCCTGCTCCCCTCTGGGAGACCCCTCCTCACCCTGCTCCCCTCTGGGAGACCCCCCCACCCTGCTCCCCTCTGGGAGACCCCTCCTCCCCCTGCTCCCCTCTGGGAGACCCCCCCACCCTGCTCCCCTCTGGGAGACCCCCCCACCCTGCTCCCCTCTGGGAGACCCCTCCTCCCCCTGCTCCCCTCTGGGAGACCCCCCCACCCTGCTCCCCTCTGGGAGACCCCTCCTCCCCCTGCTCCCCTCTGGGAGACCCCCCCCACCGTGCTCCCCTCTGGGAGACCCCTCCTCCCCCTGCTCCCCTCTGGGAGACCCCCCCACCCTGCTCCCCTCTGGGAGACCCCTCCTCCCCCTGCTCCCCTCTGGGAGACCCCCCCACCCTGCTCCCCTCTGGGAGACCCCTCCTCACCCTGCTCCCCTCTGGGAGACCCCCCCACCCTGCTCCCCTCTGGGAGACCCCTCCTCACCCTGCTCCCCTCTGGGAGACCCCCCCACCCTGCTCCCCTCTGGGAGACCCCTCCTCCCCCTGCTCCCCTCTGGGAGACCCCCCCCACCCTGCTCCCCTCTGGGAGACCCCTCCTCCCCCTGCTCCCCTCTGGGAGACCCCTCCTCCCCTCTAGGAGACCCCTGCTCCCCCCTGGGAGACCCCTCCCACCCTGTGATACCAGGGCCAATCAGAGGCCAATTAGAGGCAGCTGTCAAGTGCTGATATGCCCTCAAAGCAATCAGAAAAAGGAACAGTCCTTGATTTTTCAAAGGGGGTTCTAGTACAAGAATTAACACAGCAACCAATGGTCAAAATTAATATATTTCTTTCATGTTATTGCCCAAAATTGTAGCTTGTAACTTGAGTAGCTAAGCTACAAAAAATGACCCAAAAGGTAGCTGAGCTACTTGACGAGGTACACAAATATGAATGTAGCTAAAATACCACAAGCTACAGCAAAATGTAGCTCAGCTACGTAGCTCAGCTACATGTAGCTTAATACTCCCCAACACTGGTTAGCATTATGTTATGCTTTGGCTATTGAAAAATAGCAGATCTACAAGCTCGTAGCGCGTCACTCGGTGGCGCGCTATGAGCTTGTAGATCTGCTATTTTTGAAAAAATCGAAGAACGACTGACATAGAAACATAGCTTTTTCATAAGACTGTCAGGATGGATGTAGAAGACATTTTTAGAATCTGATCTCAGGTCAAAAATGGGTTAATCTTCCCCACACTGCCTTCCCCACACTGTCAATTATGTTCGTGTAGACACTCGGCCAACCCCTTGGACACATCACTTTCCAACCCCTGGACTGTCTCTGTGATGGTGGTCAGGTACTGTCCACCATCAGCGACACACGAGTGCAAAGTAGCTACTCTCCTGAATTGTGCCGAGGTAATTCAGGAAAGCAGCTACCGCCGTAAATGACCAGATTCTAACGTGAAAGACCTTCGTTGTTCCCCGTACCTGATGAACTGACGTGGGCAGGGATGGACACGTCAGGACTGAGACCCAGGAAGTTGCATTTGTAAGCTTCCTCGTACTGGGCACTGTATGGCACCGAGCGCACACAGCCAACCGGGAGCAAGGCCTGATGGGACACAGGTGCGTGTTAGTTAATATTGCAAACATAGTTGGCAAAATGGCAAACAAACATAATAAACATTGCAGCAGTGGTAGCTTTCTCCATTCATAACCACATGCCAAAACACACTATTCAAAATTGGAATGAGGCATTCGACATCGTATTATTGAGCCTCTCTCTTTGGAAAATGGTAAGCATAATAGCTCAGAGTAAAAGCTGCCATATCTGCCCGGCAAAGAAAGATGCAACTTGCAGTTGCAACTGAGTATTGTGAGTCATTGGTGTGGACATGGCCTCGACCCAAAGGTTTACACTGTGAAGAACCTAAAGATTTAATACCGTTTTAATACATACAGATTCTGAGAAAATGCATAGGATAACTTTAGTTTGACCATTACATACATGTACATGCCATCACCTTTGCAGTAGGGGCTTTTTTTCTTTTTACGCAACAGCTGTTTATTCAAAGCACCTCTATGGCTTGCAGAATCGCTAATTAATTAATTAATTATATAATATCATGAAGGTTCCACCCCCAGTTCATGTAGTCTGTCATTTAAGACAGGGGTTCTCAACGTTTTTGGCTGGGGACCCCCGGAAATGCTTAGGCCATGTCTCGCGACCCCCGCCCACCCTCCCTCCCCACCGCCAATGCAAACCTTAATAATAGAGAAAATATATCATACCGGTAAATGAATACTGAAACCAGATATAATCATTAAGGAAAGTTTATGCATGTACTATGTGTACTATGAAAACTCTTCATTTCCATTTTCCCAGCCATTCAGTTGCAAAAACAATTACATGCAAGAGACCCCAAATTTACCATCTAGGGAGAATCCCCTAGTGCTAGAAAATGTGATAATATTGTAGCTTTCTGTGTGTTTATCAATCCATTTGTGACACCGTGCCAAAACACACATTTCAAATTTAGCCTATAACCTAGAGTTCTCAAATTCTGACTGAACCCGACCCGACCCGACATAAAAAATAACAATAATAATTCTGTTCCGTCTGTGTATTTATCTGTTATGAAGACGGTGCTGACTGGGCATTTCACTTTCACTCTGTGATAAGAGTTCTCAAATTCTGCTCAAACCCAAACCAAAATGTAATGCTAATTAGTTGTGCCAGGCCGGTTAGGGCCGGGTCTTAATTTTCGGGTCCGTTGAGAACAACCTGTACATATAGAACCGAAGCATTCTACTTGAAACTGATGACCCTCTTATATAATTGACCCTCTCCTTTTGAAAAACGGTAGGCTCAGAGCCTCAGACTATTATGTTATTATACTGGCATGAACGTAGTTACCTTACATTACACAAGATGTACTTCTGCTTTCAAGATGTTACACAAAAGGTTTCCTATATCCCCTGGAAATACCCTAAAGCTGTAATACAACGCTAATACGATTACGTACATAGATTCTATGGAAACGTATTATGAAATGTGTAAGTGTGTAAGCAATGCCTTCTACAAACGCCTTCTAAACCCTAAAAGTTCTAAAATAAGGAAGAAAGAAAAAACATAGCTATGACACAGACGCTTTCCCGGGTTAACATTACATACTGTACACGGATATCACCTTTGCAGCAGGTTCTTTTTTCACCAGCAGTTTTTTAATATGCAAAACACCTCTACGTTGGCAATCGCTAACTGCTTCATTCATTCAATTTCATTCAAGTAAATATAATAATAAATAATCCATTCTCCTGCAGATTCCAGCTCCAGTTCATGCAAGCCACGACCCCAAAAATCTGGGGGAATAATTGTCATGGTGATTATTTTTAAGGTATACACGCACCCCTGTCCCCTAGTGTAGAAGATATGTGATATAGCATTGCACAAGGAATTGTATTATGAATTTCGGTAAAGCAAGTATTTATTTTACCATTACATACATTCACTGGCAATTGTTTACATGTCAAGCACCTCTGGCTGGCAAACTCACCACAAACCCATTCACTTTCACACTTTCCCCTTGTGCCAAAGGCATTCACTATCCCCACTATCCAAAACCACTAAGTCATATTTCAAATTTCAAATAGGCTAGTACAGTGGTTCCCAAACTTTTTCATGTCAAGTACCCCCAAATTGACACTAATTATCCCACGGACCCCCATTTGAAAAGACATGCCAGGGACCCCCATAAGAGGAGATTTGTACGGCTCTAGCAGTGATTCCCAACCAGTTTAATTTCAAGGACCTCCCCCATTTTTACATGCATTTCGGCTACAGACCCTCCATTTAATGGCATTTCTATCTCTGGGACCCCAATTTATATTGTAAAATCAATGTTAATTTAACTCTGAGTGAGCAGTTCCAAACTATCAGTTAGCTGGGTACCCCCTGGAACTTCCTCAAGGACCCCTGGGGGTCCCCGGACCCCACTTTGGGAACCACTGGGCTAGTAGACCTGTCTCATTTTATGGTAGTGTTGACATACGTACCAGTTAACACACAGACTTATGATGCTTGCATCATAGCTATTTATTGTACAACGGAGTATATAGGGCTTAAGTGGTTAAAGGGCGTCTCTGTAACCTCAAAACTACGTAAATGCTCCCTTTCACTTAGGCAAGCAGGGGTATTCCAGAGCCTTCCAAAGCAAGCTCTCAACACACAATTGGTAAGTTCTATGTATGATTTTAAAATGTCCATCTCACAGTAGAACGATAGGATTCTGTTTAAGAAAAATCTTACAATGTCACAATGTTTTCTGTTCAATCTCAAATCCTGTATTGTTTGGTGTCTACTTATTAGATTTAGACGGTGGTTCCCAAACCTTTCAGGTCGAGACCCAAAAGAGAGATTAGGCGTTTATCCCAGGAGTCGGGACCCAAACTACTGAAAAAAGCACTTTTTGACCGACCCAGTGTTTGTAAAACAGTGGATTATCAGAGCATTCTTCTACACCTACACAATAACAATAAGTATGCGGTTTTGAAAGTTGTTCCGAACCAGAACATCCAGATTCCAGTAGTGGTACACATACAGTACCCTGAAGCTGTCTGCCTCCTAAGACTATAAATATAACACTGCAGGCCACTTAACAGGTCAAATATTTGTGCAATAGGGCGCAGCGTTTTTGAGACACTTGGAAGCACTTTATCTAGTGTGTCATTTGATATTGCTGATAAGAGTTTTAGGCTAGCCATGGTGTTGCATATTATACCCAGGGCCATTTGTATTGTGCTTTTTGGTTTTGTACTTTGTTTCATGTCTTTTATGAGCGAGTGGTTATCTCTCAAAAGTCAATAAACATGTCAGTGACATCGAATGGCAGGTCAATGCATCGTTGTTTACTAACAAGATAGTAAAAATGCTACAGCATGTTGTCAATAGAGGGTTTGTGTGTGATGTCATAAGCAACTGATAATGTAAGAAACAGCAGACAATTGTAAATAATTTCTTTGAAAAATTAAAGAACGACTGACATAGAAACATAGCTTTTTCAGAAAACTGTCAGGATGTAGAAGACATTTTTTAGAATCTGATCTCAGGTCAGAATGGGTTAAGAGCTATGGTAGTACGGTACTGTACTAGGCATGGCATGTGGCAGTTACCTTCAGCGTGATGAAGGCCGACTGGATGAGGCCCGGGTCGGCGCCTCTCCAAATGACTTGGTTCCCCATGAGAACGTGCCACGCCAGCTGACGAAACTCAGCCGCCCCGAGGACCTGTCAGGGATCAAATAGACAGCATCGGTGTGAGGCTGGTAAACGTCCATGTCAAATAATTGGTTCCCAGACACTGGGTCTCGGGACCCATTTGTGGGTCATTTTGTTATGGGTGCCTTTATTTTTTGTTTGCTAAATTTCGTTTTTAATTATTTTTTACTTTACTTTACTAATTTCCATGAATTAAAAACATTTAATTTCATGAAGAAATCAAAGAAAAATCTAAGAAATTCCACAAATTACAAATGTGTGAGAAGTAGTGAAAATAGCCGATCTACAAGCTCACAATGCACCGCTTCGCACCGCGTTGTGAGCTTGTAGATCTTGCTATTTTCACTAGTTTGGGTCCCGGGCAAACGTTACATTTTTTTTTTGGGTCCTGAACTAACATGTTCGGGAACCACTGAAAACCAAAACCCCTTCTCCTGTGTCGTTCTCATGATGTCTCCTTCTTCTCCACTTAATTTTATGCCTCAATAAGATCAAAACACGCACACGTACAGTCGTATTAGTCCTACATGGGCCAATAGGCAATAGGCTTCAGCAGAACAGCACAATATTAATAATATTCCTGCGCACACACATGCACACACACAGACAGACAGACAGACAGACAGACAGACAGACAGACACACGCACACAGTAAAAAATATTGATGTAGTTATCGTGAGACGGTGAGCCGAGCACTGAATAGACAATGGACAATGTCTGACGTGATATGACTCAACATGCGTGAACACTGAGGTAATAACCAGAACAAACAGTAACAAGAACAGTAACCGCACCTGCCTCAGATGTCTGAGGGACTTGAACTTTGGACCGGGAAAGTCCTCAAATTTCCCGTCATCGCCGGACAGCAAGTACCCGTACAGCTCCGTCTCTGATTGGTGGCGCTGTGGTCTGGCCCCGCCTTCTTCAGCTCCCTCCCAGCAGCTCATTTCCTCCTCTTGTTCTTCAGGAACAAACATGAAACTGTGTTTAACATTTAGACCTGAGAACGATTCTACAAAATGTCTTCTAAATCCCAACGGTTTTCTGAAAAACCCATGTTTGTCAAGCAGGGAGGCACTGGGTCCCATTTTTTAGAGTCTTTGGTATGACCCGGCCGGGGATCGAACCCCCGACCTCCCAGTCTCAGGGCGGACACTCTAACCACAAGGCCACTGAGCTGGTATAATATGTTTGGCTTGTTTTCCTATAATGGTACACTAGGTTCCACACTAGGTTGGTGGAAAATAATATTTACCCATTTTGGGCGGGAACCCCTTTTGGTGTTTTAAACATTGTTATAATTTAGCTATTGAAAAATAACAGATCTACAAGCTCATAGGTCTGTGCTTGTAGGTCTGCTATTTTTGAAAAGTCGTGAAAATGTGGCGCAAATTTGGAATTTGGACGTTTTTAACTCTAATCTTTGCTTCTGGGGGGTTCCTGGAACAACATATTTTCAGATGGGGGTCGGAGGCCAATTACATATAATGTTTTGGGTCCTTGACATGAAATATTGAGCACCACTGATGAGGTATTTCAGAAAACCGTCAGAATTTAGAAGACTTTTTTTAAATTTTGCCGTCTGGCCTAAATGGGTTAAACTAAAGGAAGATAAACACTGGGTCCTCCCCGGCTTCCTGTTTCTGGAGTCACACGCTTCCAGATCAAAGCTTCAATTTCCTTCGAGCCGCATGTTTTACAGCTTTCCAACTGTCTGACACAGTTTCAACAGACAATGAACTGAAAATCCCAGGTTCAAAAAACGATCTACAAACTAACTAACAAAAAATTAAATAGAATCTTTGCTATAGCTTTCCCACAACAGATGGCCTTGCATTCCTTCATCCTACCCTTTTCAGTTTCTCAAAATAACTGAAATAAGACATAAACTAAATAAAGTGTCATTTTCCGATTATGCTACTGATTAATCGTGCATCCATAGAAAAAACTACACTGAAATCCAACACCAAACTGTTTTTCTTAATGAAATTAATGAAACGTACTGAATAATTCTAATGCATACTTCTAAATGAGTAACAACAACTGTGGTTTAACCCATTTCGACCGAGACAGATTCTACAAAATGTCTTCTAAATCATGACAGTTTTCTGAAAAACCCTATGTTTCTGTATCAGTGGTTCTCAAACTATTTCATGTCAAGGAGCCCCAGAATTACTGTATATGTAATTGGATCTGAAAATATGTTGTTCCAGGGACCTCCCCAGAAGCAGAGATTTGAGTTTAAAACATTCTGAAAGAATATATATTCAAAGATTTGTGCCACATGTTCACGATTTTTCAAAAATAGCAGATCAACAAAGCTTGTAGATCTGCTATTTTTCAATAGCTGAAGTATAACATGACACCAAAAGGGGTTCCCGCCCAGAATGGGATAATAGGCACATGTTGGGTTTCGGTTTACCAAGCACTGTAACGGCGGTTGTGAAATTCCATGACACTGCTTTGCACCTTGCCAAAAATACGGAATGCTTTAAAGCCTCCTATTTCCTGTTGTTTTTGGCACCCTGTGTTATTTTATGTCAACAAATAGGAATGTTACGAAGCAAAACCATGGAACTTCACATATTGCATTGAACATGCGACAGAACTACTGTAACCATGTCTAGAGACCATACCATTAAGATATTGGTCAGAGGGTAGCATTGCTAAATGGTGCATTTATATAGCGCCTTTATCCAAGGTGCTTTACATAGATTGTGCATTGTGCATTACACACACACACACACACACACACACACACACACACACACACACACACACACACACACACACACACCGATGGCGGCGGAAACCATGCAAGGCACTAGCCAGCACATCCGGAGCAATTAGGGGTTCAGTGTCTTGCTCAAGGACACTAACTCTGGGGGGAGCCCGGGTTCGAACTGGCAACCATGCGGTTACCTTCCGGCCACTCTACCCCTGAGCCACCGCCGCCCCGTAGCATACCGGAATTTTATTTTATATCTTCGTGAAATTACTGAAAAATAAAATTGAATTTCGTTTTTAATTCATGAAAGATGTTCCTTTTTTGGGGGGGGATGCTTTTGAAAATGTTTTGAAATAAATAATTAAAAACAAAATGCAGGGGGAAAAAAAAGAAGAACAGGGGCCCATAACAATGTGTCAGCGGACCCACAAACGGGTCCCGACTCAGCGTTTGGGAACCAGTCATTCCTATACTGTGCTGCTTCGGGACGGGAATATCCCAAGAAAGTCACAGGAAAACAAGCGCCGGTCACCGACTGGTCATATGCGTTCATCGTGTGAATCACAGTCTTTTCTGGTGTTTTGACGGCTGTGAATAAGTCTTCAGAGGCAGTGCGCACGCACGCACGCACGCACGCACGCACGCACGCACGCACGCACGCACGCACGCACGCACGCACGCACGCACGCACGCACGCACGCACGCACGCACGCACGCACGCACGCACGCACGCACGCACGCACGCACGCACGCACGCACGCACGCACGCACGCACGCACGCACGCACGCACGCACGCACGCACGCACGCACGCACGCACGCACGCACGCACGGACGCACACACACACACACACACACACACACACACACACACACACACACACACACACACACACACACACACACACACACACACACACACACACACACACACACACACACACACACACACACACACACACACACACACACACACACACACACACACGTGTCAAGTCTGATGTCTCAACTCTTGGTCCTCTGTCCACACCACATGACATGACATGGAATGACATCATGAACCTCAAGGAGTCGAGCCAATCTCTGCCCGGAAAGACAACGGACAACGGATCCCTCAGAATCTACTCTCTGTCCGTCCTCCTCTGTATTAAGGGAGCAACTGCAGCTGCTCAGCCTTTTATCATCATTTACAGAGCGAACCGAGGCAGTTCCGATGAGTAAAGCTACAACTCCCAATTGTGGTCAAGACAAAAGAATGTCACCCCCAAAACACTTAGGCAGGAATGTTACCGCCACAATGGGGAATTTTCTAAAAGTATATTTGAACAGTTTGCACCACTATTCACTAGATACACATTTGTACCCCCTTTGCTTTGATTTGTATTCCTCATGATAAAAGAAAGACACTATTACTTTGAAACATTCCTCAGCAGTATTACACTTACACAAAGTATAAGGCTTAATGCGATTAGAGCTGAACAGGTTTTGAAGGAATTGTCATGATCGTGATGATATTGCAGTCTGTGTTGCAACATAAAAAGCAGGAGTTAACATAATAATGTCTAACAGTCTAGCAATGATGATGGGGATTTATTAGGGAGGAATAAGCCAAGTTGTTCAATATTCTGGTACAGTGCGGTTGACTCAACCTCTGTGGACGTGCTTACAAGAATGCATTAATCCATTTTGGGGCGGGAACCCGTTTTGGTGTTGGCACTATGTTATGAAAATGCTATTGAAAAATAGCAGATCTACAAGCTCATAGCGTTGTAGGTCTGCTATTTTTGAAAAATCGAAGGACGACTGACATAGAAACGTAGCTTTTTCAGAAAACTGTCATTTTCAAACAGACATTTTTAGAATCTGATCTCAGGTCAGAATGGGTTAAATAACGGGCATTCCTTCACACTGTTGTCAACCGTTTACTCACAGCGGGCAGGCTGAGTCTCTGTAGAGAACAAATTGAAAATATGTACAATCATTATGTCTCACGACTCATTTGGACGATTTGCGTGAGATCAAGTGCATGTATTGGCAGCACTCACACTCAGTCAGTCTATGACCATTATACTGTCAGGTGTACCGTCTACTATGAGATCAAGTGCATGTATTGGCAGCACTCACACTCAGTCAGTCTATGACCATTATACTGTCAGGTGAACCGTCTACTATGAGCACTGTAACTACGGGACCAGTATGTCATACCTGTCTGTCTCTCTATATGTGAAGCAAGTCTGTCTGAGCAAGGTGATACATACATTTTCCATTCGTTTTTTTATTTTCAATTTAGTTGGTTTTCATTCCTTTTTAGGTTTAGTTTATTTCTTATTTTGTGAAAAGGCTTAGTTTTAGTTAAATTTTTTATTTGTTCAAAATGTTTAGCGTTTTTTTATTTTATTATTGTATTATGGATGGAATAGTTAGGGGCGGGGCGGTATTCAACAAGTTCCAAACAATAGCAGATATACAAGCTCTGAATATGTCACATTTTAAGTTTTATTTATTTTATCTTTTGGGACATTTTCTCAATGCTTTTACCGTAGTTAGTTTTATAAACACACAATGCCGTTCGAGTTATAGTTTTTTGTTGTTGTAAAGCTTTGTATTTATTTTTATATCAGTGAACTAATTTATTATTATTTATGTTTTTAATTCTAGTTTTTGTTATTTCGTTTAGTTCCAGTTAACCCCAGTCTTGTCAGCCCTACCTGTGTGTCTCTCTATGAGGACCAGAGTGTCCTCGGTCGGAGCTCCCTCCAGTAGTTTCTCAGTCAGGCGACTTCCACAGGCCTTCAGCAACCTGAGCGTACAAAGAGCACACCAAGTGGAATCTTATTATTATCACTGGGTTACCAGGGGGTCGTCGTCGCCATGTTAGCTTATCCCTTTTGGACCGAGACCGATTCTACAAAATGTCTTCTAAATCATGACAGTTTTCTGAAAAAAACCTATGTTTCTATGTCAGTGGTTCTCACACTATTTCATGTCAAGGACCCCCTGAATTATATGTATTTGGCCTCCGACCCCCATCTGAAAATATGTTGTTCTAGGAATCCCCTAGAAGCAAAGATTTGGGTAAAAAACGTTCGCTCTGAAAGAATATATATTCAAAGATTGTGCCACATTTTCACGATTTTTTCAAAAGTAGCAGACCTACAATTACAAGCTCGTAGCGCGGCACATAATGCTTAAAACACCAAAAAGGGTTCTCGCCCCAAAATGGCTTATTACCACGGACACACAAAATGAGAATTACCAGGAATGCATGAAGAGATAGCCCTGAATGACCAGAACAGGTCTGTTATGCATTAGTTTTGCACAAAATACTTGACCAAATGTGCTGACCTCATCACATTTATGATGATGGCTATGGCCGTTTTTTTGCCCAAGAAGTGTTTTTTGTGCATAACGAATGATTGGAATGGATTCAGAATCATGAAAACTTAAATAATGATGAAACTTTGAAAATGTCTGCCTTACTGTATAAGTGTATGTTAATGGTAAATATTGTCAGGGCGAAAATAAAAAATGTAAACCGTTTATGTGTTTTTACTGTTTTATAGGGTCCATAGAACAGAAAAAACATGGTTTAAAATAATCTCCCGGAAACATTAACTTAAGTACATAATGGCATACACTACGATTCCATTACTGCCTCAGACACACAAAATGAAGAGATAGCCCTGAATGACCATAACAGGTCTGTACAAAAGGAACCAAATGGACCCTTACAGGTCCATTTGGTTCCATTTGTACACTCTCAGAGTTAAGGGGGTCCTTGCAAATAAAACATCTGAGTACCACAAGTGGTACTGCGGACACATTTGTCCGTGTACAGACTTGTTGATGGCCCTTGCTATTTTCCATTTTTTTAAATACAATTTGTTATCAGTGCACAGATGAAATAGAAAATTATGAATATAACAAACAAACCAAAGGGACACATTAGCAAACACATAGCAAACACAATATGGATAATAAAAGGGGAAGACAAATGTAAAAGGGCAACAATTTAACAGAATATTAATGGTAATGCAATAGAAATATCTGCCTCGGCAAAAAAAAGTATGTTTTGAGTAGGCACTTAAAAGCTACAGTACAAGTGCCTACAAGTAGCTGTCCTCAGATGTAGAGGGAGACTACTGAAATCCAGAGTTGATACAAGAATAAAGTGTGGCTCTGAAGCCTTGAGACATGAAACCAGTTATTTTTGGCAAGCAACACTGCCATGTGATTCCGAGGGTTCTTCCAGGGATAAATTAGCTAAATTATACCGTGGGGTGACTGGATAGGACGTTTCTAACTTTTTACCAGGGACATGGAATACCAAAACACAAACACAAATACCAACGCCGCAAATCCGGCGACCTCGGAACGGTCACTACCTGGTATTCCTAAACGTAACCTCAGTTAAACTAAGCCTAATAAACCCTAACATTAGTTATCCTAAGTAAAACAAATACAAGAACCGCCCCCGCGTGTGGTAGGGCTTTAACAACTACGGACTAAAACTATTCAACTAGTCGACTAGTAAATCCACTAGTTGACCTTGTTGGTAATAGTTGACTAGTTGATAAGAAAGACTATAGCTATAGTCACCAATGTACACAGTACACAGTACAAATATTTAATTCCAAAGAAAATAAAAATAAAACGTTTTTTCTTTGTTTTTGAGTGGTGCAACCACTCCTACATCCAGCTTGCAATGTCCGTGTACCTGTGTACCTACATGTGTACCTGTGTACGTGTAACTATGAGCACGAGTATGTGACTTATTTATACCAGTAGGGGGCGCCAGAAACAGAGAGAGGGTAGGTGCTGTGTCTCTAATGAGAGAGAGAGAGAGAGAGAGAGAGAGAGAGAGAGAGAGAGAGAATAGAAGTGAATGCCCTAGCGTGTGGTCGGCGGAGAAACAAATGGGGTGTGTGTGACTGTGTGTTTTGGGGTGAGCCTTCCGGTTACCGGGACATATATCAGTACCTTAAGTATACCGTGGACTGGATAGGACGTTTCTACCAGGGACATTATCATCATCGGTACAGTGGTACAGCTGGTGACTCTGTTGTCAGGACAAGTCAACACATGTGATCCAGAAAGCACATATTGACAGTCATGTTGTCTGACTGCAATTACATGAATTCAGAGTTTCCAAGTTAACCGTTTGTGTGTAAAATAAAAGTAACCTTTTCTTACCTGCCCCAAACGCATTTTAATCGGAACATAACTTTTTACATGGGGCAAAAATGGTTCAGAATGTCTAATCTGCCTGTCTGCTACTATGCTCAATTAAGCAGCAATCTCAGGAGCTCATATACTACACTTTTAAAAAGTATGCGAAAGCGATAAACAGAATGGCAATGGAATAGTAATAAATCTGAGATTACACATGCAGGAAACGGGGGGGGGAGAGAGATGATGAGTCACCGCTAAGCCAGCAGTCCGGGCCACCTGTTATAAATATTAAGTTGCCCAGAGCTCTATAATAGGGCCTTTCCTCTTTTCGCTCGGCTCTACACCAAATATCCTCGCCCCAAAATAGCCAATCTATAATCTCGAAACATGCCGTGTTCCTTGTAGATTAGTCTGGCATGGACATTCTGTTGCCTCCCACACATTTCAAATGTTTCTGTCTGGAGCACAGAAGCTTGGATCATGGAAGTGAAAGTGGAAGTGAAGCCTCCTCGGCTCCTTCCATTTCGTCTTTACAGTCGCGCAAATTCATCCTAGTATAAATCAAAATCATCTAAGCATATACAGCTTGCTGCTTAGCAGTAGAAATGGATATTAACCCATTTAGGCCTGACGTCGAAATTAAAAAAATGTCTTCTAAATCCTGACAGTTTTCTGAAATACTTATGTTATTTATATCGGTGGTGCTCAATATTTCATGTCAAGGACCCCCAAATTATATGTAATATGCCACCGAGCCCCATCTGAAAATATGTTGTTCCAGGGACCTCCCCCAGAAGCAAATATTTGAGTTTAAAACGTTCGCTCTGAAAGAATATATATTCAAAGATTTGCACCACATTTTCACGATTCTTCAAAAATAGCAGACCTACAAGCTTGAGATCTGCTATTTTTCCAATAGCTACAAGTATAACATATAAAACACCAAAAGGGGTTCCCGCCTAAAATAGGTAAAAGAATTTAATGTAAAGATATTGTAAAATAAAATAAAAATTGTGAACGGAAATGCCAGCTTCCTTACTCAGATTTCTAAGAGTCTAAGAAGGTTGTAGATCGGCTATTTCCTCTATTTTATGAAAATATCTGAACATGGAAACGATTATGACGATCTAATAATTGTGATTAGGCGATTATGCAATATTTGTGACAGGCTTAGTTGGGCACAGGGCTAACCGTGTTCCCGCTCCCATCTCTCTCTCTTTTATTTTATCATTTTAATCCCAACGATTTTGTAACCCATTTTTGTCACCCAGTGTCAATTATTTAATGTAATCCTGTGCTCTACACTCCCTCCACCAACCTGGGGAGAGCAACGGACTGACCTCATGCTTCCTTCAGTGCATGAGCGTCCAAGCCGCCCGCTTCTTTTCACCTGACAGGGGGGGGGGGGGGGGGGGTGTCCCTGGAACACGTTATTACAACCAGTTCCATTCCCCTCCATCAGGCGCCCCGGCTGGCCAGGGGTTGGCCAGTTTGTCCCGCTACCATCTCTATGGAATGTACAGTGCAGTGTTGTTTTCGTCGACTAAAACTAAGACGAAAAATGCTCGTCAACTACCTTTTTTCACTGACAAAAACGAATAGAAACCAAATGAAAACTAATCTATGATGACTAAAACTAAGACTAAATATACTGACAATTTCGTAGACAAATAAAAACTAGAGTAAAATGTTAGGAAGTATAAGTACAAGTAATTTTGGTTGCATGCTGAAAATAGCTGATCTACAAGCTTGTAGATCGGCTATTTTCAGCAAGTGTAATCATTACGATGGCATCAAGGCCCACATTTTAGTTGACTAAATCAACTGTAGATTTAGTCGACTAAAATCTTATGACATTTAGTCGACTAAAAATCTGACTAAAACTAAATGAAGTTTCAGTCCAAAGACTACGACTAGACTAAAATAGAAATTTGCTGCCAAAAACAACACTGGTACAGTGCAAGCAGCAAAGGACAGTGAGTGCACTCACCAGCTGAAGGAAGAGTGCAGGCTGGCCCAGAGGTTCGGGTGCTGGGTGAGCGAGGTCAGAGAGCGCGCTGCGTTGCCACTCCTCTGGTGGGGGAAGACGGCGGGGGAGAACACGCTGTTCATCCTCACGGCTCGCTGGGGGCAGACGCCCTGCTCGTTGTCAAACACCTGGAAGAGACGGGACAGGACAGGACAGGACAGGCACCATGATGCCAGGTTAAGGGCCGATTCATACTCCTATTTTAGAGCCGAATAAAAGTCGGTTCGGCGCTGTAGAGCCTACAATTTGACGTCATTTGAGGTTCGGGGGGGCGGGTACCGTCCTAAAGTCGGCTCTTCGGTGCTACTGAAAATTTCGGACGAGCCGAAATCATTTCGGCACTACAGCGCCGAAACAGCGGTAAAATAGGAGTATGAATCGGCCCTTAGACTGTGATAGCCGTTTTTATTTCCAGGGAGAAGGAGGAAAGAAAAGTCCACTTCAATTCGGCATAGAGTAGCGCAAACGTCTCTGCTGATTTCTGATCGTCTGCACCTTTGTTAAATTGACGCACACACGTAGACACACACATACTCCTCTCTCTCTCTCTGTCGGTCCAATTAATTAGTCTCATGTCATGTCATGCAGCTGCGTCTAGATTATCCGGGCGGATCCTGCCGGGAGCTGCCTATGCCATAGAAAGCATAGGTGGACGCCAGGCTAAGGCGCGATTCATACTCCTATTTTAGAGCCGAATAAAAGTCGGTTCAGCTCTGTAGAGCCTACAATGTGATGTTATTTGAGGTTCGGGCCCGCGGGGGGGGCGGGTACCGTCCTAAAGTCGGCTCTTCGGTGCTACTGAAATCATTTCGGCACTACAGCGGTAAAAGAGGAGTATGAATCGGCCCTAAGACTGTGATGACTCAAAGCTCAAGGCTTTAGATTCCCGCTTTTTCCTCCCAAAATTGGTCCGCGTCCCAAACATGGGTCCTGACTCCTGCCTGACCCAGTGTTTGGGAAACGCTGACCACCGCATGCCTGTGCATGCCTCCTCTGTTACACAATCACCAGACGCTTCTTTTCACCCGATAGTTTCATCAGGAGAAGGTACTGCAACTATCTATTCTAAAGTATTTGTACTACAGATTAGAACTTCAAGGGAAATTCCACTTTAAAAGCAACATTGAAATCATTTACTAGCCTGGTAAGGTCAACCACCCCGGTCGCGGAATTCTAATTCAATTTGAATTCCGCGACTGCGGGGTGGTTTACCGAGCTAATAATTTACCACGTTGAGGTAAAACTGACTTTGGCCCTATTTGGAAGGGACTAGTTTTATTAGGGGAGGTGGTGGGACAAAAAAAACGCTCTCAAAGGGCACCTACGGATGGCTGCAATTCGAAACTGGCCCCCGTAAAATCTGAATCCCCCCCACCCCTTTTCCCCCTCACTGTATATGTTTATTTCCCCTTTTGACCTCCTTTATGATGAATTCCTGTTCTGTTCTTTGACTATATAGAAGTGTCTATTTGTACGTCTCTAAATGTTTTGATGACTTGAACAAGGTGGACCCTCTTGTAAACAAGTGTAATGCTTAATTGGGTCGTCCACTCACAGTTAACAGTCTTTGTATTGAGTTTGTGCTTGAAATGTACTGTAATTCTGCAAACTGTTAATAAATATTTCAATCAATCAATCAATCAATCACAATTATGTAATTAATACCAGAGCATCTCTGTGGTTCTTAATCTTGCTGTAATTGGTCATGTCAGACATTCTAATGGATGGCGTGCTCCCATGATGCCATTAAAGAGTCTGTGTATTTGACCTATAATAAATAAGCCCTGGCTGACAATAGCAGTCCTGTGTGAATGTGCTCGTTCGTAGGAAAGGAAGCTCCTTTCCTACGAACACCTGCTTTCTCTCTTTTCATCAAACATGGAGGCGCTTGAGGTCAAGTCCAGCTCAGAGTCATAACCCCCGGCAAGATTTCTAGAGAACTCTCATCCTGTGCGAAAGTGGTCGCTGATACCAGGAGCTGTCCTGTAATAACAATTAAATTATAGGATGTTGTCCTGCAGGCGAGTTCCCATCCGAACAGTAGCTTAAATCATCCCCAGCATGCGCCATCGCTGAACAGACATAGTGGCCGCAACAGGCGCACCATCTGTACATAAATCACAAATGTGATGCATATCTCTATGCTGACTCACCATTGACAAACTATTTTAGCATCTAGAGACGCCCGCCAATAAAGCTGCCAGCTTTATGGGCCATCTGAATGAATGGAAATTTGAGTGTGCGTGCGTGCATGCTTGCGTGTGTGCGTGTGTGTGTACTGTACATGTGGCTACCTTAAGGGCGGTGCTTTGCAGACTCTGTATGGTGAGTCTGAGATGCCGCAGGAGGAATGGCCAGGAGTTGATGAGGTAGATCCTGTCCATCGCCACCATGACGATGCTGTACCAGCGCTGGAAGCCCCTGGCCAGGCTGTCTTTGATGAAGAACGTGTGGGAGAAAACAAAGCCGTGCTGCTCGTCCCCGAAGAAGATGGGACCCTCCCGGCCCGGACAAACCTGGAGGAAAACACACAAACAAGGGGAAAAAAAGAGGAGTGTGAGTGAGGAGGAAGGGGAGGAGGAGGTTGGGAGGGAGGTAGCACATGCAGCGTGAAAGAGTCTCTCTGATTGTCTTGCTTGTTTGTTTGTTTTTTAGCTGGTAGTTTCTTTCATTTCATTTCCTCTGTAAACGTAACTCAATTAATCCATTTTAGGCGGGAACCCCTTTTGGTGTTTTACTTTTAAGCATTATGTTAAACTTTAGCTATTGAAAAATAGCATATCTACAAGCTCAAGTGCTACAAGTGCCACGCTATGAGCTTGTAGGTCTGCTATTTTTGAAAAATCGTGAAAATGTAGTGCAAATCTTTGAATATATATTCTTTCACAGTGAACGTTTTTAACTCAAATTTGTTTGCTTCTGGGGGGTCCCTGGAACAACATATTTTCAGATGGGGGTCGGCGGCACAATTTCATATATTTTTGGCGGTCCTCGACATGAAAGTGTTTGAGAACGACTGACATGGAAACGTGAAGTTTTTCATAAAACCGTCAAGATTTGGAAGACATTTTGTAGAATCGTCCTCTCGGGTCTAAACGGGTTAAAGACATGGGACTCAAACACACACACACACAGACGTACGTTGTCGTTTACCTCACAGCTGAGGCTGCGTACGCAGGCCTGGCGCACCACGCTGAAAAGCTGCGGCTGCCTGGGGTGCTGGTGGCTCAGGAAGCGAATGCCCGTCTCGTCGTCGACGCTCACAAAGCCAGGGTGAGACGCAGGTAGTGACCGGCAACCCTGTGGGACGAGAACAAAAAAAGACATACATGTTACACACAAATAAGCCGTGGGGGGCTGACACGCTGTTGGTTCAAAGTCCTCAAGAGTGGCGAGGACAGGTCTCATTGGACAAAGTGAATGAGAACTGCTCTCTTTTCTCACAACATTCAGCGTCAATATGCCCTTGAGCAAAACAAAAAAAAGCTCAATTATAGACTAAGATGGTGTATTATAGTTAGAAAAAGAGGTTGTGCTTCATTGGAGTGCTAGGAAAGATATTTTCCAAAATATACTGTATAAAAAAGGCATCGCTTGCATCTCTCGCTTTCTCTGCCTCTCCGAATACCAGAAAGCTCGCCTCATTCTCTCTAACCGTGATTAAGCAACACAACTGTTTTTTAAACATGTAACTGTGAAGTACCGAAATAAACTATTAGTTCAAAACACAGTTGCCTCGGGAGTTAATCCGGTGGAACTGTAGAATGGTCTCTACCTGGTATTCCGAAACATGACCTCAGTAAACTATGCCTAAACGGTTAAACCTAACCTTATTCCTAACCTTAGCCTCAGTAAAACACTGCAAAAACCTACCTAACCCTATTCCTAAACGTAACCCCGGTAAAACTATGCCTAACCCTAAACTTAGTCATATAACCTTATCCTCAGTAAAACAAATACATGAATACAAGTGCTCGGCGTGCGGTCGGCGGACAAAAATAAATAAATAGGGCGAGCGTGTTTTATCGGTTATCGTCTCTCTTTATCTTCTCTTCCCGACATGGTTGAGCACACCCTAGAGCCTGCCTGATGTTTCTTCCATGTTAAGGAGGAGGTTTCCATTGCCACTATCACATACATTGCTTGCTTTGGGTGGGACAATGTCAGGTCTCTCCTCTATACTGTATGTAGTGTATCACTCTTTAGACAACTTGTTGTGATTGGGCACTTTAATAATAACATGTAATTGAATTCACCAAAACGCACAAGCGGTAATGTTTTGTGATGTAAAATTTGAGTATTTTGTTCTCCTTGACTCGACGTTTGGTATGATAGTTTTAGGAAGAGAGAAAAGAAAAAAAGGATTTACAAAAAGTTATTTATCCCCAAACATTTTCTGAAGTTGAACTGTAACCATGCCCCACTTCTTTGCACAATTTACAATTTACGTCCATGCGGTTTCTCTATTGTAGAGCATGTAAAAAAGGAGAGCACGTGTTAAATTCAAGTCAAATGAAGTCATGACCTTGTGGAGGCCAGCTAGCTGACATTTGTCACAGAGGACAGTCTTGTCCTCCTCGGGCTCCTCACCTCGCACATGTCACCCCTCTGTGACGCGGAGGTGTTGGCCCTCATGGTCAGTCCTTCTCCCTCGCGGTCCCCATCTCGGTCCCCCGGCGCTGGGCCCCCCGAGTGGGACGGGGGAGGGGACGGTGTGTGCAGGGCCTCGGTGCAGAACAGAGTGCGAGGGCCATGGAGTTCACAGAAGTGACAGAGAGCCACCAGGGCATTCATCTGTGGGGTAAAAGATTGACAATCATGTTGGGTCAGGGCTCATCAACATCTGTACACAGACAAACCAGACAAAGACATGTCCGCGGTACATTTTTGATTTTCTTCTTTACACACCATTATAATGTTCTTATTAAGACCCAAATACTGAATGTCAAGTCTCGGGGTTTCCTTCAGAATATGTACAGTATGACAGTGATTTACTATGACTCGAGTCTATGGCATATAGGAGTCCACTAGCACTACTGGTTGTATTCCAGTTATAAACGTTGTATTCCCATATAACTCTGAGATTGTGCAAATGAATGTAGGGTTCATTTGGTTCCATTTGTACACTCACTCTCAAGAGTTACAGACCTGTTATGGTCATCAGGGCTAGCTCTATAGTTTATGCGTTTCTGGTAATATTATTGTCCGCTCTGTAGGGCTGGGTGCAATAACCGCAATACCGCCATACCGCCGGTATGTAACGCATACCGCGGTATCGGGTTCATTACCGCAGTTTTTTTTTATGAAATGAAAAGTGTATCATAATAAACAGTGACACTCAGTCAGTCTAATCATGCCAGCAACACAACAACACCAGAGGGAGTTCAAAAAACCATGTGCAACCCAGATTCGGCAGCTACAAGGATTGATTGATTGATTGATTGATTGATTGATTGATTGATTAAAATATTTATTAACAGTTTGCAGAATTACACTACATTTCAAGCACAACTCAATACAAAGACTGTTAACTGTGAGTGGACACTTGTTTACAAGAGGGTCCACCTAAATTCATTTCACTCCTATGCCACAAAAATGGAACGCCCTACCAACTGTCATTAAGATGTAAATCCCTTGACTCCACCCACCCCTTTCCCCCCTCACTGTATACGTTTTCCCCCTTTTTACCTCCTTTATGATGATTTCCTGTTTTTGGCTTTATAGAAGTGCATAGTGTACAAAATGATATGATGAATTGTAAACAAGTGTAATGCTTTATGGCAGGGGTATTCAATTAGATTAGGCCTCCTATGTGACACAGACCGAGTAGAAAGAAACGTGCCATTTTATCATGACTATTAGTGAGGACCTATTATATGAAGATAGGTTCAAAAGTGGTCCTTTAATGATTACCGTCATTATGGTAATCTCACAATTAATATCGCACACACACCATACCTGTAACTTTTATTAGCCCTTAGGGGGGCGGTAATAACCGCCATACCGGCGGTATGGGGGCCGGCAATAACCGCGGTAATAAAAATCCCATACCGCCCCAGCCCTACCGCTCTGTTAGCCCCTTTCGGGACCCTACGTAAAACTTTTTTGATATTTTGTTGAGTTTTACGTTGGGTCCCTGCTCGCTACTGTACTTTCGTATGGAAATTCCTATATGCGGATATGGAGATTCTCTCTAAAATAGGACCCGCGGCATGTGACGCCATTATTTTCATTGAGTTATTCTGAATTCGGTAACTTTAAGTAGCTATACATCCAGCTGCGAATATCTCCTGTGGCGCGGAAGCCGTTAAGTATTTTTAATCTTTGTTTGACCGATTTGGTCGCTTTATTTCTTCTTGTTTGTTTACCGTTTATTGTACCGCCTCCCGGTGTGCGGTTGGCTTGTGAGGCTACGTCCCTGCCTCTGATCTGCTGTGTCATAGCTATAGCGCCACTAGCTAGCCAGATAGGCGGTACAATGAGGTGTCAATAAACAAGAAGAATCCAAGCTTCCAAATCGGGCAAACATATATTAAAAATACGCTTCCGCGCCACAGGAGATATTCGCAAAGGTATGTATGTGTACTTATACTTTACATATTCAGAAAGCCTCATACTGAAGAATATCGTCAAAGAGCGCGGGGAGGCGTTTTAACATGTAAACATGAGCCAGTAAATGTTTTAATCAGGTGGCATGGACGACGTGGAACAGGACCCAATGCACTGGGTCGAACAAATGTCAGAAACTTCAGTAGCATTTGGGTTCTGCTTGGAGGGCTACCGCTCTGTATAGCTTCACACTGTACAGATATTAGTACTATGTTTACATACATGCTATGTAAATTACATGAACATATCGATGACTCCTGACCTGGCCGTTGTGATTGACAGTTGTGTTATTGTGTGTATATATACCATAACTGCATCATTACAGTGTATTAGACCAATTGAATCACTTCTTAAACCCTTCTCATTATGTACTTTGTTGACCCCCACGCAGGGATCTACTTGACCCCTCCTCCTTTCCAAACCTCTTTGACTAAAATTGCCGTTCTACAAGCTGATTGACCGAATTAACTAGTTGTTTGATTGAATACTTTATTAACAGTTTGCAGGGGATAAAAGCACAGAAAAGTACAGTTCAATACAAGCCATCTGCTAAGAGGATTTCTAATATAACCCAAGAAACGGTCCTTTCCTCAAATTCAACTCATTCTGAACATTCAACGACATACAACTATAAAGTACTATGGAAAAACACATTATATAAACGGTTAGAACTCAAAATAAATAATGTGTATAGTAAAGAGGTCTTTGGGGAGTGGGGCTTTGACTTTTTACTGGGGCATCCCCGTGCAATGTTGTGAGCCTGTAGATCTGCTACTATGCTGGATGTTCGCCTATAATTAGCCTATTATCACAATCAAGCCCACAATAGGGATATTTTTTAGGGTACATGTGGATGTGACTAAACAACTATCTTACCTTCAGGACCAGAACCGAGGCGGTCACTCTTCTCTGACTGACCAAATGACAGGCGATCCGCCGCGTGACACTTCAGCGAAGGACATTCATCACTCCAAATGTTATCAGACAAAAACTGACAAGACAGAGACACTAGTACACTCTCTAAAAAATAAAATAGTTAATGTCCTTCGTTTATTCGAAATCCCATAATTGCCAATCCTCGGTGGTTATACCATTTGTGTGTGTATTGTATATTCTTCTTTACAAGCAGCGGCAGCAGTGCTAGTCAGTTTGGGCAACAACAGCCCGGGATCACGTGACGCGGAGTCACGCTCTTTCCTGTCACGCACTCGTGACGACGGAACTCGCCGACCAAACAAACACTACATTTCCCATGATGCCCCGCGCCACCCTGCCTGATAGCAACACAGAGCAGTCAGTGGCAGTGCTTCTTCAGGTAATGTTCGCCCCGTCTTCGCTAAATAAAACTCGTTCGCTGTTGTTTTTCTAACATTTAAATATGATATAGTATCATTGGAAACAAACGCACATTAACGGAATTGGCTATTTTCTTTTAGCTTGTGTTTTTATTCCCCAATTCGATGGCCTTTTCTTTATAAGGGAGCCAGCCACTTCCTTATAAGTTTTTGCATATCATTGTTCTATTCTATTTGTATCTACTCTTCTACTTTTATGTTGTCTGCCCCCCCCCAACACACACACACACACACACACACACACGCACACACGCACACACACACACACACACACACACACACACACACACACACACACACACACACACACACACACACACACACACACACACACACACACACACACACACACATAATATGGTAGGTAGGTATTACACTGTAATTAAAGTGTTGTTGCATTCACATCACCTTTTTGTATGTAGCCTACTGTCTTTAGGTTCAGTCAGTATGTCTTCAGAAGATGAGTCCAGCACAGTGGCTTTGGATCCATCAGCACCAGAGCAAAGGACTGGAGAAGACAGCCAGCCCAGCCCACAGGCAGATGATTCTTCAGGTCAGTGGTTTTCAACCCTTTTCAGATGAGATCTAACCTCAAAGACCCAAAACTTATATTATATATATACCCTATTGGCCAGAATATAATACTACGTTTTTTTTTTTCAATTGAAATATCCTAAAAAATATATTTTATTCGGGACAATGAATACGGGTATATATTATTTTGTTGTTGTTGGATAAGATTTTGTCCACAATTGCATGCTGTATTTATTGATGTGGTGCCATAGGAGAGATACAAGGCAAACATTGAGCTGTACTCTGTCGTCAACCTAGCCCCTCTCGGAACCCTCCATAAAGCTTTTCTGAAATTTGGATGTCGCTTTGTGTAGGGTCTTTGTCCATATTTATATTTTCGTATGGGAATTTTGGAACGCGGACATAAATATGCTCGCTAACATCGTATCTGCGGCGTTTGACGGCCTTTTTTTGTTTGAGTTATTCTGAATTCGTGAACTACCTCTGTGAAGTACCTATACAAACTGCTGCGAATATCTCCTGTGGCGCGGAAGCCGTATTTTTAATCTTTGTTTGACCGATTTGGTCGCTTTATTTCTTCTTGTTTGTTTACCGTTTATTGTACCGCCTCCCGATGTGCGGTTGGCTTGTGCGGCTACGTCCCTGCCTCTGATCTGCTCTGTCATAGCTATAGCGCCACTAGCTAGCCAGATAGGCGGTACAATGAGGTGTCAATAAACAAGGAAGGAAGAGAAGAATCAAAGCGACCAAATCGGTCAAACAAAGATTAAAAATACTTAACGGCTTCCGCGCCACAGGAGATATTCGCAGCGGTATGTATGGGTACTTATACTTCACAGATTCAGAAGCCCTCACACGAAAAAAAGTCGTCAAAGAGCGCAGACAGGCGTTATCCACTGTGTTTATGTTTTATTTATGTCCGCGTACCAGGTGGCAGGGTACTGCTGGAACAGGACCCCATGGTCTGGGTCTAAAAAATGTCAGAAACTTCAGTACCATTGGGTTCAGCATTCCAGCCTGTCAAAGTGGGCAGGGGTGAGGTGGGTTCGGGGAGTGCACTGAGGCCAGGTAGTAGCCTGACCAGTTTGTTGTAGGAATTCTGGAGCCTTGTTTTTTTTTCTCTATAATTTTTATACCCCGCCTCGTGTATGGGCGCTGATGACGCGGAGGAGGAAACACGCCGCCAGCACCCACAGCGTCCCGAGCGGGAATCTAACCCAGGACCTTCTAGCTGTGAGGCGACAGCACTACCAACTGTGCCACCATGCCCCCTTGGAGCCTTGTTTTAACTGCCTTTTTAACTGCCTGGTGCTGTGGTACCAAGAGGTGCATGCATAGTCGAAGAATCCTTGTACGAGGGCTCCTGTTAGGGTCTTCAAGGTGTTTTGGTGTGTTTGTTGACCAGTGAGGATATCCTGTATAGGAATCTTGTTCTTTTTTGATTACGTTGGTGGCCATTTTATCACCGGAAAGATAAAGTCTTGAGAGCTAAGGGGGTCCTTGAAATGACAACGTTTGGGGACCCAAACTTACTTTAAGAGTCAGTTGGACGGTGAAATCCAGGTTAGTATCTTGGGTAGGACATGATAGATATTTACAGACTGCAGCTTTCTTTAACAGTCATTTTCTGTAAACAATCACTAAACAGGGTGGCTTAGTGGGTTAGAAACTATTTTGGCATACATTTGAATGTTTTGTTACTGTATGTAGGCTGGGCAACAGATGCGGAAATTTCCACCTCCTGGGAATACCCCCGACCCATTTGTTTACCTTTTCTTTTCTTTCTTTCATTTCCATGCTTGCCCATTCTCACTGAAACCCCCATGCGCATTCCTAAATCTAACACACCCATTATTAATTTTATTAGCCGCCCATCAGCTGCATTGATTAATTAGCCTGTAATGTTTTGCCCCTTCTGCGGTTTTAAACCTGTACACTACAGGAAAAGAAAGTACACCATCAGTCGAGTGTTTCACCGGCAGTCCGGCACACACGCAAACCACAATGCAAATAATGGCCAAATAAGTAATTCTCTAAGTCTACACAGTATGGACATTTTTATGGCTCTGGATGGATGAGGGTTAATGGGCTGCATGAAGTGGGGGGTGAGCTCAAGTACTTTGGGAGTCGGGAAGGGACATAATTTTACCTTGCAGATTACCTCACCTTGCAGAAGATTAACATTTGGGGTCAGAGGGGCAGGCGGCGTTAGGGGAAACGGTGGACTCTGGCAGCCATTGGACGCTTTTATAGTTGGTAATAAAAAAAAAGTTTAGGCTTGGTTTTCTTGGGGAATTTCCCAGCAAGCTATGCAAACTGTTGACGAGCCTATGATGGTGGGATGTGTATGTGTTTACAATACACTTGTTTAAAAAGCAACAGCTTGGCTAATATTAGAATAATATATTATTTACACACAGGAGAGAGAATGTAAACTCAAGGACGTTGATTAATTGGACCACACTGAAGGGACCAGGCTCTCACTTTCTTTCTTAAAAAAAAAAAAAATTATCCCACGATTTTGTAACCCATTTTTCACCCCTGTGTCAATTATCTAATGTGATCCCTCCGCCAACCTGGGGAGAGCAACGGACTTGAACTCATGCTTCTAGGCTCTCACTTTCAGTGTGGTACAGTGGTAGTGGACTACCTTGTCCTGCCATACACTTCCATGTTGATAAGCTGCTTGCTTAGATGATGAAACACACCCCTCTGAACTCTGTGGTATAGGGTGTTGAATGAAATTTATGTCGCATTATAAATTGTAGCACTCAAGTCGAGTGAGTAACTTCCATCTCTGGAAAACACTGAAATACCATAAAATAAAGCTGCAGTAAGTGAAAATACAAACAGACTTAAAAAAAAAGAAGCTCTACTGCTCAGCATGGAAATCCCCACGGTTCTGTTGACCCCATCTCTGCCACCACTGTAGCGGTTTGGGGGGGCGAGCGTCAGGGTTAGCCTGGCTAATAAACCAGATGCCAGTCAGAGTCCCAGTCTGACAAGTCTTCTCCATCCCTCGATATAATAATAATACTGCTGCTTCTGCCTCCCCCCACACCTGGTACATATGAATCATTTGCTACAATCTTTGTCTACCTTGTGTTTTTATAATGTTGTGATGTAAACTAAAACTCCCTCCCTTTCCCTTTTGTCACTCGCCGAAACGGCAGAACCAGTAGAAGGCGGAGTCGGCGTGTGCCAGTTCTTCCTTAAGGGGAAGTGCCGTTTTGGCCACAGATGTCGCCTGTCTCACAGGTTCGTAAATCCCTTTCCTTACTCACTGAAGAATTCATATCGTCCCCCCGTCCCCCCCCCAGCACACAAAAGCCACATTTAGGTGAAGCGTTAGCTTTTGAAAAATGTGTTATTGCCTGCAAGAAACACCTAAGTGTATATAGGGTTTAAGTTTGTCAATGTTGGCAAGTGTACTAAGAACTAAAGACGTCAGTGTCGGGTGCATAACTCACATTTTATGGAAAATATAATGGAGTAAAACGTGGGATGTTTACATTGGCTGTAACTATAGCTCTAACTGCTAATAAATGTAAAATCAGCTAATGTCTGTAATGTTCATTCCACTGTGGCGTTACCTACTGCTCTCGGTCAGCACTCATCTAGTAGAACGGCACTTTAGCAATCTAGTGCTGATCAAGCTCTGACAAAATCGCTCAGATAATTAATGAAATGCATTATTGACAATGTTATGTAAAATATAACAAATTTACATTAAAAGGCTTTCACTGTCCAGGCTTTCACTGTCTCCAGATATGGAGATATACGAACATAATTGTGATATCTTGCTGGCCAATATTAAAATCTCCATATTGAATTCTCAGCTATATTTGGCCTTACAACCAAGATATTGAATTCTCAGCTATATTTGGCATTACAACCCAGATATCGTTGTGTCAGAGATTCAGACATCCATCCCAGTTACGTCCTCACCGGACACCACTGCGGCGGGTCCTAAACTCGGGACAACCAGCCGTAATTGAGTAGTATTTTATGAATAGTTGTTTTTAAGCATGTTGAATAAGCCAGTAACATTCAGTTGATAATGGGATCTGATCTGGGATCGATCAGACCTCTTTGATTTCACTCGTTCGCGGTACAGTTTCGCTCAATGTCTACATTCCTCTTGTCAAACGTTGATACTGTCTCTCTTCAATCTTTCACCTCATGTCTGCTATCTCTTCATTGCTCAGCAACCCTACGTCAGATGATGCCGGAGTTGTTCTGCTCAGCCAAGAAGAAGGCACGAAGAATGGAGACAACGAGGGGAAGCAGAAGAAGAGGAAAACCAAAGATCACAGTGCTGCAGCGAAGCCAAAAGAGAGTGAGGAAAACGGTAATGCACTTTGATTGATTGATTGATTGAAATATTTATTAACAGTTTGTAGAATTTACAGTGGGGCGACTGTGGCTCAGGAGGTAGAGCAGGTCGTCCAATGATCCATGGGTTGGCGGTTCGAATCCCGGCTCCTCCTGTCTACATGTCGAAGTGTCCTTGGGCAAGACTCTGAACCCCAAATTGCTCCCGATGTGCTGGTTGGTACCTTGCATGGCTTCCGCCGCAATCGGTGTATGAATGGGTGAATGTAATGCACAATCTATGTAAAGCGCCTTGGATAAAGGCGCTATATAAATGCACCATTTACCATTTACCATTTTACAGTACATTTTAAGCACAAACTCAATACAAAGACTGTTAACTGTGAGTGGACGACCAAATTAAGCATTACACTTGTTTACAACAGGGTCCACATTGTTCAATTCATCAAAACATTTAGAGACATACAAATAGACACTTCTATGTAGCTAAAGAACAGAACAGGAATTCATCATATAGGAAGCAAAAAGGGAAAAGATACATATACAGTGAGGGGAAATGGGGCGGGGGGGGGGGATTCAGATTTTACAGAGGCCAGTTTCCCTTCTAGCATTAAGAGAGTGAGGAAAACGGTAATGCACTTTCCCTTCTAGCATTACGGTAAGGAAAACGGTAATGCACTTTCCCTTCTAGCCAAAAGAGAGTGAGGAAAATGGTAATGCACTTTCCCTTCTAGTCAAAAGAGAGTGAGGAAAACGGTAATGCACTTTCCCTTCTAGTCAAAAGAGAGTGAGGAAAACGGTAATGCACTTTCCCTTCTAGTCAAAAGAGAGTGAGGAAAACGGTAATGCACTTTCCCTTCTAGCATTAAGAGAGTGAGGAAAACGGTAATGCACTTTCCCTTCTAGCATTACGGCTCCTTTGTTGTCTGATGAGTGCACTGGGGAAACCCACATGAAACCCACATGCCTGTTTCCATTGTGGTCCATTAAAACAATTAACACCCAGCCAGCCAACCGACAGACAGACATAAAAACAAAGCAAACACGAGAAAATACTCAAATTAAAACCACACACCGTTAACACATCTATAACAAACGCAACAAGAACAACATTGTAACAATTATCGATGGGGTTAGTCATGTTTACAATTCAATATGGTCATTTATACGGTCTGTTTCAGACCGTATAAATGTTGTAGGCAGATGCCCTGTTGTAGGGGTGCAGTACTTAGTTTAGACAGTTTTTGGTTTAGACTAGTCATTTGGTCAGACCAGTCATTAGTCCTACAACTACAACCTATCTCAAACCCTCACCCTAAACCTAACCTCCCACGGGGGCAGCACACCTAAACCTAACCTTAACCCATGTCTAACCAATGACTAGTATAAACTAAGTACTGCACCCCAACCCATCTCAAACCCTCACCCTAAACCTAACCTCCCACGGGGGCAGCACACCTAAACCTAACTTTAACCCATGTCTCACCAATGACTAGTCTAAACTAAGTATGCACCCCGCCTACAACATGTACTGAATCTACCGGTACTGAAGTTCTGATTCCATCTCTCTCTCTCTCTGCACCTCTCTTTCTCTCCACCAGGCTCGGTGGGGTCAAACAAGAAGCCTCGCATGCGCACGGCCGGCGAGGTCATCCACCGGATCCTGTGGGACCCGGCGTCGGCGGCGCAGGCCTCCGAGTTCGTGGTGGGCTACGTGGACCGCTTCCTGGGCGTGCTGGAGCGTCCCTTCTCCGAGTTCAACTGGGACGCCCGGCCGTGCGACTGGGACGCCAACGCGGCGGAGCTGGCCCTGCCGCAGCACCGGATCCAGTACTTCATATACCGGGGCCGCCGCGTCTGGGACCGCAACAGCCGCACCGACAGGGTCTTCGGCTCCACCGGCCAGCCTCTGGCGCCCCCCTTTGGAGGGGAGGAGGAGGAGGAGGAGGAAGTGGAGGGTAAGACGGGATCAAATACACTGCACTGAATTAAGCAATATTACACGAGAGGGTGTGGGTTAACGTGATTATTGCCACGACAGTGATGCGGTCAGGAACGAGACGAAGTCGAGTCCGCAAGCATCACTGAAGTGGCAATAATCACGTTAAACCACACCCTCAAGTGTAATATTGCAATTCTACAACAGTTACCCTTAAAAGTAAGACATTTTTTAATGACAGATGTAGTCACTACGACCACAAATGTCCCAAGAAACTAGCTAGCCTAGCCACCGAGTTTGCTAGCGCTCTGGGAAAACAGAGCAGCTGAATTCTTTGTTTTGATTAGGTGGTGAATGGTTCTGGTTTAACCCACGGCTAGAAGGCCGTTTCAACCAATCGGATTGCTTCCTCGAAACGACCGTTGTAGAATAGCAGTTTTTTTTTTTATCGTGAAATAATGGTTTCGATTTCCTCAGAAAAGGCAAAAACCGCAACCTAACCTCAAAATATATCAATCTGAGCCCAAACCAAACCTCTATTGGCCCTATACATATTTTTTAATCATGAAAATGACAATGGTTCTCATGGGTACCAGAGAACAATGAACAAGTTACTTAATGCGCACAAAGTGGCACTTTTATTTTTCTTCAGAAATAGCAGATCTACTAGCTTACAACATGTCACGATCTACAAGCAACTGTTTCCACAATTTTTTATTTATTTGTGTGTGTCAGCGATTTCTTTGTACAGCCTGTTTCAGTTGCCATGTCTGCCCTGTGCAATTTGTAATTACGAAGCCCAAAAGGCAAACACAAATAGAAATTGTAACGCTCCAATGTTCAATGCAAAAAAACACAATTAAATCGCAATTATCTGTGTCACAATTAATGGTCAACTTAAATTTGTAATGGTGACAGCCCCAGCTGAGCAGAGAGACGGAGAGCAGTCTGCCTGCGATGGGACCACACAGCCAGGGGACCCAAGCGTTCACCCCGCTGACTCCACACGAGCAGCTCCTCGCGACACGGGAAGCCCTCCTCGAGGTCACCAGGAAGCAGAAAGACAGCCATTACCTGCGGAGGAGGAAGAGACTGCCAAAAGGTCTGTGTTTTTTAACCCGTTTAGGACGATTCTACAAATGTCTTCTAAAACATGACAGTTTTCTGAAAAACCCTATGTTTCTATGTCAGTGGTTCTCAAACTATTTCATGTCAAAGAGCCCCAGAAGTATCTGTATTTGGCCGCCCACCCCCATCTGAAAGTATGTTGTTCCAGGGACTCCCCAGAAGTAAAGCTATGAGTTCAAAACGTTCGCTCTGAAAGAATATATATTCAAAGATTTGCGCCACATTTTCACGATTATTCACAAATAGCAGACCTACAAGCTCGTAAGCTCTGTACCGCGCTATGAGCTTGTAGATCTGCTATTTTTCAACAGCTAAAGTGTAACATAATGCTTAAAACACCAGAAGGGGTTCCTGCCCAAAATGGGTTAAATCCCGACTTGAACTGATGTCCAGTTTTCCATTCGGGTTTAAATTTAGTTTTAGAAAACATTGCATAGCGGCATGAATTAGGATATTTCTTACAGATTAAAGTCGAGATAATATTTAGAAAACATAAATCATAAATCATCAAACGTCAAAACACTCAAACATTTCTATTACATCTGGTAAAGCTTGTATGCTCTTGGGAGGAAGGACATCTGTTGCCTTCTTGTGCAACTCACAGGCTGTTTTGAGTGTCCTCCCATTTCTTAAGGTACTGTACCTCTCCACCAGACTGATTACTGCAGATTATATTTATATTAGAGAGAATATGACAGCTGGTGTTTGAAATGAGACAAGCCGCACACGCACAGTCCCACGCTTTGTGTCTGAGCACACATGAGGCTGCAGTAATATGTATATCATGGATACATATTATTGAATTATTGTATTCAGACAAAATAAATGCACCGCATTTAGAAAGGGTCCCTAGCAGTCGTATGCGGTCGAAAGCCGACCGCATACGACCAAGCTTGCTCGGTGGGCTTTCGACGCTTCCCCACAACCTTTGACCCGACCCGACAGGCATTCAGCAGCGGGTTTTCGGGCAACAGGCGCTTACCGACGTCGTGGTACGGCGGAGAGCTACCTTTTTAGATTGTAGCGTCACACGTCTGGATCACTCACTGGACTGGTTCTTTCTCTCAGTAGCCGATTGAATTCTCTTTGAGTGGCCTCCTCTGCTCTCTCCTCGCCTCCAGAGTATAGGGCAGGAATTGGCTTTATTTGACGAGGTAGTTTTACAGCTGCTCAACCACATAATCACAAACGGCTTGGTGTCAGATTTGGCTCAGGGCTCAGGTGTTGCATGGGTTTCCCCCTCCTCCTCCCATCTCTGTCCAGTGTACAGTGCAAAACAAAGCTAAACAACTCTGATTTTTACAGCGCTGAGTCGCCTGACGTGGGGGGGGGGGGGGGGATATCAACTTAAAACATTATTAGGTCAGCCTCCCCCTGGCCAGCCGGGATGCCTGATGGAGGGGAAAGGAACTGGTTGGAATAACGTGCTCCTTCCACGCGCTACGTCCAACCAGGGAAACTCCCCCCTGTCAGGTGTAAAGGAGCAACTTGGACACTCAAGCATGAAGGAAGCATGAGTTAAGTCCGTTGCTCTCCCTAGGTTGGCGGAGGGTGTGTAGAGCCCAGGATCACATCACAGGATGATTGACACAGGGGTGAAAAATGGGTTACAAAATCGTGGGACAAAAGAAAAGAAAAAAAAACATTATTAGGTCAAATAAATTGTCCCTAAAGTTACTAACACAGAAAAAACAAGGGGCTGGGGTGTTAGGGGGGCGGGAAGCAAAAAGGCCGTAGCAATATTTACAGAAAGATAGCGCCAGCCACCAGACATCCACATAAGGCAGGCACTCTCGCCGGATTCAATACTGGGCAGCTAACGTATAATCCAAAGGTGATCGTCTCGGCTTCTCCACCATTAAACACTAAGGCCCTCATTTATCAATCGAGTGTAAAATCTGCCACAGATTCGAGTGCAGGTTTCGTAGTACACCCACGTCGCCACGGCATTTATAAAGTGATCGCAAACAGCTGATCCTTCCTTAATTTCGTTCTCACGTTAATAAATGTCACGGCTGAATTTGATCTGGCACGCCCTAAGAAATCAAGCCTCGCCCTCGTTTTTGCGACCTGAACCACTGCTATACGATCTGGAAACCATGGTTACCGTGCCTTTCTGCCCGCCTCACCCCCCTCTCTCACACACACACACACACACACACACACACACACACACACACACACACACACACACACACACACACACACACACAGACGCACACAAGCTGCACGCACACGCAACTTGCAAGCCCAACTAACTGGTGTGTTGTTAAATAAATAAACAACGAACACCTGCATGAATTAAATAAAGTTGTAGGCCTACCCTGTCTGTTCCCTCTCACCTCGCTTGCCTTGCTGTCATGTCCACGCACGCACGCACCTACATGACACATTAAATAAAGCTGTCTGTTTCTCCTCTCGCTTCGTTTCCCTTGCTGCCCGCCTCACCCCCGCACACATATCGCAATTTTTCACTGTGTGTTGTTAGTTGTATATTAAATCATTAAAGTATTTTTAATTTAATATACAACAAGATATATTAGTGAACGAAAACCTGAACCTGTGAACCATAATTAAATAACAAATAGGCACACACACGCTGCTGTTTTGCAGGTGCTCCTCCTGTCCAGTGTGTCTGTCTGTCTGTCTGTCTGTCTCTCTCTATCACAGTGGTCCGTCCGTGACCAACTGACCATGCACGTTCCGACGTTCGACAGTCTATTTAGATTGCCTCGCAGACGTTAGTCACTGCAGTGGCCGCCGGCCGGGCTGTCAACTGTCATATGAATGTGCAGCAAAAACCGTATATAGCCTCATGTGGCTGGTGGTTGCTTGGCTGGGTAATATACCTATATCTCCGATGCAGTTCCCACTTGCGCTGGGAGCCTGGCACGGTACATTTGGCATTGAGCGACGCGTCAGGTTTATTATATATCACATACCGTAAGAAAGACATCGGCCTTCATGCTGTAGATTAGGCTACAGTAGGCTATACCACGTTGGGACTCTCCGCAGCTGAGCTGCATCACTGCTGCACTATACTCTCCAACGTCCCGTCATGGAAATATTTCAGCACAGACAGCCCAAATCCTCGCATGTATGCGCTCATGCAAAACACTGTTTAAATGGCTTAATCATCTCTTGCAACATTGTTTTTAATTGCGCGATTTTATCTCCTACTAATTTCATATGACACATGTAGGCCTATTCCTTAACATTTTTATTTATTTATTTTTTACATGTAGCCCATATACATTATACATACCTTTTATATAAACATTTTAGGAGTGAATACATATATGTTTTGATGCCTGTGACAGCCTCTCAGCAGTTCAGACAAGGCTGCTCCGCTTGTGTAAAACAGAAAAACAGCGTACGCCAGCTCGCGACCAGACGTGACTATTTGTCCTACTCAAGTTCAATTTCAAGCTTTGCCGGAAATGTTAAATGCCGAAAATGTCGGTAATTTCGGCGTGCGCCCATATTTTGGCGTACGCACGGTTGATAAATGAGGGCCTAAGCCTTTATAGTTGTTTTATGATAGCTTGGCTCCAGCCCCTGAATCGTTAGCAGATCACTAGCATTCATTAGTGAAACTAAATTAATTGTTTTATGACGGTAAAAATGATAGCCAATCTACAACATGCTGCATCGTGGCACGTTCTGTTTGTAGATCTGCAATTATCGCATAAAAAAAAAAAAGTAACATGTCCTTAGAACATTGACATGACCAAATGGTTGATAGTACTGTAGTTCAGTGTTTCCCAACCTGTGTGTCGCGGAGCTTTGGTGCTCCGTTTGATGTGTCCAAGTGCTCCGCGTAATTTGACCGAAATTAAGTTATAGTGTTACTTTCTGTCAAATCAGGCGGCACACTAACTCTCCCCCGAAAGCAATATTATAGCTACTGGGCTGCAGGCTTCTTATTGTTGCGTCGTTGTTGTCACACGTCTAACCATTAGCCGTGCGATAACAACTACACGGAACAATAGACTCTAACGACCCTCGGCCATTGAAATGTTAATGCTTAGATGCATCCAGAAGAGGCTACATTTCGCTCCCTCCAGAAAGACTGGAGTGCGCAGATCGCATATGCACGTAGACAGCAGACACATACAGTCCTACATGTCCCCCGACCCAAACACTGAGGAGGTAAAGTAAACGTGACGTTGTTGTCATTAAACATAATGTGCCACGAAAAATAGCTATCCAAAATAGCTGTCCATAGATGTCCAAACATGATCGCCTCGTTCGGCCAACAAAATATATCTCCCCTCCACAGAAGCGCAGTGATGCCTGATTTATTCTTCGTCGTACACGTGTTATGCTTGCATGCTGAAAATGGCTGATCTACAAGCTCACAACGCGTTGCGGACGCAACGCGTTGTGAGCTTGTCGATCATCTATTTTCAGCACGTGGAAATAAGCAGGCTGTGAGAACTGAGACCCTTCACAATAAAAGCATGCAGCTTTCACAAGTTGGCCCATAATAAAGACAAGGAAAAGGATTAGGTGGCATTTCACATTGCATATGAGCAATTTTTTGAAACTGAGGCATTGTCTCTGTCCTTTTCTTTCTCGTTATTTGATGAGTGCTGTCATGTGTGTTTTTAAAAGTATATTTACTTTTACGTATATTAACTTTTACGTTTTACTATATATATAGGCTATATATATATATATATATATATATATATATATATATATATATATACACAACCCCCCCCCCCCCCTCCCTAGGTGTTCCCCGAGATTTTTAGACTATGAAAAGTGTTCCCTGGGACAAAAATGGTTGGGAAACACTGCAGTGCAGTAATCAACTACAGTGTAGTTGATTATCTTCGTTGATGACATGGAGATATGATTTAGTAACCATACAAATATTAAGGAATGAGTCAAATATTATGAGTCAAATATTAACCACTTGCCTCAGAGGGAATCCGACCTCTTGGCCAGGGGAGATATTAGGCTTTTTTGAACCACTCGGACATTGCTCATACCTGTGCCTTCTGTCAGTCAGTGTTGGTGGCTGATGTTTCTCAGTGTGAAACGGCCACCTGCCCCTCTAATATATACTCCTGCTTTAATTTCAGACTTGAGACTCTAACAGACCGACTGTCTCTCTCCCCAAGAGGGCGAGAGATGGGAGAGAGCAATGGTGTGGAAGAGAGTCTGGAAGAATGTAATGAAAGCTGCGAGGGCAAGACTGAAGAAGAGCAGGTGAGCGTGTGAAGGGAAACATCTGTGATCTGAATCCCACTGTTCTGATGTGAGGAGATTCTTAATATAGCGTGGCAAAAAATACCCTATGCCAGACGTCATCGTTTTATGACGTCAACATTTTACGGAGAAATACAAAATTTTTGCCGACTATATCATTGATCTCCTCATCAGAAAAAATGAATTTTTACTTTTTTTTTAATTTGGACAAAAAGCTGAAGCAATGACATTTATTATCACCGTGATAAAACAAACAAAGGCACAGAAAAGGGAGAATAAAATGTGAAAATGAGTAAAATTTGAAAAAGCTTCCAGTATGAATGCAATCTGAGAATCCCATTCATATTCGGGAAAACAGCGGCCCCTGTTGTTCCTCGAGGCAACAGTCTGTCTTGAGAGACTAGTCTGAATGTGTTATTATAGTGGAATGTCTTGCTTGTTACAATACGCAGAGTCCTAACGGCAAATGCCACGGCGACCAGCAGAGGGGGCAGTCGGCTCGGCGCCAGGGCGGCCAGCCCGCCAGGCGCAGGCCCACGCACTTCATCGGCTTCCGGGCCGACACGCCGTCCATCCTGTCGGCCTTCCAGAAGCTCCGGGAGGAGCTCACGGCACTGCTCCCGTCCTCGGCGCCGCTGTGGCTGCCCGCCGCCAGGCTCCACATCACGCTGTGCCTCCTGGTGCTGCCCGGCCCGGCCGAGGTGGCCGCGGCCGCCGACCTCCTACGCCGCTTCGCCCACGTAGACCGCAACCCGCCCGTGGCCGTCGCACTCCCCGCGAGGCCCAAGCACTTCAACGGGAAGGTGCTCTACCTGAGCCCGCAGCCCCAGAGCCAGCTGCAGCAGCTCAACTCGGGCCTTCAGGAGGCCTTCGCGAAGGAGGGCTGGCTACACCGGGACTCCTTCAACCCCCGCTACCACCTGACGCTGGCCAAGGTGGAGGAGCCGGGCCAGGTCGGGCGCCTCTTTGAGGGCGTCGGGGACCTGAAGGTGGGGAAGGGGGTGAACCTGGGCCGTCTGCCCGTCAACACGCTGCACCTGTGTGCCATGGGCCAGGCGGCGGCGGCGGACGGCTTCTATCACACACTGTGCAGCGTCAGCCTCAGGTAGATCAAAGGACAGATAGAGCAGGCCCGGCAGGCAGGGCAGTCTCCATCCATACACATACACATAATACGCATGCACGTTCACATGCACATGCATGTGTGATCTACTGCAGGGGTTCTCAACGTTGTTTTTTTTTTCAAATTGGCCGCTATACAATAACCTTAATAATAGAGAAAATACATTATAAATAAATACTGAAACCAGAAATAATCATTAACCCTGTAACACCCAGCGTTGCAATAATACATTGCTAACATATTTTAATTAATTAATTAATTAATTAAAACATGTTATGTTCTTTTTTCACACAAATTAAAAATCTCTGAATTCTGTTATTCTGATTCTCTGAATTTTTTTGTGATCATTAGAATGTCTAGGACATGTTTAATTTATTATTGTGAAAGATATCCCCCAAATGTAAATTATTTATTTATTATTATTTATTTATTTTACACAATTTCCTCTGATAAGTTCTAGTAGTAAAAAGTAGTAGTAAGGTTGAAATCTCTTTTTTGCAAGTACTGTGTTACAGGGTTAAGGAATGTTTCCAGTTTGTATGTGTGTATATGTAAACTCCTTCCATTCAGTTGCAAAAAAAACTAGATAAAATGCACAGGTCTCCACCAGGGCAGGTCAGGTTGTGGCCTCCTGATGACGCTATAATAGGCCAATGTGAAAAGGGTGCCATGTCTTCTTTTGCCTTGGATGGCAATTGATTTGAGGCATTTTGTTCCAAGAATGGGTTTAGCAAAAATCCACCTGTTGGTGGCAAAATGTGGGTTAACGGTGCCAGAGATTAGCTGGTAACAGACGGACGGATGGACAGACTTACAGTACATATCGAGTCGAGGGCTCAGAAAAGCCCTCCTCTGCCATATCCAAATCATCCTTATCCTCCAGATATATATTGTGTGGGCCATTTTGTCAACCATGTGAAGTTGGCTCAGGCTACTTATATATTATAGAGATGATGCAGAAGAGACTATATGAATGCTCCAAACCCTCGTGAGACACGCGCTACAACACTTGCCACGCAAAGCATGCATTGCCCTTAATTTGCCAAAGCCCACATCTTTACCTTGCATTTGCAGCTATCTGTAATACGTCTAAAATGCACTACATTAATGTGATTGTATTGGTACTAATGGACACATGAATGGGTACATACATGGATTGAATAAACGCTTGTGTTTTTTATTTGAATGATTAATAAGAGGCCTATCTATATGGCACGCCGTTGGAGTGACAACGGCAGTTGTATTTTATGATTCATAGGCTGCGATTTATATACATTTTGTATGGACTGCATACAGACGAGAATGGTATGCTTATCACGGTGAATGATGGCCGAGAGATGATCGAAGACATTAAATATTGAACTGGTTATTTCAAAAATTCCTGCGAGTGGTGATATTTCTCTATCAGCGATGTGACAGGAGGAGGACGGCCGGGAATGTGGTGCTGTTGCTATGCCACGGTCTAACACACACATGCACGCACACACACACACAGACACACGTGCACACACACACAGACACACACACGTGCACACACACACACAGATACATGGAGGTTGGGCGAATGCGTTAACTCTTGCATACATAATATAGTTTTCCGTCTCTCCCCTCCTAGATGCGAGCGCACTACACTATGAGTCAGGCAGAGTGCTCTCTCTGCGCTCTCTCCCTTCTAAGCCCCGCCAGCCCCCCCTCCACCCCCCCCCCCCCCCCGCTCGCATTATCTCCCTCTGCCTCCCCTCCCCCATTCTTTTCCCCCTTTTTCAGTGACACAGAAAAACGAACGCCGCCCCCTCCTCCCTCCATCCCCCCCCCCCCCATTCTCCAATGGCAGACAAACACTGTGTGGTGCTCTCTTTTGCTGTGTGCTCTCTTCCCTTGGCTTTGATTTACAGAGACGTTTGTATTCCCCCAATGCCGTGTCATTAGGTTGGAAACACCCTGGAGCCTTGCTGCTGCACCCTGCAGTGGGAGTCTCACTACTGTCAGTTAAATAACACCTTCCTCGTCCGTCCGTCCGTCCGTCCGTCCGTCCGTCCTCCTCCCATCCATCCATCCCTCAGAGTCAGCCCTTGCATGTTGGTCGTTTCCGTTGCCCCCGCTACGCTACGGCGGCGCGTGATGCCATTTCAACGGAACCCTCGCTGGCAAGTGGTTGGTTTCGACCATCCAAAAACCAGTGCATGCCACCGCCCCCATATACCCCCCACCCCCCACTTCTCTCTATTCATCGCTCACTCCACCACCACCCGTTCCCTCTCGCCCCCCCCCCCCGCTCCCTTTTTCTCTCACGCTCTCTCTCTCTCTCGTGCGGTCATCGGTGAATATCTCTGTTGCTTTCTCTCTCTCTACTGCCCCCTCCACCCCCCACACCACCACCACCCCTTCATTCCTCCTTAATGTCCATCTTCTAAGTGTGCCTGCTTACATTTCTCTCTCTCTCTCTCTGTCTCTCTCTCGTGTGTGTCTAATATCATGTGCATCTACACCTCACCACCCCGGCTCTTCTCCACACACAAGCGCATCAGCCCGACCTCTCTGCCGCTTGCTCTGCAAACAGGAGCTCACTCTTTTTGCGTCCAATAATGTGAGTGGATTTATTAATTAGTGAGTTTTTTTTCGTTTTTTTTCCTCCTTTTTCTTTTCTGTCCTATCTCGTGCCATTTGACTGCTTTTCGGGGCACAATTAACTGGCCGGTGATTATTATTCCCTTTTTTAATTGATGTTTAATCTTTTGTCTTGATAATCTGGTTAGGGGTGTGCGTGTGCTCGCGTGTGTGTGCGCACGTGCGTGTGCGTGTGTGTGTGAGAGCGAGATCACAGTGTGGTTGGATTGGTTGGCTGAATGGGAGTGTTCTGTACGCTGATGTGAGGCAAAAGGGGGCTGGGTTGGTGTCAGGACAGCTTCCCTTCTACCGTATCGCTCACTCCAGAGTGTGTGAAGGGACAGTACCCCCCCCCATCCCTCCCCTTTTTAATCCCCGTTAACGGAGTAATTATCTTTGGGCAATATCGTGTCATTGCCTTGTTGTGAAGTCGCTTTGGCGTTGAGCTATACGAGGGGCTCGTCCGGCACATGAGATAAGGGTCCCTTAGGGGTGTCTCCTCCATCATAATCCCCCCCCCCCCCTCCCTATAGTGCTCTGTCCCTCACACTCTCTCACTCAATCTCTTTCTCTCTCTCTCACTCTCTCCCTCCCTCTCTCGCTCCTGCTCTCTATCTCCCTATTCTCTCTCTCTCTCTCCCCCCCGCTTACTCTCTCACTGAGTGCTCCTCTCTCATCCATCAACACAAGCACCTCTTCCACTCTGGTCAGACAACCGTACAATTACTGGGCTATTTAATATTTCAGAGCTATATAGCAGTAAGAAATCATCGCCCCTTGTTTTGTTTTCTCTCCTCCTGGTCCCTGGGTCTTTTGTTTTTTTCTCCTCCTCCTCCTCCTCAACATTTTGACATTATTTTGTTTTGGTAATGTATCCGAGCCTATTTTTCCAGGATGATTTTTTTTTTTTTTTTTTTCCAGACCATCAAATGTTGACGGTCGGCAGCATACCTCTCTGAGTGGGTAAATATTTCACAGCTGCCGGGGCCGGAGAGACCAGAGAACAGACTGCGAGAGAGAGACAGAGAGAGAGAGAACGCCTCCCAACTCTACGGTTCAAGGTAAGAGACGGATCAGGTTCCCAGACCGTGTTCCATTACGTCTTAATTGTCTGTGCGGTCACAAAGATTAACGATCGAGTCAAGTGCAACAGACCCATCAGGCACATTCAAGCTGTCATAGGGTTTATAGTGTCGACATGTCATTCATGGACCCAAATGTAAATGCTGTGTGTTTATGCATTTGCATGATGTATTTTTTGCTGGACCTGTTGGGATGAGCAAACGTGTTACATTGGACTTATACTCTATGGTGTAATAACGATGAGAAAGACATTATGGCAAAACTTAACGAATTTAAGAGATAATTCATTTTGTCCAGCGTTTGTGTCAGATGTCCCTGGACTATGTGTTGCCACACACAACCACTCAAACCCCAGCATCCACACGTCCATTGGCCAAAAATAGCACATCCGTACTCTCACTCCGCGCAAATCAGCTATTTTGGGCACATAATTTTGGTGTAGATCTAAGGAAACACAGTACAGACGGTTAACTCGGGTCCGGTTTTTATAGAGGGTTTTAAGTGATTAATCCGCCACATAATGTAACTGTTTGTTCCGTGTAAGCATTGCCAAATAGGTCAGTAGTGTGGAAGCATTTTGTCAGCAGCACCAACCTGTCACGTTGGACCCGTTGCACACAGTATGAGAGCAGCGATCTGGACCGACCGGGACTCTCTCACACGCACCTCACCCACACTAGGCTGCTCTCACTCTAGACTGATTGGTTGCAGTTGAATTTGATTCATGCAGATGTGGAATGGAGTCCAAAGTACAAACCGACAAGTGTACTCTATATTATTTATATATATTTTTTTTTAAATATCTTGCTGCCAATGCATTTCATATTCGGCTCCAGAGGAAGCAGGTGGTTTTATGCACTGAACGTATAACATGTAATGGATTATTATATGATCCACATATCACTCTGGTTAATGGGTGTTAATGTGCGATACGTACCGCGGGTGGTTTGCGTTTTACTCTCTGGGGCTGCAAAACTGTCTCGTAAATTGCATCGGTCATTAGCAAGACCCTCGTTAAGTGGCTGTTAAATGATTATCTGGGCCCTCCGATGTCAAACACAGCAGATTTTTTACGAGTCGGTCTGCGGCGATAGTGTATAACATGCATGCATCACGTGAAGGACTACAACATGATCCTTCACACGCTCTGATTCATTCATGGCCCAGTGGCGTGCACAGATAGACACTAGTGGGTGCTACCCCCTGCCCTTTTCCCTCTGGACTGGAATGTGCCCTTTTTTGTACAGTGTACACTGTACACAGCATGTGGACCACGGTGACATTGATCAATTATTGATAAAAAAAAGCTTCTAATATATTATTTATGCCCCAAAATCAATACATCTCTCACTATTAAGGCAATCGGCCGGTTCCACGCGCTGCACAAGGTTCCCTTTTTTTCACTTGAGCACCACCTGCCCCCTCTAAATGTCTGCATGTGCACTCCACTGTTCATGGCGATTATTGTTACATGCCGTTGCAACAGTGCACTGTCAATGAAGGGAGATAAAAGAGAGCCCTCTCCCCCCCACACCGCACCCCGTGCTAAAGGGGATTTTACAGTCGGCCCCGCCGGAAGAGATGCGTCTTATTCTTCTTAATTCTAGTTCTTCCGATTAGCTGCCTCCTTTACAAAATGGCCTCGTTCTGTGTTCTGTTCTGTGCATTCAGACATTATGGACTCTCTCATAACTGTTGTTGTCCATTCATTGCTTCCCAACCCATTCTGGGCGGGAACCCCTTTTGGTGTTATGGCATTATGTAATGCTTTAGCTATTTAAAAATAGCAGGTCTACAAGCTCTTTTTTTCCACGATTCTTCACAAATAGCAGACCTACAAGCTCTGGTCTAGGTCTAGGTCTGCTATTTGTGAAGAATCGTGGAAAAAAAGAGAAGAGAAAAAAAGTGACATGAAAGTGTTTTGAGAACGACTGACATACATAGAAAACAGTCAGGATTATTTCTCCTCAGTGGCTGATGTGGTTGGGTTGGGCTTTTACTTTAGACACTCCTGTGGTTTCTCCTCATCATCATCATCATCTTCATCCTCCTCTTCCTCCTCCTCCTCCTCTTCCTCCTCCTCCTCCTCCTCCTCGTCCTCCTCCTCCTCCTCCTCCTCTTGTATCTCTCCTGTTTCTTTCTAACCTCCTCCCCCCCCCCCCCCCCCCCCCTCCCCGCGCTCACGTGACCTTGCAGAATCACATTTGTTTGCAGTCGGTTATGCAATGCCATAAAGAGCCACGATAAACAAGCTGGCATGAGACATCAACGTCAACTTGTATCCCCCACCCCCACCCCCCCCAACCTCTGTGACAACTGCTGAGCCACTGCACCCCCACCACCACCAACACCCCCCCCCCCCCCCCCCCTCACCCCCCAATACAATGTTTCGTCAAACAGTGGGTCGGGACCCATTTGTTGGTCGTGGACACGTTGTTATTGATTGATTGATTTGAAGTATGTGTTAACATTTTGCAGAATTACAGTACGTTTCAAGCGCGACTCGATACAAAAAACTGTTAACTGTGAGTGGACGACCCAATAAAGCACTAGACTTGTACTGGAATTGTTGACCTCTGGATGGGTGTAACGGGGGAAATACAATGTAAAATTATTATTATTATTATTATAATAAATATTTATTATTAGTATTTTTATTATGTATGCATTATTAGTTTTTATTACGAAAAGAGCTAGATACTTTTAATGTTGTGTGTGTGTGTGTGTGTGTGTGTGTGTGTGTGTGTGTGTGTGTGTGTGTGTGTGTGTGTGTGTGTGTGTGTGTGTGTGTGTGTGTGTGTGCGTGTGTGTGTGCGTGCGTGCCTTGGAGTGGAGCAGTTGTTGACGTGAGCACTTGACCCTTCCTGTGCATGTGAGTGACCCCGTGAGCACTTGACCAGTCCCCTGCAGGGGTCAATAATAGTGTTGTGCTGCGGGCAGACAGACAGTCAGACAGACAGTCAAAGCTGCGCATGTTCCACCGCTCAAAACATTCCCGAAAAAGCAAAACCTTTCATGGATTAATAACAAAAATCCAATGCTTTTTCAGTAATGTCATGAAGAAATAAAAGAAACATCGGGGAAATACCATAAATTAGAGTAAATATTTAAGAAGTAGTGAAAATAGCCGATCTACAAGCTCACAACGTGGTTATTTTCACTAGTTTGTGTCCCGGGGCAAATATCTAATTTCTGTTTTGGGTCACGGGCTGAAAGGTTTGGGAACCACTGCCCACAGTTATGTCGTTGCCCCATTAATAGTTGACTGTTAGTGTAACGCCACTGCTATATCAAATGTACGATATTGTTAATTTCTGACTTTGTTGTTATCACGACCACTATACTTTTAACATTAATGATATCCATAGCACTTTTCAAAGACAATGTCGCAAGCCGTCTTACATTAACGTTTCTCCCTGGAAATAAAAAACGTCTGGATTTCCGAGGCTACAACAAATGAGGATAGATTGGCATTCTCTTGTTGTATTAGGACTTTTCTTCACTAAGAAGTTCATACTGCAGATAGATTATCATGTTATATTACAGTTGGATATACTGCCTATTGTACTGTACACTACAGTACATAAGGTATGGACGAGAGCTCATGTCTACTATCCTCCTGTTTGAGAGGCATTGTACCAAAACAGAAAAAGTTGATTTATTCTGCACATAATGCCAAACAGATCAGCAATCCAGTGGTTCTCAATCTTTTCAGGCCTGAAAATAATATCATTTTCACCCCAACCTTGACAAGCACTTTTGTATAGGAGAAGAATTGTAGGAGTTGAGGCATTATTTATGTATTATTATTTTGTATTTGCTATATTACACTTTTACAGTTTGACTCAGTCACACAGATAAATATTGTGAAAATGTGCCAATATCTGTCCAGTTTTTTATATAATATACCGGTAGTTTGTGGATTACTTTTAATGTCTTTCTTTCTTATATTTTCAAGGTATTAAAAAGATTTTTAAAAGTCCTTAAATTGTCACTTTACTGTCATCTGGGGACCCCCCCCCCCCTCCAATATCATGTGGGGACCCCACTAGGGGTCCCCACTAGGGGTCCCTGGACCCAAATATCTTTAGATGGGGGTTCATGGCCAAATGCATATCATTTAGTTTTGTAAAAACGGGCTCCGGTCTTAAGTTGACTGCATTATATATCAATCGTTATATCTCATCGGCAGGGAACGATTTTTTCACCAACCTTTGAAGAACCAACCGTACCTCCATTTCATGAAAATCCGCCTGAAAATACTCTCATCGTTTGCAAGTATTCGGAATCTATAGATAATCATAGAAAAAAAAAAAAATGTGGTCGTGTCTAAAATCAGTATTGACAGGATAATGACCTTCATCATGGCCTCTTTGAAATTCCTGCCGCCAGTCCCGTGGTCTGTTCCATAATAGTGTGGCATAGCCTTCCCAGTGAGCCAACATGTGTAGCACCCCGACTCTGTTTGACCTGGTAACACCTTTAACATTACATATGTGTCAATGATGATATGACTGCTATGAAAAAGGCAAGGAAACATTCCTTCAGTGTTAAATAGAGCCTATAGATACTGTATATTGAAATAGCCTTACTTACAGTTGAGGGATACTACTGGCGTGGGACCATGTCATGACTTTCAAACTTTCAAATGATGGCCTTGTAAGGATTAGCTGAAATGGTATAATGGTGGAAAATGGTCATTTTACGGTTCCCAAAGTTGCACAGCACACCGGTCCTTTCCAGGTGCCAGTCAACAGATTAAACACTAAATTATAAAGGCGTATAGCCACATGCGCACTCGTAGCTGCCGATGCAAGTCTATTGTGGACACAGAAAGAGAAATCACCATTTCGGACAAACTAAGCAGTCTGTCCAAAACGTTGGCTCAACAAAATAAAAGTATGTGCTCTTATAAAACCCTATATACTTTACCCCAGAGACCTGGTTTTATAAACGCACTGTACATACCTTTGTTGTATTTAGCAGTGGCAGTGCACTCACTGTACTGTACGTGCGTAGACCTGTCTGGTTTGATTGTTTGATTATTCCCACTTGGCTAACATTGCGCTTGCATTGTGTGTGTGTGAACCAATATATGCATAGCGTGCATTTTAATTGGGGGGCGAAATGGAGTGCTGCTGTCGATTTGATGTGTGAGAGTTGGGGCCGCTGGAACCATTAAGGTGAACGGCTACTGTAATGGGCTTCAGGGAGACGGACTGTCTGGCACGTGAGCGACTTGTTAACTCGCTCTGGTGCCAGGACTGCCCCAAATGTGAATGAGGGAAGCAGTCTGGCCCCTGCAAATGTAATTGCTTGAGTTGTATGCGTTTATCGAATCAAAGGGATAGAGGTGGTAGTAGTAGTAATAATAATATATTTATACAAAGCGTCACAAAGTGCTTAAACAATAAAAAGAGAAACAGGAGGGTATTTTTTTGCCTTTTGGTTCAACCAATTGGTGAACGAACCACACATGCTCCTTGTGAGTTGCAGGGAGGCGGCTTTGAATCCTACTCCCATCGTTGTCCACGTTGTGTGTCTTACATGTCTCCCCTCTCTCTGCCCTGCGAACACACAGACCGTCAGAACAGACACACACACAGACCGACCCTCTCTCTGCCCTGCGAACACACAGACCGTCAGAACAGACACACACACAGACCGACCCTCTCTCTGCCCTGCGAACACACAGACCGTCAGAACAGACACACACACAGACCGACCCTCTCTCTGCCCTGCGAACACACAGACCGTCAGAACAGACACACACACAGACCGACCCTCTCTCTGCCCTGCGAACACACAGACCGTCAGAACAGACACACACACACAGACCGACCCTCTCTCTGCCCTGCGAACACACAGACCGTCAGAACAGACACACACACAGATCGACCACGGCTCCTGCAGAGCCACACTGTAAAAAATGCCCCAAAAGAAAGAAAACGGACGAAACAGTTTCAGAAATTAGATATTATAGATAGATAGAGGTATAAAAATGCTTTTCGATAGAGCGTCTTCTTTCTGATTATTTGTTTCGGGCCCCAAAAGAAATGTGTTTATTGGCATGATTTGTCAACTCGGCTGTTGGCTTTGTCCCGAGGCTTAAATGCCTTTTAAATAAATACTTTTGGCAGGATGGCAGGAGGTCAAAGATGTCGCTAGCTACAGTAACTAGACCTCAAAGTACCCGTAAATGTTGGTAGTAAAATATTGAGTAAGCCATTTCTAAACCGGACTGGAAGCCAGCCAGTGAAGGGATGATTCTAGCTTAAAAAAAATCCAAGCTGCACCTTGAGGTGTTGCACAACTGTTCGACGTACAGTACAGTACAGTACAGTACAGTACAGTACAGTACAGTACAGTACAGTACAGTACAGTACAGTACAGTACAGTACAGTACAGTACAGTACAGTACAGTACAGTACAGTACAGCACAGCACAGCACAGTACAGTACAGCACAGTACAGTGGTCCAGAATCCAGATGATATACAGTACAAACGCAAGCGTGAACAATTCTCTCTGTGTCACTGCGGTTCATGACTGATGTATACTTCTGCAGTCCAAACGGGGCCTGTGGAATACATAACGTCGTTATTGAACTAAACAGCAGCTGCACTCGGCAACCCATAAAACCCAAGACGGCCAGTAAATGTGAATGTATTGAACCCTGCCTTCGTCGGGGGGGGGTGAAACGTGCCCATTGTGTCCCAGCAGCTCGCCGTCGGCACCGTTGAGCTCCAGCGGCGCTGCGGCCAATAGTGCGCTCCCTCCTCTGCCCCGTTCATCTTTTCTTTTAAGCCGTCTTCAAAACCCCTTCTGTCTTCCGACAGAAGAGCGCTGATATTCTCTTAATCTACACGACGAACCCCACCCACCCACCCACCCACCCTGGACACTGTGTCATTCATTTGTAATAAGGGTGTGTGTGTGTGTGTGTGTGTGTGTGTGTGTGTGGCCTAAATGAATTTGCTCCCCTGTTTTTTCTTGTGTTTCAACCACTCCCTTACGGAGCTGTGTGTGGGTGGGTGGCTGGGTGGTTGGGTCTGAGCACGAAAACAGCATGGTTGTTTTTCACCACCTGTGCGCAACTTAACGCACACACAAACACACACACACACACACACACACATATTAACTGGTGGTTGCACACCGGCCGCGTTTTTCGGAAAACCGATGGAGAAACGCCACTTAAAAATCCGAATTCGCGCCCGGTGTGTGGAGACCTTAACTTTGTCATTTCTCAACCGTTTCGGACACGGGGTGGCTCGACAGAACCGGGCCGGCACCCTGGTATAAAAAAAATACACAACCTCCTTTCTGTTGTTTGGCTTTGGGGGCTTTTGGCAAAGCTCAAGGGCTAATGTTCAAATTTAGGTTCCATCGGTGGTGTCGCTTGCAGGAAAAAAAAAAATATATAGATCTACAAGCTCACTACGCGTCACGATATGAAACCTTGAGTGCTTGTAGATCGCCTGTTTTATCACATTTAGGAGACATTTGAATACACAATCTAGCCTCTGTCCGTCCCGCTGTGAAGCTTCCTTCTAAGTCCCATTATATAACCCAGTTTCCTCCTATTATAGAATACACTTCCCTGGGTTCAATAGGAGATTGATGATGTTTTGTTTTTTATTGGTACAGCAGCAGTATTCTCTGTCTCTGTATGGTGATAATATTCCATACAGGCTGTGGAAAGGGTTGTCAAGAGGAAGTCTTATGATTCTCATAATTCACTGCGGAAGGAGGGGGTATGTGGTAAAGGTGACTTCATTTGTCTTCGAGAAATGATTGTCTTTCCTTTACTGACAGAGACCGAGCTGAAAGTGCAGGGGAAACGGCATAAATGTATACCTGTGCCGTCCGCGTGCCGTGCATGCACTCGTCATTTTGTCCCCATGCACATGTCCACGGGGACGCCCGCCTGCATCCCAGATTTTGTGGCTGCATGTTCTTAATGTGCACACAGGAACGCCACTGACTGCACGTGTGCTAGAACAGAAAAAATGTATGCTCCGTTTGAGGGAAGGTGGAGAGAGGAGGAGATCCCTCGTTATCCGCTGTATTATATATTGACAATAGAGGACCTCAATAGTAGAAAATAAATAGAGATATGCGTTGGCGGGTTTGTTACACGATGGGATATACACAGAGAACGGAATTAAATCCCTGAAGAAATGCATCATAATCTTATTATTATAGTCTTCCGAGAATAACAGGACTGCTGAGAAATAAATGACACAGGGTAGTGTCATTTTGCCACAGCGCCGCACATCCTTCAGTTGCAGAGACGTGCACACATAGACATCAAAGGGGGCTTGAGCCCCTGCTCCTTTACCCGTCTGTAAAACAACTGCCCTCTCCAGACCACGAAGGCAGCATTTACTAGTACTACATGGTGAAAGCAATGCAAATGCCACTCCTTTCCATGCCAACGTGAACACAGTATTTTGAGCTGAACAAATTTGTTTAGAAATCCAGCTTGTAGATCTGCTATTTTCGCCCAAAAGTGCCCTCTTAACGGGATTTCAGCCCCCTGCCCCCAGCACGTCCCTGCTTCAGTCGTCTGGAAGGTCTTAATTGTATATTGAGTGCAGCCCGTGTTGCTCTCGCCCTTGGCTTGAATACATGCACGTCTGCAGACACAAATTGTACTGTATATTCACTACGTTGTGACTGTGAATGAGGGACCACCACCCTGACTTAGAATCAACCTGGGGACCACTGTCGTGTTGGGTGGGGATATGTATGAATAAGACCACTTGCTATGCATCCCATGTGTATGCATACCACTGTTTCTCAACCAATGGTCCATTGACTACTAATAACTTCCCCCTCTTGAGATTCTAACTCCCTTTTTCTGTTGAATTTCTTTGAAAGCAATAAGGTACACCCGCACACTGTGTAGCCTATCTGCTCGGCACATGAGTATTGTCTTATTTAATGAAGCAACGTTTCGGTCCTTATGGCCCGGAAGGACCGAAATGTTGCTTCATTAAATAAGACAATACTCATGTGCCGAGCAGATACACGGTGTGCGGGTGTACCTTATTGCTTTTATTGATGTCCACTGGCCTACGCACCTGTGCATACGGCTGATTTCTGGGTGTGCGAAGGTTTTCTCCTTCTCTTGAATTCCTTGACCTCCTTGACCACTCAACTAGTGGAAAGAAAAAATAACAAATCCCACATTACTAAATGAATGGTCAGGGACCACATGCAATACTTCCGTGGACCACCTGTTGAAAACCCCTGGTATAGAGGGAAAGTTTGGGGCCCTGGGAGACGATAAAAGTATAGGTGGTAAAGCGTCAATTTGATGAATACACGTGAGACAAACGAGAGGACAGTTGTTTGTAGGCTAGCCCACCACAGAGATGCACACCAAAGTATCTCTGCACGCAAAGGTGACCGTCTTTGTAACAACGATGCAAAAATGTGAAATGCGAGGCAAATGTGAAAACGTTTTATTTATTAAAACAAATAATATCTACAGTTCAGGTTCACAGATCTAGATTCTGTAAAGTCCCGTTTATCTCTGAGCTAATCTGCGTGAAGAAAAAAAACACCAGAACTCGGCGAACCCTTTTTGCTTTGGCAATGCAAACCTATGTTTTCTCATGCCAATAAAGCCCATTGAATTGAATTGAATTGAATTGAACCCTCCTTCTGTGCCTGAGGTGTGTTTGTCTACTGATTATTTTTAAATTTTTACTTTATAAAACAAGAGATAAATTAACCCACCTCCACGGGAAGGCGGTTCACTGCAGCAGCAGCAGCAGTTAAATACAGAACACATACAAATATCATCATCATATACCTCTACAGAGCAGGTGCGCAGATGTGCTTCATTAATTCATTTAGTTCCCACTAGTTTTTTTTTAGTTTTAGTTTTTTCTTCACTGTTTGTGTGTTGTCTATTAGTAGCAGCGGGTGCTATTTATACAGCGCCCAGGGGAAAGTTATTGCTGCATTAAAACCAGGAAAGCATCTGTGTCACTGTCGTTTTTAGATTTTTACGTTGGCTAGTCAAAAATAGCAGACATTACTACAAGCTCATGTCACGTCACTTCGGGCCACGCTGCAAGCTTGTAGTATTTTTGTAGAATATTATAGAATATTTGTAGAATGGGCCTCAGGTTTTAGATTAATGGGTTTCGCTCATAGACTGGGTGGACAGGGGACACTTTGACACATGTAGACTGGGTGGACAGAGGACACTTTGACACATGTAGACTGGGTGGACAGGGGACACTTTGACACATGTAGACTGGGTGGACAGGGGACACTTTGACACATGTAGACTGGGTGGACAGGGGACACTTTGACACATGTAGACTGGGTGGACAGAGGACACTTTGACACATGTAGACTGGGTGGACAGGGGACACTTTGACACATGTAGACTGGGTGGACAGAGGACACTTTGACACATGTAGACTGGGTGGACAGGGGACACTTTGACACATGTAGACTGGGTGGACAGAGGACACTTTGACACATGTAGACTGGGTGGACAGGGGACACTTTGACACATGTAGACTGGGTGGACAGGGGACACTTTGACACATGTAGACTGGGTGGACAGAGGACACTTTGACACATGTAGACTGGGTGGACAGGGGACACTTTGACACATGTAGACTGGGTGGACAGAGGACACTTTGACACATGTAGACTGGGTGGACAGGGGACACTTTGACACATGTAGACTGGGTGGACAGAGGACACTTTGACACATGTAGACTGGGTGGACAGGGGATACTTTGACACATGTAGACTGGGTGGACAGGGGACACTTTGACACATGTAGACTGGGTGGACAGAGGACACTTTGACACATGTAGACTGGGTGGACAGGGGACACTTTGACACATGTAGACTGGGTGGACAGGGGACACTTTGACACATGTAGACTGGGTGGACAGGGGACACTTTGACACATGTAGACTGGGTGGACAGGGGACACTTTGACACATTCAGACTGGGTAGACAGGGGACACTTTGACACATTCAGACTGGGTGGACAGGGGACACTTTGACACATGTAGACTGGGTGGACAGGGGACACTTTGACACATTCAGACTGGGTGGACAGGGGACACTTTGACACATGTAGACTGGGTGGACAGGGGAGACTTTGACACATGTAGACTGGGTGGACAGGGGACACTTTGACACATGTAGACTGGGTGGACAGAGGACACTTTGACACATGTAGACTGGGTGGACAGGGGACACTTTGACACATGTAGACTGGGTGGACAGGGGACACTTTGACACATGTAGACTGGGTGGACAGGGGACACTTTGACACATGTAGACTGGGTGGACAGGGGACACTTTGACACATGTAGACTGGGTGGACAGGGGACACTTTGACACATGTAGACTGGGTGGACAGGGGACACTTTGACACATGTAGACTGGGTGGACAGAGGACACTTTGACACATGTAGACTGGGTGGACAGGGGACACTTTGACACATGTAGACTGGGTGGACAGAGGACACTTTGACACATGTAGACTGGGTGGACAGGGGACACTTTAACACATGTAGACTGGGTGGACAGGGGACACTTTGACACATGTAGACTGGGTGGACAGGGGACACTTTGACACCGAAAAGTGCCAGATCGACATTCAACAATTTCTCTCACAATCTCACAGAGCTGTAGACCGGCGCAACCAAGTATAAATCGGTGTTAAGCGTGGGTGACATGCTAACCTTTCCTTTGGCCCCTGAGTGGTTGCCGGTTGTAAATCCCCCCCCCCACCCCCCTGTGGGGCTTGTACAGGGATGTGCACACATAGACATCAAAGGGGGCTTCAGCCCCTGCCCTTTTACCCTTCTGTAAAACAATTGCCCTCTCCAGACCACGGATGCAGCATTTACTATGGGGAAAGAAATGCAAATGCCATGCCATGCAGGAAGGCATGCATTCAGGAGAATTGCTTTTTTTTCCCGAAGTCTCCTGAACTTAAACGCAGCATTTTACGTTGAACAAATTTGTTTAGAAATCCAATGTCATACACCGCATCTCCAGTAGATAAAGAGTGCTGTGTTGCATCCCTGGAAATAGCCGATCTACAAGCTCTCAACGCGTCGCGCTGCGACGCGTTGTGAGCTTGTAGATCTGCTATTTTCGTCCCTGGGTGTGTATAGTAGGAGGGTGGGGTGGGGGTTGGGGGGAATGCAGGCCTGGTGGGGGTGGAGGTGGGGTGCCTTTGGCCCTGCAGGTTACTGTATAGCAGAGACTCCTCTCTGACCTCTGTGTAGAGCGCCATGGGGGCTGAGGGAGACATTTTATACATTGTACATCCTCCTCCCCTCCATCTCTACCGCCGTACACATCGCTGTACTGTTGCTGCAGTGCTCACTGTAAATAAGCATATTTGTAATGTACTGTAACCTGAACATAGTTTACTTGGGGAAGAAAAGGAAAAGGAAAAAAAAAAACTCTGAATACTGGTATAGTATCAATTGGACTTCACATTCTCAGGTGGTTGACGGACTCATCCAGAGCTGCTTACAAGTGGAAGTATACTGTAACTGTACTATGAGCTTCCAGTGGTGGAAAGTAACTAAGTATACATTTACACTCAAGTACACATGTTAGGTGTTTAGGTATTTGTATTTAACCTCCTTGAGTATTTACAATTTACAATACTTTTTACTTTTCCTCCACTACATCTCAGAGGCAAATGTTGTATTTTTACTCGACTACAATTATTTATATACAGTATATACATTTCTGCCATTTCAAAATGGTACTTTAAATACATTTTGATACCAATACTTTTGTACTTTTACTCAGGTCAATTTAGAATACTGGAGTCTTTACTTGTAACAGAGTGTTTGTACCACAACATTGGTGTTTGGCATTGATAGTTATACTACTTAACCCATTTTGGGGCGGGAACCCCTTTTGGTGTTAGCATTATGTTATGCTTTAGCTATTGAAAAATAGCAGATCTACAAGCTCATAGCACGCCACCGAATGTCGCTCTACGAGCTTGTAGGTCTGCTATTTTTGAAAAATCGAAGAATGACTGACATAGAAACATAGCTTTTTCAGAAAACTGTCAGGATGTAGAAGACATTTTTAGAATCTGATCTCAGGTCAAAATGGGTATTAAGAAATGTGAGAACTTTTCCCATGACACCTCTGACTGTATATATTATTCTAAGCTTCTAGTATGCAGTACATGTTCAGAGACGTGGTTCCCTGACCGCATTTGTGTTCTCCTATAATCTTTATTCAGACTGCAGGGACATAATGATCTTTATAGGACTGACTGTCCACCTTTTATTTACATTCAGACATAAATATCGGCTTTGGTTCCTGTGGTTTTCAATTTCCCCCTCAGCGATCAACCCATTTAGGCCTGACGTCGAAATTAAATAATAATCTTCTGAATCCTGACAGTTTTCAGAAATACCTATGTTTCAGTGGTGCTCAATATTTCATGTCAAGGCCCCCAAAAATGATATGTAATTGGCCACCGACCCCCCATCTGAAAATATGTTGTTCCAAAAAGATTTGAGTTAAAAACGTTCGCTCTGAAAGAATATAATATTCAAAGATTTGCGCCACATTTTCATGATTTCCCAAAAATAGCAGATCTACAAGCTACGAGCTTGTAGAGCTGCTATTTGTCAACAGCTAAAGCATAACACAATGCTTAAAACACCAAAAGGGGTTCCCGCCCATGCAGAATGGGATAAAGTATTTATTCAATTATATTTGAACGATGCAATGATATAAGAGCAATGCTTGACTTATACTCTATAGTGTAAATCGGGCTTCAATGTTTGAATGTCCAGACTGAGACCATCTTTAGAAATGTGTTTAAACTCTGATTTGCATCAGTTTCCATTCACATGCTTTTGTGCTTTAAAAAAAAAAAAAATCTTTTAATCTGACATATCTACGCCCAATCTGACCCGTTTGGCCAATCCAAAGTCTGGATGGACCAACGATGTTCTTCCTCCTGGGTTGCCAGTCTGAACATATAGCCCTACTATACAAGCATCCTGTAACAGCTACAGTGTAACAGGGAACGTGCTGGGAGGACCAGAATAAAACTGACAACACACTACAGTACAAGTTGAGATGCAGCAATGTAATGGTTCAAGATACAAATCCATGCATTCATTCATGCAGGCCTGACGTCCTAACAGCTGTTTCCGTGCTTTGACTCTCCTCTCCCTCTCTCTCTCTCCCTCTCCCTCTCTCTCTCTCTCTCTCTCTCTCTCTCACACTCTACAACAAACACTGAAAATTGGTACCCCAATATCATATGGACAATAATAGCCAATAATGGCCTCTGAACCTCCCTACCTCAATATGTAACTGTAACTTTGTTTTGTTTCACTGTCTGTATATTATCATAGGGCTGTATTTTGCGTGTCTTAAGTACCAGGTCTTATTACTTAACTTAAGACCTGGAGGCGTGATCAATGCCATTTGGCTATTCTGAGTGGCCAAAGAGCATTGACCACGCCTCCAGGTCTTAAGTTAAGTAATAAGACCTGGTACTTAAGACACGCAAAATACAGCCCATATATAGTCTCTATGCCTTACGTGTAGATTTGATTTGTGTTTTATTATATCTGCCTTAAATTATTCTTATAATAATGTGATCTCGTCATCATTGCAAACGAGGGCAAATAGGCAAATAGCAGACCTATACAAGCTCATACGAGTCGTAGGTCTGCTATTTTTGAAAAATTGTGAAAATGTGGAAGCAAATCTTTGAACATATATTCTTTCAGAGCGAACGTTTTTAACTAAAATCTTTGCTTCTGGGGGGGGGGTTTCTGGAACAAGGAATTTTAAATCAATCTCTCTCTCTCCTTCCTTCCTTCCTTCCTTCCATGCAGGGCGGTGGAGGAGGGGTGGTAGAACATGGCGTCCATGGCCGCGGTGCCCAGCTATGCCCCCTCGGTGTGGGTGAAGCTGTGCCACGCTCTGCCCCGGCTCGACCTCACCATGCAAATGAGGGACAACTTCTTCGTCCCGGACAGCTGGGAGTACCAGCAGGTAAAAAAGAAAAAAAAAAGAGACAGCCCAATCACCGCACCTGCACGCACAGCACAGCGGGCAGGTCACCTCCTGTCCCGTCACGAGTCCCCGAGTGATATTGCGCTGCTGACACGTGAATTGGCGAAACGACCTTCGGCTCAGTTGATCAGCAACAAACATTAGAAGCGGTTCATATTCTAATTCTATACACCAGTGGTTCCCGCGGACCCCCGTTTAAAAAGATATGCCAAGGTACCCCCATAAGAGAAGATTTTTACGGCTCAACCCGTTTAATTTCAAGGACCCTCAGTTTGACATGCATTAGTCTACGGGCCCCCATTTAATGGCATTTCTGTCTCTGGGACCCCCCAAATTTTAACCCCCAAAACAATGTTAATTTAACTCTGAGAGTGTACAAATGGAACCAAATGGACGGGTCCTTTTGGTTCCATTTGTACACTCAGAGTTACAGACCCATAAGGGTCCATTTGGTTACAAACTATCATTTAGCTGGGGGACCCCCTGGAAATCTCTCAAGGACCCCACCTTGGGAACCATTGTTCTACACCATGTCATCAGCAGCAGCTGGCTCGGGAAGGTACCGGTTCGATCCCGACCCCTCCTGCCATCGCATTGTGTTGACCTTGAGCGAGACACTGAACACGGCCCTGAATCGCCTTCAGTGTGTCAATGTGAGGCATATAAGTAAGGGATAATATCTGGCTAGGTGGTCATTGTCGGGACATAATTCACCGACAGGGAGTTTAATTATTGGCAGAGGTCTGTTATACAGCGGAGCGGTCATTATGATGAGATAACTCACCGCTGAATTAAGCGATTGACCAATCTGAATCAAGCATTCAACCAAGCCATGACGTAATAACTATATATATATACACTGTAAAGTGCTTAAGGACAGTTCCGTTGAGCACCGGTATTCTGTTATTGTAAAGTACCGTAACTCTACTAGAGAGAGAACCAGGTAATTCTGAAACTATTTTGGAGTACTATAGTGCTCGCATTTTACCTCGTGTATTAAGAATGTGCAGAAGGTATCCCCGATGCAGTCAAGTTTGCGTGACTAAACGAGGCAGCCCTGATGTCACTAACGGTTAATAAGCCACAGCCACGATCGACGTCAAAAGACAATTAGGCAACAACAGATGCGCGTACAGACATAAAACAGGTGGTGGATCTATTGCAGATGTTGTTCTCAGGAGCATGTCGGAGGCATTCTTCTTGGGCCGCTATCTGGGCTCGCAGCTGCAAATAATTAGGCCAATACAAACGGGCGAGGGGGAAGCTCTGTCATAGCAGCATCGTTAGGATAATTCAGCTGGTCATCAGAGTAATGGTATATAGGACCTGTCAGGGAAATCCAATGTAGGCCAATTATGTTCGGCTGCCCATTAGTCTGACGGCACATTATTCACACGTCCCAATAATCCCGACAAATGTTTTGCAGCAGCGTGTGCGGGTTAGGGTTGACTCGTTCAGAACTGGAAACCCTTTTGGTGTTTCAAGCATTATGTTATACTTTAGCTCAGGGGTGGGGCAACTGGCGGCCCGGGGGCCACATGCGGCCCCCACCTTCACTTAACCCATTTTGACTGTTTTCTTGAAAAAGCGGTTTTTCTATGTCAGTCGTTCTCAAACACTTTCATGTCACTATTCACGATTCTTCAAAAATAGCAGACCTACAAGCTCGTAGCGCGCCACTCGGTGGCACGCTATGAGCTTGTAGATCTGCTATTTTTCAATAGCTAAAGCATAGCATGATGCTAACACCAAAAGGGGTTCCCGCCCAAAATGGGTTAATGCGGCCTGCATGTTAATATCAGAATACTGATATAGTATTGATTTCAGCTGTTACAATTCCAAACACGCATTCATTAGTCATGACTAGTATTAAATGACTAGTACTTAATGACTAGTATTAAATGACTAGTACTTAATGACTATATTAAAATGTTATTGTCTTTTTATGTCCAATGTAGTTATGTTAACAGTTTATAAAGTTAACATAACTATAACTAAATGCATTTGAAATTCAATAAAAAAAGGTTACTTTTCAGGATTCCAATTCAAAAATAGCAAAAGATGATTCAGGTTTTCAATTCAAACATAGCAAAAATAGCTGATCTACAAGCTCAAAACGCACCGCAACGCATTTTGAGCTTGTAGATCGGCTATTACTACGACAGTAATATGCACTGTGGCCCCTCTGGAGTGAGTGTGGAAATATATTGGCCCTCGACATCGTCAAAGTTGCCCACCCCTGCTTTAGCTATTGAAAAATAGCAGATCTACAAGCTCATAGCGAGCTTGTAGGTCTGCTATTTTTGAAAGATTGTGCGAAAGTCTTTAACTAAAATCTTTGCTTCTGGGGGGTCTCTGGAACAACGAATTTTGAGATGGGGGGTCAGTGGCCAAATACAGAAATATCTGGAGGTCCTTGACATGAAAACGGTTGAGCACCACTGACATAGAACCATAGGTTTTTCAGAAAACTGTTAGAATTCAGAAGCCTTTTTTGTAATCGACCTCAGCCCAAAATGGGTTAACTCATATCTTTGGTCCAGCGGCCAAATACATATAACACATATACATTCTGGGGGTTCTTGACATGAAATAGCTTGAGAACCACTGACATAGAAACATAGGTCTTTCAGAAAACTGTCATGATTTTGATTCTAGACGACATTTTGCAGAATCTGGTGTGATATGTCCTGTTGCACGTCGACGCGCGTCGTCCCTCCTAGTGATTCAACGCATGGAGTTCAACGGCCCCAAGCCACACCAAAGGGTAGAGACGGTTTTAGCGTTAACTCCTTGCAACCTTTTGGACCCAAGGAGTTTGACCCTTTGGTCAGCAAGGCACCCACTTATACGATTCAGCTCATCCTCAGAGAGGAGACAGACATATTGGCTCCTATACAATTTTCATTGTTTGGAAGTTCTGAAAAATCTGTAGAAAGTAGAGCGAATGCCCGCTATAGGGCTTAAGAGGTTTGAGGCACTCTTTATCTATAAGTTTGCACGGTATATACACTGCGGACCAAACGGTGTACGGCGTGTTTCGTACAGTTATGATAAGCTTGTATGTTGAAAATGAGGGCTCGACTGTATTTCAGAGTATAAATAAAGGGTGATGATGATGTTGTTTTGTGTGCACTGCGGCGTACCGACCGTCATGCCAATTTAGGAATTAAAGTGCCTTAATCCATTCTGGGCGGGAACCCCTTTTGGTGTTTTAAGCATTATGTTATAATTTAGCTGTTATAAAATAGCAGATCTACAAGCGCATAGCGAGCCACCGAGTGACGCGCTACGAGCTTGTAGGTCTGCTATTTTTTTAAAATCGTGAAAATGTGGCACAAATCTTTGAAATTATATATTCTTTCAGAGCCAAAGTTTTTAACTCAAATCTTTGCTTCCGAGGGGTTCCTGGAAGCGGAACAACATATTTTCAGATGGGGGTCGGCGTCCAATTACATATTACATATTTTTGGGGGTCCATGACATGAAAATGTTTGAGAACGACTGACGCATAGAAACATGAGGTTTTTCAGAAAACCGTCAGGATTTAGAAGACATTTGTAGAATCGTTCCCAGGTCAATATGGGGTAAGGACTGTTCTGTGAGTGCTGCTATTCTGTCATTGAACCCGCACGATTTCTCCGTGCAAGGTTCATCCTGAAACCTTGAAACCTTGCTCAATGGTATTTTTTTAAAAAGGGAAAAAAAGAGAAGATTGTTCTTGTTAGAAACGGTTTAGCCGCGTTCAAATCCTTATTTTATAGGCATGTCATAGGGGAAATAAAGCTCAAATATTATTGGGAGAATATCCGATCTACAAGCTTCACGACGTGTCGCATTGCGACACTTCTGCGAAGCTAGCTTGTAGATCGGCTATTTCCGCTGCGCAAAAGTGGTTAATCGTTTCTTCTCAACAGGCCTTTGGGGTATAGCGATGTTCTAGCAAGCCATGACACACACACACACACACACACACACACACACACACACACACACAACGAGAGAGAGATGGGTGAAATGGGTGAAATGCAGGGCCAAGGCAGAGAGAATGAGGAGAAAAAGAGGAGGGGGTGGAATAGGGAAAGAGGAAGTATAGAGGGAATGTGAAAGGGAGCGAGAGAGAGAGAGAGTTGCAGTGAATGTATTTAACTAGGTCACAGATTATTAATAGAGATCCAGTGGCTCGGATGGAAAGAAAGAGAGGGGGAGGGGGGGGGGGGAATGGTGTGGGGGGGTTATGGAGAGAGAGGGAGAGAGAGAGAGGTATAGTGAGAGAGAGGAGGATAACCCCTGGTCGCTTGCGGCGCGCATGCAGTGTCGTGTGCGGAAAGGAATAGCCGATCTGCAAGATCCACGACGCAGCGCTGGGGCGACGCGTCGTGAGCTTGCAGATCTGCTATTTTTGGTGCACTGTCGCGTATATAGCTAAGTATTAAACCCGGGCTTTAAGGTGGAGGAGTGGATTGGAGGGTGACAGACCCGGCAGATGGATCGCGGGGATAAAGCTGTACCGTCTACAGTGTAGACGGTGCGTGCGTGCGTGCGTGCGTGTGGCACGTGCGTGCGCGTGTGTTGTGGGGTAAAGTGCATTTCAATGGTGTTTGTTGACTTTACGCGGCGCATGGTGGAGCATGATAAAAGCAGCATTAATATTCCCTCCTCGATGAAGCAGAGGGTACACAGTAGTATAGATACTGGACAGATGAGTTTAATAAAGTACTGTATACACTACAGGATGGATTGCAGTATGAGAAAGATCTTATTTAATAATAATAATAACTTTATTTATATAGCACTTTTCTTTTTTACAGCAAGTGCTACAAATTCACTAAAAATGCAGGAAAATCGAACACAATTAAATAGATGCAACATAGCAAATCAACAACTTACAGCCAGCTGGCCAACAGTAGAAAGCACATTTAAAGATGCAATATAAAAACGACAACAATGTAAGAGATAAAAAATACCGACAAACTGTGACTCCACCATGGCCACTCCCACATTCATTTCCATCACGCTGCAGTCCCATTTACACACCTGTCTTCAACTCCCTCGTCAGCCCACCTGTGAACACTTTACCAATCAACCTGCTGCCTATCAAACTGGACAAACTCTCATGTTTCAGTTCATAGTTTGATGTCACGGTTGCTTGTCTGTGGATTCCTGTTTTGACTATACTTTGTCATTTTGCAATTGCCTGATTCCTGCCTATACTACTCAGTGTATGATCTGCCTTATTCTTTATTAAATACTTAACTTCTATTCGTGTTTGTTAATTGTTACTCTGCACTTGGGTTCGACTCTGTCTACATCCGTGACACTCAGTCTCTCCTCCTCCTCCTCCTGCTCCTCCCCAGACGTTGCTGGTGCTGTCCAGCCTGTCGGCCATTGCCCTGGTGCTGTGTCTGCTGGTGGTGCTGTCCTTCCTCATCCACTACTGCTGCTGCCACCGCCGCGGCGGCGCCGACCGCAGCGACGCGGGCTCCGAGGAGGAGGACGAGGACGAGGACGCCAGCGCGGGCCACGGGGGCTACGGGGGAGGAGGAGGCCGGAAGGGCCGCGGCATCTGCTGCGTCACCTGGGTGGCCGTGGCCTCCGTCACTCTGTGCTGGTGAGAGAGGGGCGGCCTTCGTCGTATTTTTATTTAAACCCATTCTGACCTGAGATCAGATTCAAAAAATGTCTTCTACATCCTGACAGTTTTCTGAAAAAGCCATGTTTCTATGTCAGTCACTCTTTGATTTTTCAAAAATAGCAGACCTACAAGCTCGTAGCGCGCCACTCGGTGGCGCGCTATGAGCTTGTAGATCTGCTATTTTTCAATAGCTAAAGCATAACATGATGCTAACACCAAAAAATGGGTTATTATAAATGTCTTCTAAATCATGACGGTTTTCTGAAAACCCCTATGTTTCTATGTCAGTGGTTCTCAAGCTATTTCATGTCAAGGACCCCCAGAATTATATGTAATTGGATGCCGACCCCCCCCCCCCCCCCCCCCCCATCTGAACATATGTTGTTCCAGGGACCTCCCCTTTGAGTTGAAAACGTTCGCGCTGAAAGAATATATATTCAAAGATTTGCGCCACATTTTCACGATATTTCACTTTCAAAAAAACTTTTGGTCTACTCAGGCTCATGTGAACACCACAGACAGTTTTTAAGTTACTTGATTCAGTATTTAGATATTTGATATTCATTTTTGCTGCCCCGCCCCCACCCTATACAAACCCATTATAACTTAAAACTCCATTTTAACCATGATAGATTCATCAAAAACACCTAAACCTTTTTCTGTTGACTGATGTTGTTCTTCTAATACGTGAGGGGGCCGTGGTTTGTCATTTACTGTTTTCATTTCTTTTTAATAATTATTTTGGAAAATAACCTCCTGCTGCCCTATACAGCTCCAGTTGCTCAGCTCCTCCTCACAAAATCTAAAATAATTATTAAAAATGAATGACAAACCACGGCCCCCTCACCTATTAGAAGGACATCATCAGTCAACAGAAAATAGTTTGAGTGTTTTTGATGAATCTATCATGGTTAAAATAGAGTTTTAAGTTATAATGGGTTTGTATAGGGAAGGGGCGAGGCAGCTAAAATGAATATCAAATATCTAAATACTGAATCAAGTAATGAAAAAACTGTCTGGGTGTTCACATGAGCCTGAGTAGATGATTTAATTTTTAAGTGAAATATCCCTTTAACCCCTAATTGCTCCCCGAGCGCCGTAGAATGGCTGCTCAACTGCTCTACTAGTTGCTTCATGTATGTCTATATAATATACATAAATATATATATATATATATATATATATATATATACAGTGACAAAATAATACCCCAGAGGAGTGGGGGCTATTCTATTCTATAAATACTACATTTTTGAGTGTTGAATTTGTTCCTAAATATATCAAAATGTGTCCTTCTTGGAAATGAAAAAAGTGTGAGAACTGCTGATGTAGAAGGCATTGGTACAATCGCCCTCGGGTCTTAATGAGTTATAAGGACATACAACGTCTCTACTGAGACAAACCGTAGCAACCATTAACCAACACACTGAATGGTTACCCTTTTCTCCTGCTGTGCTTCTTCGTTGTCATTTCTCCTTGAAATATCCTGTAATTGTGGACAACTCAGCCCAGACTGTGTTGTGAAAGGCAGTATATGCCCATGGGTGTTACGCACCCCACTGACATGCAGCCAGGGCCATAATACTAAGTGAATACTAATACCCCCGTCTAATGTTGGCAGGTATATGGCTGAAAGGGAGACGTACGTTAGCTTTGAGACAGTAGGAGAGCTAAGAGGAAGACAGACAGAAGGAAAGCTGAAGAAGGAGATAGTGTAGGAGAGACAGACAGGAGGAAATCTGAGAGAGAGAGAGAGAGAGAGAGAGAGAGAGGGTTGACCAGATGTCCCTCTTTGTGTGGGACAGTCCCTCATTTCCAAGACTTTTCAGGCGTCCCACAAATTGAGACCTGCCTGTCCCATTGTGACTGGCAGGCAGGCAATTGCATCAGTGTTCAAATGCCCTAACAGTTAAATAGTTGGCCTTCTGTTGTAAAGCTCTCTCATTGTCTGCAAGATGTGGTTTTTAAGCCTGTTAAAATAGCATAAAAATAAGGGGGAGCGCATTCCACCACAGTGACCTTGGGGGATTATACACGTCAATAGGATCCGACAGATACTGAGGTGCCAAATTCATTCAGTGATTTAAAAACTGTCACGTTCTGGTGAGGTGAGGACCCAAAAGCAGGTCAAACCCATGGTTGGGTGTTTTAATAAAGGTGAACAAAGACAGTTAACACAAACTCAAACTAACAAGATGAACTGACACCAAACAATGACTCGACAAGGACTGACTGGTCTGGGGAAACAAGACTAATATAGTACAAGAGGGCTGATTACACATGAGAAACACCTGGGGAAGACAACATAGAACCAAAACAACTAGAACAAGAACATAGAATACGACATCTACTGTAGATAAGCAGGACATGGAATCAAAACATGTAGAACACAACAGAATTCAACATCTAGATGGGCAAAGTCTGTTACCGTGACAAAAACAAACGATACAATTTTAAAGTCAATTCTGAACAAACCCCTGTGCACGCAATGCCGATCAGAGCGCTTTGCTTGGCCCAGTGGATGGGGAGTTTGGATTTAAGCAATAAGCCACGAGAGGCCTCAGGTTATCGGGTATTTTACAATTGTACAATTACCATTGTAAAATACCCGATAAGCTGGGGCCTCGAGTGGCTTATTGCTTTTCTAAAACGGTTACAAACATATAGAAATATTAACCTAATAAAACTATTGAATTCACAAAAGTAGCTACTCTTTGCGCCACCAGAGCGAGCCACATCACTTCCTTGTTTTGCTCGGCAAGTAGGCTATGTGACGGGAGAATAGCGCTTGATGTCTTTACGGGGCTGCCTGGAGCCACACATTCACAGTCATATGAGCCGGGCGGTGCTTAGACGCCCGCACGGCATGGGTTCGTAAGGCAATCAAGCGCTCCCCTTCCCCAGTACAGCTACAGAGACGGTGACGTGACGGTAACCAGCCAATCAGAATCAAGTACCGTTTTAGAATGACCGAAATCCGTTTAAAGAAAAGATAATGAATTGATTAAACATGAGATTAATTTTGATTAATTAATTACAAAGCCTTTAATTAATTAGATTTTTTTAATCAAATCCCAGCCCTAATATATATATATACACTAACTGCCTCTCGGTAATTTGATTAATCTTACATGAGCAAGATTAAAGGGTTAGTTCAGAGTTTTGGACTTAAATACTTGCCATTAATCTAGTGATTGCAGGCCTGGGCCGTGGCTCAGCAGTCCAGGCACCCTGGCTTGTAATCCAGTCTGGCAGTGTGCCGTGGGTTCGACTCCCGATCCCGACGGCCTTTACTGCATGTCTTCCCCCCATCTCTCTCCCGATTTCCTGTCAGCCTACTGTCTGTCCCTCTGTAAAAAATATAAAATAAATAAAGCCACAAACAAAACATATATATTCTATATACTTAAAATAGTATATATAATATATAAAAATATATATAGTGATTGCAAAGGTATTAATTGATTGCCTGAGTCCCGTGGTGGAAGTTCTGGTCTTGTTTTGGTGAATATTAAGTAGTTCTAGTAATTTGGTGGAGGGCACCAAATGACCTTAATAACTACTTAATATTCAAAACCAGAGTAGAACTCCCACCACGGGACTCAGGCAATCAATTAATACCGTTGCAAGTAACTTTAAGTAGCTTTAAGTCAAAGAAATCTGAACCACTGTAACCCTTTAAGTGAGTTATTGGTTATAAATATCGGGTTCAATATATTTTCTGTGCATTGGCCAGCCCTAAGTACTGTAGGTCTAAGCAAGGGGTGGGCAACTGGCGGCCCGGGGGCCACATGCGGCCCCCACCTTCACTTAATGCGGCCCGCATGTTAATATCAGAATACTGATATAGTATTGATTTCAGCTGTTACAATTCCAAACCCGCTTTAATTACTTCATGACTAGTATTAAATGACTAGTATGTTATTGTCTTTTTGTGTCCAATGTAGTTATGTTAACAGTTCATAAAGTTAACATAACTATAACTAAATGCATTTGAAATTCAATAAAAAGGTTACTTTTCAGGATTCCAAAAAATAGCAAAAGATTATTCAGGTTTTCAATTCAAATATAGCAAAAATAGCCGATCTACAAGCAAAAAATGCGTCGATTTGTGCTACGACAGTAATATGCACTGTGGCCCTCTGGAGTGACTGTGGAAATATATTGGCCCTCTCCATCGTCAAAGTTGCCCAACCCCCTGGTCTATGGGAAGCAGTCTCCAGAGAGAAGTGTGTGTGAGAGAGAGAGAGAGAGAGAGAGAGAGAGAGAGAGAGAGAGAGAGAGAGAGAGAGAGAGAGAGAGAGAGAGAGAGAGAGAGAGAGAGAGAGAGAGAGAGAGAGAGAGAGAGAGAGAGAGAGAGAGAGAGAGAGAGAGAGAGAGAGAGAGAGAGAGAGAGAGAGAGAGAGAGAGAGAGAGAGAGAGAGAGAGAGAGAGAGAGAGAGAGAGAGAGAAAGAAAGAAAGATGGCCAGTGCATGAGTGTGTTTGCGTGTGTGTGAGTGACACACTGTCACAAGACCAGATGACTGCTAATGGTCACAATGTGTCACCGACCACATGGTCCATGACATGAGTTGACAGGGAAATGGTGTGTGTGTGTGTGTGTGTGTGTGTGTGTGTGTGTGTGTCTGTGTGTGTGTGTGTGTGTGTGTGTGTGTGTGTGTGTGTGTGTGTGTGTGTGTGTGTGTGTGTGTGTGTGTGTGTGTGTGTGTGTGTGTGTGTGTGTGTGTGTGTGTGTGTGTGTGTGAGAGAGAGTGTGTGGGTGGTGGTGGGGTCATTCACTCTCTGAGGGGTCATAGCAGATGGGGTGAGCAGTCATGCATTCAGGTCACTGAGCCTCCAGTCCGACTATATGCGAAGGAACGCCACTTGACGTCTGTCTGTCTGTCCACAACAGCAGCATGATGTGCTTTACAAGGCCACTGTTTCTCAATGTCTGGTCCGGGGCTCCGCTATAGAGCGTCGCAGTCCCGCCCCCTACCAGGGCCCAGGAAATGATTCTATTTTCATAGACTTTTCAAAAGGTATTTATTTAAAGACCTTTTAAGCCTCGTACAAAGCCAACTCTTGTCGTGACAAATCATGACAACAAACAAAACATTTGGGGCAGAACAAATAATTAGAAAGAAGAAAAAAAACAGCTGTTTTTCTTCTTTGCACAGTCGGTGCGGGCAGAGTGACTAAGCGGATTCCCCTGGTCCGTCGGTCGACAGGAACTTCCAGAACTGTAAATCGATATGTCAAATTGCAAATGTGTAACCGCAGGCTAGTGGCATTAAGACTTCAGCCCTGTCTGTTATTATATTTCCGTTTCCAGTCCATTCATCCTCCATGCCGCTTGATGTTCTCAATAATCAGGACAAGATGCGATCTTGACTTGCAAGGCGATACCGTCTTGCTTTATCATAACTGCGAGCCACAATAGCACAGCGGTTCACTTTTAACAGCTTGCTGGCTTCAACACTTGGCCATTATACATGTGTCCGTGTGTGTTGTTGTTTTCAAATCCATTCACACGTTTTCACGTTGCAATGACGAGAGATGAGAGTACTTGATCTGATTCCGTTGTGCGTCATTCATCATTCATAAGTGGTAAACGGAGTTGTCAAATTCTAATGCCTGCCATTTACATAAATCTTTTAAGGGCTTAACCCATTTTGGGGCGGGAACCCCTGTTGGTGTTTCAAGCATTATGTTATACTTTAGCTATTGAAAAATAGCAGATCTACGAGCTTGTAGGTCTGCTATTTTTGAAAAATCGTTAAAATGTGGCCTAAATCATTGAATTTATATTTCAGAGCGAACATTTTCCTTGACATGAAAAAGGTTGAGCACCACTGACATAGAAACATAGGTTTTTCAGAAAAATTTTGGGATTTAGAAGCCTTTTTTTTAATCGACCTCAGTCCAAGTCATGAAGAAAATGTCCCCCATCGTTTTTCTTTTTTTGTTACAACTCAGACCCTGTGTTATGTTGATGTGACTCCGCTCTTTTGATTATAAGTACATTACAAATATACTACTATAGAAATGCAACCCGATGCCTTGACGCTTGGCACTCAGGCATTGGGGGTTATAGGGTGCAGTGGTAAAAGTGTCTGACCACCGACCGCAGAGGCTGTGGTCAGTGGAAATCCACTGTGGCACTGTCTGTTGGGCTTTGTCGAGCGTCCATACCAACACAACTGGTCCTGTGTTGGTGGGAGTTGGCCAGGGAGGGTGATATTTGTCACTGTACGCATTCCTATACGGACAGGGGGAATACGCAGCCCCCCCACAGTGTGTGTGTGTGTGTGTGTGTGTGTGTGTGTGTGTGTGTGTGTGTGTAATGCAGCCACAGCACATGCAGTCATTATGGATTGTATACATTAGGCAGCTCTGCAACTCCTGAAAGCCAGGAACCGTGCAGAGGCATGGATGCGCTAGCACACACACACACACACACACACACACACACACACACACACACACACACACACACACACACACCTCGCTTTTCCCCCTCTGCCGTCTATAATCTGGGTCACATACTTTGTGGGAGATTGGGTCGTACCACTTCCATCCCGCTCCGAGGGAGGGGGGGACGTACCGAGGGGGGATTTGCATGGCGAACATCTGGCTGCAGTCCGAGAGGTCCTTAATCTGAATATTGTGAATAAAGAGGAAAGAGAGAGATGTGTGTAAATATAATGAGGTTACGTATGTGAACGTTTTAACCTCCGCCCCGCTTCCATGTCCGTCGGAGGCGGGAAACCCCCCCCCCCCCTCCCTCCTTTTCATTGGCTCCTATACCTTCGCTGATGAGCTTGGCTGTTGGTTCGCTCGTTCGCCCGCTGGATGCATGCACATCCTCTCTCACGTCGTCGCCCCTATAGCTCTATATCTCAGTGATTATCAAACCGTTTTCACGTCAAGGAAGGACCCCACCACCCCCCCTCCACACACACACACACCCATCTGAAAGGACTGTGTGCCAGCAGCAGAGACCCCCCATAAGTCAAAATATTTTCAAAATGTGTGTTTTTCTTTTGGTTTCTTTTTGTTTGTTGAAAATATAGCAGATCTACAAGCTCATTTTGCCGGGGACCACCTCGAACATCCGAAAGCAGTGGTTCGCTAACTTTATTTTAGCTCGAGACCCAAAAAGAGAAAAGTCTCTCCCCGTGACCCCAAACTACTGGAAACAGTAGACCCTCTTATCTGAATGTACATATAACATTCATTTTATGTACAGTACATACACACACTGAATAAATCATCACCTTTATGCTTCTCCTGTCTCATCTTTCACTACTCTCTCTCCCACCCCCTCTCTCTCTCTCTCTCTCTCTCTCTCTGTCTCTCTCTGTCTCTCTGTCTCTCTCCCACCCCCTCTCGCTCTCTCTCTCTGTCTCTCTCTGTCTCTCTCTCTCTCTCCCACCCCCTCTCTCTCTCTCTCTCTGTCTCTCTCTGTCTCTCTGTCTCTCTCCCACCCCCTCTCTCTCTGTCTCTCTCTCTCTCTCTCTGTGTCTCTCTGTGTCTCTCTGTCTCTCTCTCATGTCTTTGCAGTGTTGCCATAGGTGTTGGTTTCTATGGCAACAGCGAGGCTAATGATGGGATGTATCAGCTGACCTCGTCGCTCCTCACAGCCAATTATACGCTGGCTTCCATCGATCTGCTGGTGAGACCTATAACGTCTCACGCACACGCACGCACGCACGCACGCACAGACGCATGATCTGGTGTGTGCAATGTGCATGTGTATGTATGCGTGTGTCTGCGCACACAGAGTTTGGATTTGTGCATGTGTGCAAGTAATGTGTGTGTGTAAGCATTGTGTTCAGCGTGCGTGCGTGCGTACGTGCGTGCGTGTGTGTGTATGTATGTATGTATGTATACATAACTGACTGTGTTCTGTGTACAGTATGTATATGCATGCACATTGCTCGCTCTTGTACGTGTGTCATTAACACACACACACACACACACACACACACACACACACACACACACACACAGTGAAGTATTGGTTTATGGATCCACTGTGCATTCCTGTGGTCAGACAGTGATGTGTGTCATCATGTTTCCTGTACAGACTGACAATAGAGTACAGCTCATGTCTTCATTCATCAATACATAGAGATACTGTAAATGGTAAATACAGCCCTGTATGGATCCCTTGGGGACGGTACATCCAGTTGTCATAACATTATAGCGCTGTCACGATCACATGGTTCAAGTTGACGATTAACCCATTCTGAGTGAGGTTTCCACTGGACACACACTGGTCTGATTAATTGTCACGCAAATAATTCCGATGAACGATTGAGTGTCTTTTGAATCAAGCGTCGGAACAATTTGTATTTCCGTTTGCCTTTCATATATATATACACTTCGTAATCACAAATTGCACGGGGCAGATATGACAAACAACTCGACTGAACAAAGAAACCACTGACACTTTTTAATCATTTTTTTATATATATTTTTTTAGATTAGATTAGATTCAATTTATTGTCACTGCACATAGCATATACAAATACTTTGACAATGAAATGAATAGTGGCGTCTATAGCCAGAGTGCAATACAGTAATGCAGTAATGGGAATAAATACACTTGTTTGTTGAACGTACAGAATGTACAGTATGTACAGTAGTATATAATAAATAGAAGATAACGTATATTCTTTCTTTCCAATAAATTTACAAAATAGCGGCAATAGCCGATCTACAAGCTCTGTGACGTGTCGTGGTCGTATACCTTTATAGGTATACCATACTATTTAATTTAATATTTATTTATTTCATTTCAGTTATGGTTTTTACATGATTATATTCATTTTACTTTGTACTTATTTATTTTTTACATATTCCATAGCAGAAAAGAAAAGGAGCAGGAAGAAGATAAATCTTATTTATACCTGCCCCTATCATTAAACACTTTCTTAAACTGAAGCACTATGAGCGGTCGATGCACAGTGAACCGAGTCTCCTCTCTCTCTCCCCCAGATTTCAGACACCGTCTCCGGGCTGCAGCTGTCCGTGTCGGGCCCTCTGGCCACCATGGAGGAGCTCTTCATGGGCAGCAAGCCCTTCCTGGTGTCCACCAGGAACTGCCGCCGGCTGTCCGACAACATCGTCAGCCTGCTCTCCTCCATCTCCCTGGCCCGCGCGGCCAGCGCCAGCGCGGATGGCGGCTTCGGCGGCAACGACAGTGCGACGTCTCCCATCAACGCCCTCACGCCGGTGCCCCCCTCCGTGGCGCCCACCGCGGCGGCGCCCAACGGAGGCGGGGTGATGCCCAGCCCCTTCTCCCCCGGCTGGGCGGCCAACACCCTGATGGTCAACGAGGACTACAGGTGAGTCGGCGGTATATGCGTCGCTCAAAACCCCGAGCCCTCCCCCCCCCCCCCCCCCCCCCCCTGCAAGGAGGAGGGAGGGTGGAGCCCTTTTCACCACAGTGTAGCCTGTCTGTGACATCATGGAAGACTCACTTATACCATCTTCTACGTCGCTCAACCCATTTTGGGCAGGAACCCCCTTTGGTGTTTTGAGCATTATGTTATGCTTTAGCTGTTCTGCTGTTTTTGAAAAATCGTGAAAATGTGGCACAAATCTTTCAATATATATTCTTTTCAGAGCGAACGTTTTGAACTCATATCTTTGCTTCTGGCGGTCGGCGGCCATGATTACATATCATTTTTGGGGTCCTTGACATGAAATATTGAGCACCACTGATATAGAAACATGAGGTATTTCAGAAAACTGTCAGGATTTAGAAGACTAATAACTAGACTAGAATGTTAGGAAGGGACTAGTGGACAAGAGATCCAGAATAAGTCATTTTATATTTGGTTGCATGCTGAAAATAGCAGATCAACTCAAATCAAGAGAAAGGCTGCACACTCATCATGGCCACAATGCTGAAAGTTTATGAACAGAAACCCAACGTTTTCAACCTGTAAGGTCTTCTTCAGGGAATGAGAACCATGTGTGTACAAACTGTACACTAAAATGGAACAGAGCCTTTATTTGTATCATCGGTAACACCTGTGAAGGAAGTATATGGCGCTGCACTGTGGCGACATGGACTAGGGCTACGCTTATGCGGGCCCTTTGTCTAAAGACAAATTTCTTCCTCGGGAGACTAATAAAGTATATCTCTATCTCTATATAGGGAAGGGGGCCTGGAAGTATAGGACGAGTTGTTCTGTGTGCATAGCTGGTCATTTTGGGCGCTCAGGGAGCTAAGCTGTTAGGGGTTACTTCCGACCTGAGCCTAATCAATGAGAGGGAGAGAGCGAGGGGGAGAGAAAGTGAGATGGGAAGGGAGGGAGGGAGGGAGGTGAGATGGAGAGAGATGACAGAGCGCCTTTTTTCACCCAACCAATCATTTGGCCAAATGCTGGGTATCGAATCCTGACGATCGACATGTTGCAAAGTGACATGTTGTCAACTCATTAACCCCAGCGAGTCAACGCAGGGCAAGCTATACAGCAGTTAATAATACTGCAGAACAAAATTAAATTAAATGCTTAGTCCAAACTAGCCTCGGCCCACATTCACAAGAAAAAGAAAAGCCTGGGCAAATGAGCCACATGTCCTGGTCTAGGAGTGGGAGTGAACTACAGTGCAGAGGGGGCGGGGCTAGATGAGTGGGAGTGAACTACAGTGCAGAGGGGGCGGGGCTAGAGGAGTGGGAGTGAACTACAGTGCAGAGGGGGCGGGGCTAGAGGAGTGTACTACTACAGTGCAGAGGGGGCGGGGCTAGAGGAGTGGGAGTGAACTACAGTGCAGAGGGGGCGGGGCTAGAGGAGTGGGAGTGAACTACAGTGCAGAGGGGGCGGGGCTAGAGGAGTGGGAGTGAACTACTACAGTGCAGAGGGGGCGGGGCTAGAGGAGTGGGAGTGAACTACAGTGCAGAGGGGGCGGGGCTAGAGGAGTGGGAGTGAACTACAGTGCAGAGGGGGTGGGGCTAGATGAGTGGGAGTGAACTACTACAGTGCAGAGGGGCGTCGCTCCAAATGTGTTCTCCGCTGTTTTCTACCGCGGAGTGTAGGCAGTATTTAACAGCCAGTTTGATCACAAGAGCCGCCCAGATTGCTCTATTTCAGTGGTCCTCAAAGTGGGGTCCAGACTCCAGCCCAGGGACCCTCGTGGTTCCCTTGAGGGGCTAACAGAAGGACCCTTAACCCATCAAGACCTGAAGCCCATTCTACAATTATTTTCTGAAAAACGCATGCTGCTATATATACATCCTCATCTCAAGGACCCGTACAATGTATTTGGCCGTCGACCCCCCCCCCCCCCCCCATCTCAAAATATTAAGCTAAGATTTGAGTGTAAAATGTTGGCTTTAAAATATATATATATATTCAAAGATTTGTGCACATTTTCACGCCTTTTCAAAAATAGCAGATTTACAAACTACGATACAAATCTTCAGTGAGGGAGTGGGCGGTCATCAAGGAAGTATACATGCACGAGGCGTTCGTGTAAATGATAGACTCTGGTAGGAAATGAAGACGACGGTCTTCACTTTACCTCCGTGTGGTTTCAACCACACAGAGCGTCCGAGTGAGGTGCACGGCAGGTTTCATCCAAATCCAAACCACAATAGAGCGGCGCAGTCCCTCCCCCTTTCAGAACAACGAACGGCCCAGGAAATGAAAACGCAATGCATTTCCCCATAGGCAGTTTTTATTTAATTTATTTAAAGACCTTTTACGCGTCGTACGAAGCCAACTCTTGTCGTGACAAATCATGACAACACGCACAATATTTTGGACCAAACAAATAATTACAAAGAAGAAAAACAACAAAAAAAGTGTTGTAACCTGCCGTTTTCTTCTATTCTTTGTTTGGCCCGAAATATTGTGTGTGTTGTCATGATTTGTCACGACAAGAGTTGGCTTCGTACGACGCTTAAAAGGTCTTTAAATAAATTAAATAAAAACTGCCTATGGGGAAATGCATTGCGTTTTCATTTCCTGGACCGTTCGTTGTTCTGAAAGGGGGAGGGACTGCGCCGCTCTATAATACCCCGTAAAGAAAGACAATTACAGGTCTTTCATTGGTTATATACTTCACTCGTCAAAGCCTTGGTTTTTTATTCGTAGAATTGCTTAGTATAGTGTGTGATACTGTGGTTATACAAAAGGCGACATTTGATTTATCATGTCAGGCATGTGTGGTTGCGACGAAATTGCAAATGTAGGTCGCATCCTTTTCTACACCAGAGGCCTGTAGTTACCAGCGAGGAGCATCAATTCTCAACATGACTGCATTGGTTGCATAGCAAGCATGTGTACTGTATGTGTACTGTACATGTGTACTGTATGCCTCATACAAATATACTGACACTCTAAACACTTACGACACATACTAGTTGAAGTATAATAATGCCATGGACCGTGTTCCCTCTTTTATTCATTGCCATTAGATATTCCTCCCTCACCACTGTGATATTTTAAATAATTGATATTTGGATGACATTTGTTCCATAAAATGCAACCGGATTGTCCAGTGAAGTTGTTCGCATGAAAGAAATGTGCTTGGTCAATGTTAGTCGTGTGATTGTGTAATAATTTTGGACAATGTCATTATTCTTTCATTCTTTCTAAAAATAATGTTAAAAAAATAGCATAGCTGATCTATAAGCTCACATCAACACGTCACAATGTGACAACGTCATGAGCTTGTAGAACGGCCCTGTTGTAGCTTGTTGTACGGCAAAGCTTAAGTTAACGTTCTGCCCATCTGGCTCTCTGAGGGGATTCCAACTAGCTTTTCTAATGGATAAATATAGCTTTTTTTTAAATATGTAACTCACTGTGTGTGTGTGTGTGTGTGTGTGTGTGTGTGTGTGTGTGCGTGTGTGTGTGTGTGTGTGTGCGTGCATGCGTGCATGGTAGGTGGCTGTCCTATGTACTGTTGCTGCTGCTGGACCTGATCATAATGCTGTTCATCCTGCTGGGACTCGCAAAGCAAGCGCGCTGGCTCCTCATACTGTGAGTAATAATCACTCACACCTGAGTAATAATCAATCACACACAATTGTTACCAATACTTGTGAGGATTTCAACATTTTAGGACGGCGGTTGAACGAATGCCAATTCTAACATGTTCTGACATTTTCTTTTAACCCTAACCGAGCTCACAACTTGTAATTTACACTGGGTGAAAAAATGGGTTAGAAAATCGTGGGATGAAAATGTAACAAAAAATCACACCCGTGTGAAGTAAGTGGTGCAACTCCGTGTGGCGGTCCCCGGGGGGGGGGGGGGGGGGGGGGGCAAGCCGCCCCGCGTCCGAAACAATTGAGAAATGACAGAGTTACCGTGTGCCGGTCCCTCTACTGTACCCTCTACTGTACTGTACTGTCACTGTAATGTACTGGCACCCCCGAAAGCATCATATATACAGTTAATATGTGCATGTGTGTTTGTGTGTGCGTTATAGGTTGCGCACAGATGGTGAAAAACAACCACGTTTTCGTGCTTATACCCAGACACAAAGTCACTTAAGGAAGTGGTTGCACCACTTAAAAACACACGCATGCTCACTCACTCACTCACTCACTCACTCACTCACTCACTCACTCGCGCACGCACGCACTCACTCACTCACTCACTCACTCACGCACGCACCAGCGGGAACCCCAGCGGTGCGTTATTATATAATCCGGAGCTTCTCTCCTATACTCCGTTGGGTTTTACTATCCACTCCGCTTCAGCCATAAAGTCAAACTGCCTCAATAAAAGCATAAAGCGCTAAAGGAGATGATGGGGCTGCGCTGCGCGCCATGCAGGGCCATGAGGGCCAAAGATTCATGACCTGGCTGTGCAGGTGTGAATTCCCATGGCTGTGACTGTGACACACTGCTACCGTCATCCACTTCCCTTTCAGCGCAGGAATAAATCACACATTAGGAATGAGTACAAAAAGACAGACCAGACAAGGTATATTGGACGGAACATCAAAGCGGCCTCTTGTGTGTGTGTGTGTGTGTGTGTGTGTGTGTGTGTGTGTGTGTGTCTGTCTGTTTTCCCCAGGATGACAGTGTTGGCATGGCTGGCTCTGTTCCTGAGCTGGGGCTCCCTGGGTCTGGAGACGGCCACCGTGGTGGTGAGTATTAATAGTGGTGGAAAAGAAGTACTCACAATTTTTACTTAAAGGGCCACGTACGTACTTCACCCCCCCTTTTGCAACCTTACCTTACCAGACCTTATTTTAACCCATTTAGACAAGAGGCCTTTTTTATGTCAAGGACCCTTAGAATTATCTGTATTTGGCCGCGGACCCCCATCTGAAAATTAGTTTTTCCATGGGACCCCCCAGAAGAAAAGATTTGAGTTAAAAAACGTATATATTCAGATTCAAGATTTGCACCACATTTTCACGATTAATTCTTTTTTGCAGATCTACAATCCCGTAGCCTACCGTGCTACTCGGTGCCGCACTATGAGCTTGTAGATCTGCTATTTTCCAATAGAGAGTATGCGCCTGTATAAAGTGAATGGCAAATCGAGTGGCAAAGTGAGTGGCAAAGTTAATTTAACATTGTTTAAAGTCATTTAATGCAATCAAATAGGACTTTTCTGTTCGAATGTTTTGCCAGAAAGTAGTTTTTTGCCACTCAGTTCCTGCATAACTTCCGGGTATGATGATGATGTCACACGCATACCCCCTCTATAGCTATAACATAATGCTTCAAACACCAAAAGGGGTTCCCGTCCAGAATGGGTTAATGATGTTTGGGAGACACTTTCCTGGTATCTGTGATGTCATGTGACACTGGCCCAAAGATGGTCCATGTATGAAGATGGGCGAATCTTAAATATGGGGCCATATAGCCCCCTATGTGTTGTCTGTCAAATTGCAGATGGACAGAGAGGCTTCCGGACTCAAATATCGCGAGAGTTTGTTGCTGGTATAAAGAAATGTCGATAACAAAGTCGATTTTCTCCTGATTTGTCTCGCTAAACGAAGCCATTTTAGTAGGAATATATTGGAAATATTGTGTGCCTTGTGATGATTGGGTCCAGTAGGCCTATTTAGTTCAGTGACCATGGAGTTAAGGAATGTGTTCACGTTCACTCTCCCATTGGAAATGAATGGACGTAAAGCAAAGTTGGCCCCTCTTGCTATTTTCCTCTTGGACTGGTCTCACTGCTGGATTACTACAATGACCATAATGCCTTGCTGCACTCACACCACCTTGTGGAGAGGGAGTGGGCTGTCTTAAGCCCTAACCACACCAAAGGGTCGCCATGCAACTGCTTGGGTCCAAGGAGTTGCATGGCGACCATTTGGTGTGGTTTGGGGCCGTTGAATTCCATTCCGCGTTGAATCACTATACTGTCAACGTGGGTCAATGCGGGGGAATTCAGACTCTTCTGAACCCCCCTCCTTCTGACCCCCCCCCCCCCCCCCCCCAAGGCGCCTATGTTGCTGTCCTTCTCGTCTTTATTTGAGTCAGAGACCTTTAGTGACCAGTGCACACAAGTGTCCAGTAGCTGGTCAGCGTGACCCCTCCAGATATCATATCATGCGTCATTATGTTGCATCAGTCTTAATATAGCAGTTCAAACAGACAGCGTCTTCAGACTAGTGTCTGACTCATAGTCATAAACATGTGTCTGAGGTTTTGCACAAATGCTTATAAAGTATGGTATGATATGAATCTTGCATATCGGTGCATATTCTAGAAATGCCCTAATACTCATCTACAGTAACTATAAATGTGCCACGCCCACGTCTCTGTCTGCGTGCGTGTGTGTATTCCACGTAACTCGAGAACCGTTCGCCCCACCGACTTCAAATTCGACACACACGTTCCACACCCCCTCGAGCAGTGCAGTGCCCGGCCTCGAGTCGGTCAGACCCACGGTTCTCCAGAACCACCACAAAAGTCTCTGGGCCAGGCTCTGCCAGTGGGCCGAATCAGCCTAAATCCCCCTCACCTGTGCAATTTCCAGACTGCCTCAGCCAATTGATTGCCATGGCAATCCCCACACCTGACAATTGATTAGCCTACTTAACCATTCCACTTTTCACAGTCAGTCAGTTTGCCCTACAGAGATCTCCATGTGGGACACAGACAGACGGTTAAAACGGGTGCTATGACAAGTTGACAACGGGTATTATTAGGTTCCCAAGTTGCATCGTTCTCAAGTAGGCCGGTGGCCGACGGGCACGTACAGGTCTACGTGCTCCTCTCTCTCTCAAACATGGCCAAAGTATTTCAGGCCAAAAACATTGAGAACCCCTGATCTAAGTGAGCGGTAAAGGGTGTACGATACGGGGTGGATCATGTGTTGAGGGTACCCATGGGTGCCATGCCCTTAATTACTTTGTATAAGCCATCACCAGTATTTTTGGGGTGGACAGTTCTCTCTAGTCTAAACTGCAAAACTATTCTCACCCAAATCCAAAAAAAAAACTCCAGAGACAACAAGGGAAGCCTGGGAGGGAGGGGGGGACTTAGAGAAATGAGGGGATGGGGTGAAGGGTATAACACCAACAAAAAGAAAGTGAATGGGGGGGACCAAACAGGGGGATTTTTGGCTGGCTGTGATTGCAGGAAGAGGGACCTTCAGGGGTCTGACCCTCCATGGCAGGCCAAGGGGATGCCGGGAATCCAGAACACAGCACACACACTGTGTGTGTGTGTGTGTGTGTGTGTGTGTGTGTGTGTGTGTGTGTGTGTGTGTGTGTGTGTGTGTGTGTGTGTGTGTGTGTGTGTGTGTGTGTGTGTGTGTGTGTGTGTGTTAATGTGCTCATTGTGCTAAACTGTGAAAAGAGCTGCCTCCTAGGGAACTCTGCAGTCGTGGCAAATCACCAAACAGGCAGGAAAATAGGGCAGAGATTAAAGATGGTGTGTGTGTGTGTGTGTGTGTGTGTGTGTGTGTGTGTGTGTGTGTGTGTGTGTGTGTGTGTGTGTGTGTGTGTGTGTGTGTGTGTGTGTGCGAGCACGCGAAAAGTGCACTGATGCGTCAGAGCCTGTGGTTGTGTGTGTGGGTGTTCGGCTTCAGGAAGCAAACATGGAAGATAGGATAAGACTCGAGTGCTATAAATGAGAACTCGCTTCAACATCAGAGAGAGAGAGAGAGAGAGAGGGGAGGCTGAAACAGAGAGAAAAACACAAGCAAATGGGAACGAGAGGAAGAGGGAGATGCTGAGAATGAGAGAGAGAGACGACAGGGTTAAATGGAATAGAAATTAAAACAAAAAGGAAAGTGGAAAATGGAAAGAGAGAGTGTGTCGATGTAAAGGAGAGAGAGAAAATTGCACACCCAATTGGGGCGAGAGAGAGAGAGAGAGAGAGAGAGAGAGAGAGAGAAACGGAATGTGAATGAATGAACAGGGTGAAAGAAAAAGACAGAAGGAGACGAAAGAATTGAATGAGAGAAAGACGGACGTGTAGCAAGAGAAGGGGACTGAACGAAAATAGAGAGAAAATAAAGAAAGAAAGAACGGGGAGCTGACATGAGGGATAGAGAGTGGCAGAGAGAGAGAGGGAGAGAAGGCGTGAGTGAGTAAATTCTCAACTGGTCCAGGGAACATGCTTTAATGTTGAGGTCGTCAGGGGGCCCCTGGGGGCCAGAGAGACAGAGAGAGGTTTAGAAAGAATAAGGTTGGGTATGGGGGGTTGGTGGTGGTGGGGTGTGTGTGTGTGTGGGGGGGGGGGGGGGGGCATGGCTAAGTGGTGGTGTGTGACAGAGACAGAGTAAAAGGTAGTAAAAGCAAAATGTCCATTAACGTGACTCTAGTATAGCAGCACGGCAGGGACGTCATTGCGTGTTCAGCCCGAGAGGCCAAGCTGAAGGATGCTTTCAACCCATTCTGACCTGAGATCAGATTCTAAAAATGTCTTCTACATCCTGACAGTTTTCCATTCCGACCTGAGATCAGATTCTAAAAATGTCAGTGGTTCTTCGATTTTTCAAAAATAGCAGACCTACAAGCTCGTAGCGCGCCACTCGGTGGCGCGCTATGAGCTTGTAGATCTGCTATTTTTCAATAGCTAAAGCATAACATAGTGCTAACACCAATAACACGACCGACTAGTGTGTCGCCCTTTCTCATCTGTAAGACGGGTCTCCCCCTCCCCCCAAGAGACCCATCTCCCTCGCTCTGCACGGCACGCTGCCATTTTTTGTGAGACGCAATGAAGATAGATATAGGGAACTTATTATGATGTTGTGCCTCTTCAATCAAAAGAGCCCTGCATGCCCCCCGAGGGACGCGCCCCGCCAGTGAAGGGACAGATAGCTCTGGTAAGGGTCACCAGAGTTTTGAAGGGGAGTATTGTTTTGGCTCATGGGGCTCGGAAGCAAAGGGTGACTGTTTTTGGAGATGGAGTTTGGAGGGAGGCAAGGGGGGACGGGGGGGACTCCACTCAACTCAACTCAACTCAACCCTGCTTGGTATTGTGTATATAGTTCCTCTCTGGGGACACCCTGTCGTACATTATCGTCATTTATTTTCCTATACCAGGACACCTGTTGTGCATTATGCGTTTGCTATAGGTCATTCCAGGTGCAATGGCATTAATGATATGAAGCGTTAGAATTGTCTGGTTAAGACAATGATATTCAGTGATAATAAACAACATTGAAAAGATCAAGATTTCCACATAAATAATATAAGACCAGGTTGAGATTAAGCGTGAAGTTCAAAATGCTAACACGTTCATCCACATTGCAGCAGGCACTGTACTGTATGTGGGTGATTAGACATAAGGTTCAAAAGGACACATGGCCTCTATTACTACTACTACTACTTTTTTATTATTTTGAAAAACATTTTTGTTAATAGTTAAAATAGCCAATCTACAAGCTCACCACGTATCAAGCTAGATTGGCTATTTTAACTATTCAAAAAGTTTAGGGATAATTGAGGGGTTTAGCAAGTGTCTCTCCACCGGGGTTTAGGGGCTTAATTGGGTTTAAAGTGTCCTATGTCATGTGGAGCTGCCGGGAGATGTCCCAAGGCCTCCATGTGTTTGCGTGTGCGTGCGTGCGTGCGTGCGTGTGCATGTGCACCCCAAAACAGAGCGGCTCTGTCCATGGTTACTGACAGTGGAACAATGGGCCAGCTGTAAAGGCCCTCGCTCTGCCCGATTTCTGCTGTCCTGGCTGGGCTTTCTGTCCTCTCCCCTCCTCCTCCTCCTCCTCCTTCTCCTCCTCCTCTGCTGGTCCTCTGTTCCCTGACTGACTGCTCGGGCTGTGTGTGTGTGTGTGGCTCTCACTCCCTCTTCTGGTGTGGTCGGGGGGCGACCTCATGCTGCCCCGTGATTGTGTGCTATGTGTATTTTAGGGCCTCATTTTTCCACTGCACAAAACAGTCGGGGGGGGGGGAAACCATAAGTGTCGGGATAGCCTAGTACGAAAATGAAAATCGAGCAAAGCTGAGATAAAAAAATAATGATTACAAAGGGGCCGATTGGGAGAGCAGAGGTTATGCGGGCTGATGAAGGTATAGACCTATATTAATCCCGCAGGGCAAATTTCAGTTTCAGCTTAACCTCCTGAGCTGCATGGTGGCTCAGTGTGGAACCTTCAACAAACACGTATATATAGTGGGGGAGGCCTGGGGGGGGGGGGGGTCAAACCGGTGACCTTGTGATTACCAGGCAGCCTCTCTCTAGCCACCCACCACTAAGCTATGGCCGCCCTATATACACATCATGATCGTAAACAACACAACAACAACGCTGAAGGTTCAGGAGTGTCCGAGAGACAGCGGCGGTGATGTTTGGAGCTCTGCAGAGCGGTGTTGTCTATAAGCTGGGCTCTAGAGCTCTCCATGGCATGCGTCAGCCAGCCAGCCAGCCAGCGGATGGATGGATGATCGATAGCAGCTCATAGCACAGTCTAAAGTGTGTCAGCTGGTCAGTGTGCCAGCGGTAAGATCGCTTTCCTTTTTTCCACTCTCCTGACCCCGACGGGTGCGTTTGAATTGAATTCCATTCATTAACAGTGGGAATTTGTTGTTTTACCGTACGTGCGGCCAGCGGTGATTTTCCAGTGTGTAGAGAGTGCGAGAGAGAGAGAGTGGTTCAGGCCTGACGTAAAAATAAAAGAAAATCTAAATCTTAACAATTTTCTGAAAGATTTGAGGCACATTTTAACAATTTTTCAAAAATAGCAGACCTACAAGTTCATAGCGCCCCACTCGGTGGCGCGCTATGAGCTTGTAGATCTGCTATTTTTCAATGGCTAAAGTTTGACGTAACGCTTAAAACACCAAAAGGGGTTCCCGTCCAGAATGGGTTAACTAGTGGTCCGGGGACCACCTGTGGTCCTTGAGGGGGTTCCAGGTGGTTTTAAATGATGGAGAGTTGGTAACCAAATGGACCCCTATAGATCTTTAACTCTTGAGTGTAAAATGAAACCAAATGGACCCGTACAGGTCCATTTGGTTTCATTTTACACTCTCAAGAGTTACATTATTGTTAAACATCTGCCTTACTTAATTTACCGGGGGGGTGGCGGCGGTGGCTCAGGGGTAGAGTGGCTGGATGGTAACCGCAAGGTTGCCAGTTCGAACCCGGGCTCCCCCAGAGTTGGTGTCGAAGTGTCCTTGAGCAAGACACTGAACCCCTAATTGCTCCTGATGTGCTGGTTGGTGCCTTGCATGGTTTCCGCCGCCATCAGTGTATGAATGAATGGGTGAATTGAGGCACAGTCTATGTAAAGCGCCTTGGATAAAGGCACCATTTACAAGAAGTCTACACAATTGGAGAATGTAGAATAATTTGTTATTTTGAAAGTTCGAAATGTTCCAAGTTCAATGTCTAAATGTCATCAAATGGAGGTCCGTGGCTCAAATGCCCAATAAATAATGGACCTTGATACAAAAAGGGTTGAAAACCACTGTGCTAGACACACAGGAGACAACTGAGAACTGTTTACACAGTCACAATAGAGCGAAAGGGTTCCCAATACGCAACAATCTATACTCCAAAGCTAACCTTTAATTAATCAGTGTTCATGTTCTATTCATCATTTTTGTATCGCTCGTAAACATTTTCGGCCCCGAGAGCCAAAACAGAAATTGTACAGTCCCCGATGTGAAACAAAATTCCATACATTTTGATGCGTCTCTCTCCGTACCACCTGGTCTAACAATTTTCTCTCTCTCTCTCTCTCTCTCTCTCTCTCTCTCTCTCTCTCTCTCTCTCTCTCTCTCTCTCTCCCCCCCCCCCCCTCCCTCTCTCCCTCCCTTCCTCACACACACACACTCTTCATCATCAGGCTCTAAGTGACTTCTGTTCGGATCCGAACGCCTTCGTTCTCAATTCCACCCACTTCAACTCTGGGACCAGTGCAGGTACCGTAGCGTAGCAGACTGATCTATACCGTCTGATGAGAGTGAAACTAGTTGTGTGAAGTGTCTCGCCTTACTGTGTCGTTTTAGTCCAGCCCTGAAGTGTGTGTGTGTGTGTGTGTGTGTGTGTGTGTGTGTGTGGGGGGGGGGGGGGGGAGGGGAGGGGATATCACAATATAACCCAATTAGGCCTGACGCGAATAAAAAGAAAATGTCTTTTTGAAATGTATATTTTTTTCTGAAAAACCTCATTTTTCTATATCAGTGGTTCTCAATATTTCATGTCAAGGACCCCAAAAATTATATGTAATTGGCCGCCGACCCACATCTGAAAATATGTTGTTCCAGTGACCCCCCAGAAGCAAAGATTTGAGTTACAAAACTGAAACTCTGAAAGAATATATATATTCAAACATTTTCACGATTTTTCAAAAATAGCAGACCTACTGTACAAGTTCATGAGCTTATAGATCTGCTATTTTTCAATAGCTAAAGTATAACATAAAGCTTAAAACACCAAAAGGGGTTCAAAGTCTTTTGTGGGTTGTTAAGAAATGATCAATTCTTTGTCTGCTCGTGCTTTGGTTTTACATCCAGATGTGTTGGATTACTACTTGACCTGCAACAGGCGTATGAACAGCCCCTTCCAACAGGTACAGTACCAGTACAGTACAGTAGGAGTAGGACGGCCATCTGGGCCTTAATTAAGCTGACACTTGTATGAGAGTATTTAATTAGACATTTCTTTAATTAGAATATCATCTAAAAAGGTATCTCAAGGTTTCGGCCTGACAGCTACTTCTGTCATTATGCGCCGAATCCGTCAAACATCTCTCTTTTTCTTTATTTTATGTTTGCTATGTATTTTTATGTGGTTGCTAGCACGTTTAGCATCAGTTATGTTTAACCGCTACTGTATAATTCGACTATATACAAAATAAATAGCATTTTTTACTTTGAAAAATCTATTTTTAAGAAATGTTTCTTTTAAGTGTAATATAATCTGTGTTGTGTCCTCTAGCTGCTGACCCAGTCACAGAGGGCTCTGTCCAACATGCACACGCAACTCTCAAGTCTGGACAGAAACGCTCTCCCCACAGTTCCCCAAAGCTGAGGTACAGTAGGCCTACACTACAGTTACAGTACACCGTTACCGTCACACTCAATGGGCCATATTATGCACACAGAATACCTCTTCCTACTTCCAGGCCGCTTCCCTACTTCCTCCATAGGTTATACAGATTATACTAATTAAGGCTCTGTTCCAGTTAGTGTGCAGTGGTTCTCAAATTAGTGTAAATGGAACAAATGTCTTAGAGTTCTGTACGGGGCCATTTGGAACTCACTCAAGGACACTTTGAGACCCACTGGAGTAGCACAGAGTTTCCAGTGAGCCAACACACACACACACACACACACACACACACACACACACACACACACACACACACACGCACACGCACACGCACACGCACACGCACACGCACACGCACACACACACACACACACACACAGTAATAGTTTTTATGCTCAAGCAATCAGGTTGCTTAACGAAGAGATGAAAGCGAGACGTAGGTAGTCATGTGCACTGTACGCAGTTTTTAAACTGTACACTGTTACACTGTATGGTTTTTTGTTGTTGTGGGGTTGTTTGGGTGATTTGTTGTCTTGTTGTGTTGGGTTGATGTTTTTGTGTGTAATAAGGCTAAGAGTGCTCCTGGCACAAGCATTTCATTGTATGTCTGTACCTGTATGGATATGCATGTGACTAATAAACCTGAACCTGAACCTGAACACACACACACACACACACACACACACACACACACACACACACGCACACACACAATAGAAGCACCTGACTCTGTTTGACCAGAATGGAACAGAGCCTTCACATTTAGTATCAGTGGTAACACCTGTGAAAGAAGTAGGGAACGGGCCCAAGTTCTTTCCAAAATGTCGTGTATGCATTATAGCCCATTGCACTCATTATTAATTCATCCTTCTGCTGTTCTTCACCGTGCAAATGACGTTTTTTTGTGGACGTAGAAATCTCTCAGGGAGGTCCAGCAGATACTCAACTCCACGGAGAGCAACTTCCACCAGCTGGTGGCGCTGTTGAACTGCCGAGGTCTCAACAAGGTAAGTGTAGGAGTTTATTGTAATGTTTGTTTGGCGTGTTGAATATATCAGAATATAGCCCAAGGAGTGTTTTTTGTGCAAAACTAATGCTTGGAATGGATTCAGAATCATGAATACCCCATACTTTGACACGTCACATGCTACTTAAAGGGATATTTCAGATTTTTTTAACTTAAGTTGTATGAAATACTTGCCATTAATATAGTTGTTGCAACTGTATTAATTGATTGCCCGAGTCCCGTGGTGGGAGTTCTGCTCTGGTTTTGATCAATATCAAGTAGTTCCGGTCATTTTGTGTGGGGCACTGGGGCCACGCAGTAAAAGTAAATTAATCCACAAAACGAACGTCATTTGTATTGTTGTCCTATGTCTAAAATATTAGCGCAAAAAAACATAGTTCCGTGTGATAGAGGGGTAAAAAAATTACGAAAGTTGCACTAATATTTTAGAAATAGGTCAACAATACAAATAACGTTAGTTTTGTGGATTAATTTACCTTTACTGCGTGGCCCCAGTGCCCCCCACAAAATGACGGAACTACTTGATATTTCACCAAAACCAGAGCAGAACTCCCACCACAGGACTCTGGCAATCAATTAATACAGTTGCAACCACTATATTAATGGCAAGTATTTCATACAGCTTAAGTTCAAAAAATCTGAACTATCCCTAAAGCATAATGAAATGTTGAAGATTTTTGTAATAACTGGCATTAAGCTACTGAATTGGAAGATGTATCATGCCAAAATATAAACTAGAGACAACTAGGAATACAAAAATACAAAACATTTACGGTCACCTTACGTGGTACCAATTTGTGAAAATATCCGTGTTGGCCCCCAGCTGCATTAGTACTTAAAGTTACCACCACCTCCTCCTCCTTCACAACCGTATAAATATTTAATTAATTAACATATTAACCTATATAACACCCCGATGGCCATGTCACTATATTTGCCAACCTCCTGTTGTCTGACTGTCAGCAGCACATGACTCATACAGAAAACACGCTGCTTTACATGAGATAAAACTATATTGGTCCCCTATAGTCAAATTCAGGCGTCGTCATAGCAGCAACACAGAATGAAACACAGGAGAGGCACAGGTAAGACTATACGAGTAAGAATCAAGAACCAAACCAAAGATTAAGGAAGAATAGGATAAAACAGGGGTTTTCAACAAATTTCCTAATAATGACTCAACCAGACAATCCGGTGAATTTCCCCCTCTTGAGATTCTAACTCTGCTTTTCTGTTGAATTTCAATGAGCTAATGTTATGGCTATATATTATCTGCACAAGGACTCTATGTGGTAATGACTACATAGTGTTGTTCATGACATGACGTGGAAAAAATACCAGAAAATCACCTATTTTGACCTGAGAACGATTCTACAAATGTCTTCTAAATCCTGACAGTTTTCTGAAAAACCCTATGTTTCTATGTCAGTCGTTCTCCAACATTTTCATGTCAAGGACCCCCAAGATTATATGTAATTGGCTGCCGACCCCCATCTGAAAATATGTTGTTCCAGGGACGCCCCCAGAAGCAAAGATTTTAGTTAAAATATGAATATATATTCAAAGATCTGTGCCACATTTTCACGATTTTTCAAAAATAGCAGACCTACAAGCTCGTAGCGCGGCACTATTTTTCAATAGCTATAGTATAACATAATGCTTAAAACTGCCCAAAATGGGTTAAGTCAAGATAAAGGGACCTGTCCATCAGCATGTTCATGTTTTGGTACCCGGCACTCGCTCCCTCATCCTCTCTCTCTCTCTCTCTCTCTCTCTCTCTCTCTCTCTGTGTCTGACATCACACTAACAACGGGGATTTGTCGGACAAGCCTGACATCAGCACAGAAATCGACAAATACGCCCATATACGGGCATACTGTATCTGCGCAGGGACGTGCAGAGAATGTTAGAGAGGCAGGAGCGGAAATTCTCTAGAAGGGCACCTTTTTTTTTGGGTGAAAAATAAAAAGTGAAAGTAGCAAATCTACAAGCTCTCAGTGAGCGGCGCCCGCAGCGCAACAATACATTCATGGTCTGGACAGGGCAGGGCAGTCGTCATCAACAGTTAACTGTAAAGTGTGATGATGGCGTCCCTTTCCTAACTCCCACCTCTCGCTCTCAGGACTACATCGACTCGTTGAAAGGCCTGTGCTACGATGGAATGGAGGGGCTGCTCTACCTCTCCCTGTACTCCTTCCTGTCGGCGCTGGCCTTCACCGCCATCCTCTGCTCCCTGCCCGGTGCCTGGAGGAGTTTCCCCAGGTGGGTGTGTGTGTGTGTGTGTGTGTGTGTGTGTGTGTGTGTGTGTGTGTGTGTGTGTGTGTGTGTGTGTGTGTGTGTGTGTGTGTGTGTGTGTGTGTGTGTGTGTGTGTGTGTGTGTGTGTGTGTGTGTGTGTGTGTGTGTGTGTGTGTGTGTGTGTGTGTGTGTGTGTGCAGTATAGTGTTAGTCTAAATATGGGGTTATTTTTTAGTATTATTTCCAATAGTTTTTCTCTGCAGTTTAATGTTTTTCCACTGTATCACAGATAGCTGCTTAACAGTTTGACTGTTTTTTACGATTAACCCGCATTTTAATCAACCCCCCTTCACTGCCGAGATTGTTGTATTACCTTTAGAGCATACGCTGAATTATTTGGGCTTTTAATCCGCGAAAATCCATCAAAAAAAGCTCCCGTGGTTTGTTATGATCTGTGTGTAGCATCCACCATCTTGGTGCACCCGGAAGACGCACACAAGATTGGTTTCAATGAGGCGTTGCACCCAATGCATTTCCATTGGCCTCAATTTCCCAGAAGCCCTAGCAGCCCACAGCATGTGACGATTTCCGGTTTCGTCATCACAGCGAAGGCATCCAGTCTCATACTCCGCGACGAAGACGGATTTTCTTTTGATTCATTACATTACGGCGGATTAAACACATAAAACAAAAGGCGGGTATGTCCGATACGGCAGCGACATTAACCTGGAGTAATCCATTCCCGGCACGGAAACTGTTAAAGGCAGCAAAAGCTTAAGAGAGATCAAGAACGGGATATGATTTGTTTTAATCTGTCTCTGTGAATGGCGTTGTACCGCTGCAGTGAATCTGCATCCATATATCTGGGTATATCATCAAAGGCAATTTATTTATATTTGATTAAATAAATAAAAAGTAGTGGATCAGATATTTTTGCTATTTATTGGTGTAAGTAATATGTAAGTCATTTTTTGAAGTTTGTCCATTGACAGGGGTGTTCCAACTTCAATTCAGTCTGTTTTCTTTATCACTTCCAGTAGTTTAGTTTAGTTTTTAGTTTAATGTTATTCGCACAATAAAAAATACAAAAAAGATAACATCAATAAAAGAGAAGTTATGTGCAGGTGAGAAAATAAACTATCTATCTATACGGTATATCTTGTATGAGTTCTCACTCTCTCTCCTGATTGGATGAAATTGGTATCCCGACCAGAACATGTATTTTCTGTTTACTAAAGAGCTTGAGAGACAGGGAGGGAGACCCCAGCTGTTACTGAAAAAATTAAAAACACTTTTAGCAATAATTACAATGAGTATACAGTATAGATTTAACACTTATTTCTTTTACAAAGAAATATAATGGCCATACTAGTACGAAGTCTACGAACACAAACCTATGACTTTACAAGTGGGCTTGTGTGTCTAATCTATGTGGCATGCCTGCAGTGGATGAGTCAGCAAGATGTCTTGCGGGTATTGGGTGTGTGTGTGCGACGTGCGTGTGTGTGTGTGTGCGTGTGTGTGCGCGTGTGTGTGTGCTAGCAAACAGTAGAAACTCTTCAGGGCATCAGTAGGCTTCCATGAAGAGTTAATTAAGTACTTAAGCCCTATTTTCCCTGCGACATACTAGCGTCAACAGATTCCACAAATGGCTTCTAAATCATGTCGGTTTTCTGAGAAAACCTGTTTCTATATCAGTGGTGCTCGAAGGGTTTTCATGTCGAGCACCCACAGAATTGTCTGTATGTGGGTCATAACCTACCGGACCTCCATCTGAAAATATGTTGTTCCAGGGACCCCCCAGAAGCAAAGATATGGATTAAATACGTTCCCTGTGAAATAATATAATTCAAATTTCAAATTTCAAAAATAGTAGATCTACAAGCTCATAGCGCGGCACTCGGTGCCACGCTATGAGCTTGTAGATCTGCAATTTTTCAACCTTAACCCATTCTGACCTGAGATCAGATTCATACGAGTTTTCCACTGGACACACACTGGTCTGATTAACCCATTCTGACCTGAGATCAGATTCTAAAAATGTCAGTCGTTCTTCGATTTTTCAAAAAATAGCAGACCTACAAGCTCGTATCGCGCCACTCGGTGGCGCGATACGAGCTTGTAGATCTGCTATTTTTCAATAGCTAAAGCATAACATGATGCTGACACCAAAATGGGTGCCCGGTCAGAATGGGTTAAAGTATAATGTCAGCTTATAACACCAAAAAGCGCTCCCATCGTGAAATGGGTTAAAGTGTTTGAGAACAGATAGGTGGATTTTCCTCAATCAACTTTGTGGGAAGTATAGGCTAATGTTTTCCTAGCAATGTGATTTTTTTTTTGTATTACTGTGCTCTATATAGTATAAACTATAAAGTGACTTTGCTGCAGGGAGTAAACGGCAGTGCTTCACTGCAGAGCTGTATGTATAAACATGGCGACTACTATTCCTCTGCTCACACAGCACACATCTGTCTCTTTCTCTCTCTCTCTCTCTCTCCACTTGTCGGCGGCGGCGGTGTCGTCGTCGACAGTGATTCGGAGGAGTACGAAGACTCGGACAGCGAGAGCGAGGACCCCTTCACCACCCATCAGGCACGTAGACAGACGGGAACCTCGGGCTCTCAGCGAGGGGCCGCGCCCCCCTTCTATAATTACCCGGCGGCCGGCTGGACACCCCCCTTTTCTAGTGCGCCGCCGCTCCCGTGAGTAACACAGACACGCAGGCAGACACGCAGACAGACAGACACGCAGACAGGCAGAATGCACCCCCCCCCCCCCCAGAGGTTACAGAGAAAAGGGCAGATGCACACCTCGAACGGTTAATTGGTGACAGGTGCGTAGGATAAAGTGCATAATAATCAAAAGGGGATCTCTGAGGCTGAATGACAAGGACGAGGCCCCACACACTGTCAGGATCTTCATCCGTCCTGATGAAGGACTAACTTATTAGCAACATTTAGGAGGACTAACAAGGTCCTGAAGCCTAATATATATGTATTTCGGTCTCCCTGCGTCGGAGACGAACAGCTGATGCTAGATCAGTTAGCTAAACTGAAGTATCTATATAGACCTTAGAGTATATATGAATAGAGGAAACACTGAGGCGAAATGGACATAGTGGCCGAATTTGATATTGCAGCCTGGCCCCAAACACATGAACGCGCTGGTTCATGTGTTTGGGGCCACTCACTATTGCAATCCATCCCAGAATGCACTCTGTTCCTACCCGGAAGGAGGAGTGAAATCGCCTCATGCGCTTTTGAGCAACTTAATGCAAGTGGATGGAAGGAGAACTCGGATGTCATCTCTATTCATATATACTCTAAGATATAGACCCCCCCCTCCCCCCAGCAGAGCAGGGCTTAGGGTTAGGAACAACATGCAGTATGACTACCTGAGCTTTAGCCAATAAAGAAATGAATGACATAATAGTCGCTAACATGTTAGCTTGACAGAACGTACACAACACGTGACGTCAGCATTGAGGGAAACAAACACGACAAGATTTTGAACATAGCCTCACACCCCCCCCCCCCCCCCTCAGTAAGTATCAGAGAGGTCAGTGTAGGCAAGGTCCGATAACTACTGTGGATATAGAGAGGTAAAACTAGGACTACATAATACTGATACTGCACTCTTACTTTTACACGTATACAATGGGCAGGGACAGACCGAAAAACGCCAGCGAGCTGCCATAGGGTCAAGGTCAAGCACAGACAGACATACAGACAGGTCGACGTGGACAGCAGCGTATAGGCAGGGGGAGAACAGACACACAAATCACCCGAGGTCTGTCTGTCTGTGTGTCTGTCTATGGGTCCGTCTGTCGAGCGATTTCCAAGACAGACGACGTACGTAGCCATCCCCAACCACCCCCTCCCCCCCTCAACCAACCCCCGACTCCCTTCCTCCTTCCGCTCGAAATCGTTTTGCCCACAGATCCCGGTTTCGACGTTTCGATTGACCCCTCGACGGTAGTAGAGCGACTGACTGCGACTACGCCTACTGCTACTGTGGGGTGTGGGGAGGCGTCGTTGACGACGAGGTCGCGCTCGTTAAACCCCCCCCGCCCCCTCCCTCCTCCCCTCCTCTCTCGGCGATGTGAGGCTCAGGTTGTCGCTTGCCCCACCCCCGCCCGTCCGGCCACCTCCATCATCATCATCACTCTTCATCTGGTCATCATTCTGCACCGTGGCGTCCTCCAAAGTCCCTTGTCGTCGTCATGCGTGTGATCAAGAATCTCTCCGGGTCGTTCCTCTGGACTCGTCTCTGCTTCCTGTCTGTTCGGTCTCTGCTCTTCCTTTTATATAGCCATTGGCTGGTTTCTTTGCTTGCTTTTGGCTTCTTCCCTCCCACTCCCACTCCCCCCCCACCCCTCTCCCTCATTTCATTTTGCTTTCCTCACATTGGCTTCCACATCTTCACACCGTCCACACACTTCTGAAACTCTGTCCCCCTAGCCGTCTCTCCTTGGACTTACTGAGTCTATAGCTAACACTCTACGTCTAGGACAGTGGTTCTCAAAGAGGGGGGGGTTTCCGAATGGACGTACAAATGGAACCAAATGGACATTTAACAGGTCCATTCGGTTCTGTTCGTATTGTGTGTGCTCGGAGTCGTGGGAGTGAAATAAAGACGTTTTTGAGAACCACTGCTCTAGGAATTAAGCCTAACTCGCGGATATTTAACACCCTGACTGCTCCCCACATCCGTCATCATTACAGAGATACTGACCAAAGCTAACGGCCAAAGTCTTGAAATCAAACCAACACCACAACTACAGTCAGCTCCGTCTTAAATGGAATGGCTTGGCATTGTCGTTCACGTGCTTGCTGTGCTTTCGCATGCAAGGTATATTAGACTGATTGAGAAAAACAAGTATCATTCCAAAATGGAATTTGGTGAGTTGAGTTGCAGTCCTGACTTTAACGTGCATCTGCAGATGACTGTATATATCCATTCAGCTCTGTACATACATATATATCACTCCGCATCACTTCTCTAATCACTTCTTTCCTTCCTTTCTCTTCTCACCTTTCCTCGGCCTTCCGTCCCTCCGCCCAACGTCCGCCATCCCCCCCCCCCCTCTCTCTCAACCCTATGTCTTTCTCGACGTGTCTCACCCCGTTTTCCCCCACCCTGTTTTTGTCCTCGTTCCATTCCTCCATTCCCCCTCTTCCCTCTCTCTGTCCTTTATCTCTCTCTGTCTCTATGCAGGACTCCTCCAAACGTTTCCTCCAATGGCAACCCTGGCTATGAGAGCCTGCCCTTGACTGACAGACAGTCCCCACCCCCTTCTGTGAGTTCCTCTGTACTTGTCACATAACCATCTCTCATCGCTGTTAGGGTCCCGTACACACTATTAAAACAAAATCGCTCTCTCTCTGTTCCGGGGGGAGGGGGGGGCAGAGCAGCTCGCAATTCGTTTTCAATGGGAGTCCATGGGTTTCACAGAGCAGCTCTGCTCCATGGCTGCATGTGTTCTTCAGCGGGTTGAGTACAGAGTGACGTAGAGGGTGCGCTGTGACTGGCCAGTCGCAGTGATTGACAGCCTACACCTAAACCTAACCCTAACCTTAACCTCAGTAAAACTATACCTAAACCTAACCCTAACCTTAACCTCAGTAAAACTATACCTAAACCTAACCCTAACCTTAACCTCAGTAAAACTATACCTAAACCTAACCCTAACCTTAACCTCAGCAAAAATATACCTAAACCTAACCCTAACCTTAACCTCAGTAAAACTATACCTAAACCTAACCCTAACCTTAACCTCAGCAAAAATATACCTAAACCTAACCCTAACAGAGAGAGCGGTTTCGTTTCAATAGTGTGTACGGGGCCTTAGGGTCCTATCATGCACGCCGCCTTACCCCTTATGCCTAAACTTATTAGCCATGTTTTGCTATTTAAAAAAAAAACATTTTAAATCGAACATTGAGAGCTTGTAGATAGGCTATTTGAACTAACCCTAACCCTTCCCTTAGTGTACAATGCCCATTTTAACCCATAAAATATAAATGACCCCAAAACAAAAGTTAACATGGAGGCAAAGCTCCAACCTCGCAAAGACCCTGTAGGCCGGCCTATTTTTTATTTCTGGTGGCATCACTATTTCTTCATCTGCTCACGGTTAACCAACTCAAATGTAATGGTTTACTTTAAACCATGTAAATTAGAGTAGCCACATGCCGATGTTAGTAGTGAAAGGTTTGAACGAGAAAGAACAGGCTTTCAGGACAGACTTACAGGTTTCTTACAGGTGTCTGGTTTGTTTTCCAACCTCAAACACGTGAGCGCTCTTGATAAGGGGATTAGATTCCATTTATTGTCACTAAACGGAGCATACAAATACTTTGACAATGAAATTAAAAGATGCATTTCTCATGTGGCATGACGAGTGCACCATTAATAACACAATTGTATACCCTCGGTTATCTCCAAGTGGCTCGTGGTGTATCTATACGAACTCACAACGTGTCACTTTGCGATGCGTCGTGAGCTTGTAGATGGCCTATTTTCACAGAAGATATTTGGTGTAGACTAAGGCCTATTCATAGTCTGTATTTTCGGTGGTGAGGTGACCACCGCTCCGGTGGTGAGCTGACCACCAGAGCTGAAATAACGTTGAGCGGTGGTGAGTAAAAACGGAGAGAAAGGGCTGGAGCGGTGGCGGTGGTTTGGTCTTCACCACGGCTCGTGACGTCATGTTGTAGGTCGGTGGTCACCTAACCACCGAAAATCCAGACTATGTATGAGCCTTAACTAGAGAGGCAATAATGGAGAGGACCAATATTGTAGACCCCTGGCAGACACCACTCAACAACATACTGTATACTCTCACTGTATCAGAACCACAGTAGTAATGCATGCAATCTTGGATGAAGTCCAAGATAGTGACCAGCATCTAAGAAGAAGTATTAATACATTCCAATATTATGTTGATCTTTGTGACTTGGCTGAATAACTGTATCTTCTTGTCTTATTTCCCCCCCCCCCCCCGTTCTTTTCTGTCTGCCACCACACCACCTTCTTTGGACCTCCATCACTGTCCCGTTGGGCAAAATCACGTCGTGGTTTTGTGAAAATACAGTACTCTCCCAGCATGCTGACTGGTTACGGGGGAAGTCAACCACACCCCCCCAACCCCTCCCATTCAAGGAACCTGTATTCACGTTGATTATTTTTTGTTAGGAAAAAAAAACAAATTAAAAAAACTTAGTAGGAGAGGGGAAAAAAACAAAAGAGTTAAATTATCTTATGAATGGACACTTTACTGAGATGGAAAGAAGAGGAGAAAAGAATAAACTAATATAAAAAGAAGAAAAGAAACTGAATGCTAGGTGTGAAATCAAGGCGTGTAACGTCAGTACCATTGATAATTGTGAATTTGTGATTAGAAGCACTTAAAAAGAATCTTAAGCGAAGCAGCGTTACGGGGACTCACGTTCGACTATCATGGCACATATAAAGGGTCGGGTGTGGTTATGCAAAAAAGGTTATGCACCAAGTTCAGTACGTCAAAGAATCCCCCTTTTGTTCCACTTTTATCTGTCCAAAAAGTCTGTGTTTTAACTGTGAGGCGAGCCAAAAATGGTATTGACGTTACTGCGTTGTAGTTTTATATTCTTAAATGTATCGGTATCACCAATTTATTTTCGAGTTTTTATATTAAAAAAAAGGGAAAAAAAACTATTGTTGTAGAAAAAAAACACTGGCACGAAGTAGCAACAAGACACTTTTTTTTTCTCTGAATGGGTTATGCAGCTCCCTCACTTGGTATTCAAATGTTTTGTTTTTTTACTTTTTATAGGTGGCAATTCTGTATTTCCCTTGTATTACCTTCTGATATTATATCTTCTGATAGTATTCTACTGTACATTTCACTGTCTATATAATACCTGAATAAACCATTGCTCTTAAAATAAAATACTCGAGGGCTATTAATTAAGCCCCTAATGAAGGCCAAACAGAGGGACTACAATTTCCCCAGTCGGGTCTTGAGAGTGGAGAACTACAATTCCCATGCGACTGACAGCAGGTACATACTGTAGCAATAGACTTCCTGCTACTGGTGCTGCAGTAGCCCTGCCGTAACTAGCAATAATAACTATGTATAGCAGTGGGTTTCTGGGATCTCTATAGGCTGTTCTTTTTGTGTATATATGGTACTGGTATGTCAGAGATTTCATTGAATCCCCCCCTCCTTGCCTACTGACCTTGGTAACCCTGAAATTGAGTTTGTAAGGTATTATATCAATGCTCCTTTTGAATGGCATCCTTTTACACTTCAAGAGTCTAATATAAATAAAAGATAACTACGATAACCTCAACAACAATGGACTGGTCCTCTTCATTCCTATACACTATCAAACTCTCCAATGTAATAATAACCTAGCTAGAAATAACCCATGGAATAAAAGCTTAAAATGACCATATAACCATTTTGTCAGGACAAGTCCCGATCTGTGATTTTTGAAAAATAGGAGCACACTGTAAGCATTGTCCCATGCACTCCCAATCAATGAACAGTACATCAAATATTTTAGGTATTACTATTAACAATTCTAAACCCAATATGTTCTTGCTGTACTACATACAGCCAACGACCAGTTGAAGAGATCACAGATTGAGGCTTTTACCTTTTGCTTTTATATCCGAGACCATTCATGTTAATGGAAGATGCTCCTGAATAGGCATTATTATTGCTAGTTTAACCACTTATGGCTCCGTTACAACAGGCTTCCATAGAGTACATTCTAAGGAATCCAAATGACTGAATTCGGTTGTGGTGGTGACTGAGAACTTTAATCAATGTAATAACCCATTTAAAACAACAGATCAAACCTTTAATATAAATATGTTTTCAGTATCACGACGAAACCTCCAGAGTCTGGTTGGGTTGCATTTCCGCCAGTCCGTCGTCCTCGACATAACGTCCCAGTCAGTCAGAAACCTCAACTCCGTCTTTGCTTCATCCATAAATGAATATGCCCCACCTCATCGTATGACAAATGTTTATGTATCTACCATCTCACAATGCACCGCATTGCGATGGGTTGTGTGAGCGTGTAGATGTTTTTGCTACTTTTTTTTTAATAAATCTTTAAAGTGAAAGTTCTTTTTCTTTATAAATATCGAACCAATCAAAAAGTATTAAGAGCTTGTGTGACTAAATGCTAACTACGTTGGATCCATTTGGAACACATTTTGTCCACTTCCTGAAAAGTAAGGTTTCCTCCCGACCGTAACGATAAGACAACGCTCCCAATGTTCAATTAGATATGCATAGATTAATAGGCAGAAGGAGCCAGTGCATTCTCTGGCAGTGGCAATCACCCGGGGGGAGGGGAGGGGGCGGCACCTGCCGGGGAATGTGGGGGGAATTATGACCGCGGCAGTGCCGGTCCGTTCGGCGGGCCGACGCCCAACTGCCGAGACATGCGTTGCCGGTTAAAATCAGCCGTGACTTCCCTGTGGGGTTTGGGGTAGAGTGCCGCCGAGAAACACTGTGTTGTCGGCAATTGGCGGTGACTCCGCGGCATCGGCTGCTGCCGGAAAATGCACTCGCTCGGGGGGACACACAGACAAATTAAACATAACAGGAATTAACATACAATTAACATATCCAGCAGCCAGTGCTTACATAGTACCTGTGTGCATAGACCATCGGGAACTGGGAAGACAACCAGTCTTAAAGCAGTCTACTACCTCTGTAGTGCATAGATGAACAGAAAAAAGGTAAGTAAAGAAGAGCGTGTTCATGTGCCACTAAAACCTTATAAGTTATCAACTCGCATGTACTGTACAATAGAATTTGGGCGCTTGGCGCAAAAGTCAGACCCTAGTATGAATGCCAGAAGTCTGATAAGATAACCCAACGAATTCCTTAAATCGAACGCCTTAGGATAATTCAACCGTTGCCTAAAACAGAAGATCCACACACTTGTAAAATTGGCCATTTTCCACGAAGGCATTTGATGAAGGCCGTGTTCCAGTATAGACCCCTGGGGGATACTGGTCACTGACGTCTGTCACTGACTGACAGTCCAAGTGTCCAGGCTTTGACAAGCAGCTCGGCACTGTGGAAGATGCCTGTCAATCTGCCAGTAAAGGTGTTTTCCACTGACTTAATTTGGGTAGGTTATTTTAAGTAAATCCGCTTAAAAAATGAAACACCCCGAAAACACTTAATATGCAAGCCAAAGCTCTACCCTCGCAAAGACCCTGTAGGCTGGCGTGTTTAATATTTATCGGATTTGTAAAGTGTTTTTTTGCTTATTTGGCATACTGTACTTTGACCGTTGAGTACCAAAACCCTTCTACTCAAAACGTGGCTGAAGCGCGAGTGTCGCTGCACGTTCGGGACTCTATGTGTATCAGTAAGGTTAAGAGCAGGCTGGCACCAAATGGATTATGTTTCATGCATGAAGAAATTAGTTTGAAATGTCTTCAAAGAGGTGAAAGAAGGCCAGTGCACAGAGAGACACGTGTCATCTCGGAGCAAAAATAAAGTGAATCAGCTACCATGGTACAATCAAAGCCATCCTTCATTTCTAGAGGGGAAAACCCGTCTTCAATTCTCTTTGGAACTTTTGTGTGTGTGTGTGGTATATTCACTGGTGAGTGCAGCGTGTCAATATTGTAGTTGTAGTGCATTCCCTGAGGAATTTTCAAGAAGCATTTTGTTAAAAAAATTACTAAAAAAAAGGAAACAAAAAGGCATTGTTTTGTCTTGCGTTTGTTTGTTTTGTTTTGTCTCCCAGAGTAGGAGGTTTATGTCCAACACCATGTACCGGTAATGTCATTGTTCCAAACCAAAAAAAGGGAGAAAACAAGAAAATCATTTCCGGGTGTCGTCTGAGTTCAGCCATGAACCGTCCTCTTCTACCTCACGTGGAACGACTAGAAGCATCTCTGCTACGTCCTGAGAAAGCTGCTCGCCCAGGAACGCACTGAAAGAGAGAGAGAAACTCACAAACACATACTTATCCAAATTCCACAGAATATGTCATTTTGACAAACCGCTGTGTAAATAAATTACTGCTCTGCTCGCTAAACGTCTGAGAACCACTGGCCTACGTGACTACTAACTACAGCAGTAGCAAACAGAACAAGTGTGTGTGTGAGGTAAGCCTCATGTGATGACCGACCCACATGGGATGACTCACTATGAGAGACGGGCCATACATCACACCACAGCCTACTCTAGCTCTAGTTTGAACACACACACGTGCTCTTCTAGGGCATTTTATTTGCTCACTTCTGTCACGCTAGCATCCCTACTAAGGCGAGAACATTCTGCAAAAGTGTCCAATCTACAGGGTCACAAGTCACAACACATTGCAATGCGATGAGCTTGTAGATTGGCTCTTTTTTAAACGTTTATAATTCAATTAAGCATAATGGTGTCAAACTGACAATTCCATAAATCGCCACAAATCACATCAAACGTGTCATTGCATGTCGCCGTTTCTCCCTATCGACAGTTCCTTGATTCTTACTTTGGAAAAACACGGTTAAGTGGGAAGCTAGAGAGATAAGTTGATATGTAGGCGAATTTCTTTGTTGAAATAAAACAGTGGTGGACATAAGAATGTTTTCAACGTGTCGCTACAGAGTTCTTACCGTAGATCCGCTTCTCCTCCGATGTTCACGGGATTCTTTAGTTTGGAGTCCAGGTTGTAGTACTGCCCATTAACCTGTCGCACCGCCAGCCAGTGGCGTCGCCGTAGCGGGAGGGACACAATGCCCAGCGACACACGTGACGGAACGTTGAGTATGAAGCCCTGGACCTTGGACATGCAGAGACTCTGCACGGTCCTGGATGGCAACACAAGGCAGAGAGACAGTCTGGGGGTTAACACTGCCACTCAGTCAAATAATACATCAAAGACTTTCTTAGTCGATTATTTTATTCATACTAGCTTCTTGGCATTGCCAGACTTATCAAGTGGGATTGTAATGCCACGATATCACCAGCATTATAAATCACAAAATGACCGGCCAATCAGGGACAGTGTTGTAACTGTCCGTTCCGTGCCACAGTGGAAAGCAAAACGATTGGTCCATGTAGTTTGGTGACGTGAATACAGACTGCCTGCGGTGATACTAGCGTCATCTGTTTTGTCATGCCGATTGGCTGAATGAGTTTGTCAAATACTACCCCCTCGACTATACTAGTCCCTTATGGGCCAAAGTCCAGACTGATCTCGTGGGATACGTTTTATAGATTGAGTTGTGCAACATGGTCACCGCTAGGAGTTTCCCCAGTCTTCTGTAGCAGTGGTTTTCAAACCCTTTCCATATCAAGGCCCATTATTTCTTCTGCTTTTGAGCCACGGATCACCATTTGATGACATTTAGCCTCTCGTCTGAGAACACATGCACAAACATAAAATATTTTGTTATCGTTGGATAATATTCTGTCCACAGCTCCATGTTGTATAGAGCGTCGCAGTCCCGCCCCCCTTTCAGAACGACGAGTGGCCCAGGAAATAATTCCCAGTTTATTTTCTCCATAGGCTTTTCAAAAAGTATTTATTTAAAGACGTTTACACCGCGGACAAAGGCAACTCGGCTCATGACAAGTCATGACAATAATAGTTTTGGGCCGATCAAATAATTAGAAAGAAGAATAAAAGGGGTACACAAACACTTTTTGTTTTGTTTTTCTTCTTACTCGCCGTTCTGAAAGGGTGGCGTGACTGAGACGCTCTATCGATGTGGTACTATTAGGAGAGATAACAGGCAAACGTTGAGAAACGTGACAATACTTCCACGTTCTCTAATCGTATAGACTTCTTGTAAATTAAGCGATGCAGATATTTACCAATCATTTAACTCTTGAGAGCATAAAATGAAACCAAAGAACTCTTCGGTCTCTGGTCTTGACGTCACACCGGAGGTCGTGAAACTATTGTCGCCAGCCCGTCATGTGTGTGTAGAGTACGACTCACCTCCGCTTGTCCCACCACACTGCTGCCAGGTCTCTGCTCTGCAACGCCGCCATGATGACGTTCACGTCGTAGTTCCCTGTTCCTAGCATGGAGCGGTGTGGATTCACCACACACTGTGGAGCTAGCCTGCAAGGATCACAATCACAGGAATCAGAGGAAGCAATGCTAAGATAGCGTAATAAATCCACCCCGCACGCACAGTTCCGTTCTTTTTCCCAGCCTGATTTTGGACCAAAGTCATTTGTTTCAGTTCCCTAAAAGTTGGTATGGATTTGGAACCAAAGAAAGACTTATTCTTGCCCTGAAGTGGGGAACCAAAGTGGGCGTGTCACTATTCAGGTTGGAAGATGCGGATGTGATATATAACCATCATAAAAAAATTAGGAAACAAACCAGTTCTAGAACCAATGTTATTTTGGTTGACAAAGGGTCTCAGTGAAATGGACCCGAGTTGCAACTGGACTGCTTTTTTCTGTCTATCTACACCAAATCTCTTCGCCAAAACCAGTTGATCTATAATCTCACAGCACGTTGTACTGCTGCTGATTCTGAGTTTGTAGATCTGCTATTTTTGGCCCAGAATAGGGATGCTAGGGTTCAAGCAGTTATATGTCACTAATGATGGGTTGAAGGTGGTTAAGAGACACTACACATGTTGAGAGAGAGAGAGAGCATTTAGACTAGAGTGCAGGGGAAAGGCTCTGAAAGAAATCGGTCCTAAGCCAGCAGGGAATATGTGGATCAAAACTCGAGTGTTAACAACAACAAAAACCTTGCAGCATTACTCATCTAGAAATGAACAGATTTTCTCTTCTTCTCAGCTGTGTATGTAAGCATTTGACTGTCTCTGCTGAAAGCATTTAGATGACTGATATCTGGTCTATTGTCTATTGTGTTGTCCTGCACTCACTGACCCATTCTAGTAAATGTGAGATAGCTGTATGTCCTAAAAGTTGGTCATCATTATCAGAACGGGCCACCACGATAATGTCACCAAGACTGTAAAACAGATCCCACTGTGTGCGTACTTTAAAGACCACAATGAAGCTCTCAAGCTTTATTCTACCTCTGGGACCCCCAATGTATATTGCAATGTTGATTTAACTCAGTGTACAAATGTACATTTGTATACTCTCAGAGTTACAGAGCCATAAGGGCCCATTTGGTTCCTATCCGAACTGTCATTTAGCTGGGGGCCCCCTGGAACTCCCTCAAGGACCCCTGGGGGTCCCCGGACCCCAGCTTACCGTTTGCAGATGTCATCGGCTGTCTCCTTGGTGAACACTCGCTCCTGCAGCACGTTGTTCAAGGCATGGATCGCACACAGCTCCAGTCTCTGTTTCTCATGAAACACCTCCCCTTCGCTCATAGTAGTACTAAACCTATAGAGACACGCACATAACAAACAACCACAAGTAAACATTGTACCGCAGCAGTTTTCCACGACTAAAAACACTAAAACAAGCGATGTGTGAATTCAATTCACAGCTGCAAAAAGTTGTTGCTAGCCATTTGCTTACCGTTGTGGGAGCTATCCCCGGGGTGAATGAATAAAAACGGTGTTGTTGTTGTTATGATTCAGGGCTAATCTCTCGCTTCCAACTCCTAAACAACGTGAAAAATAAATCACCCGCTGGGCAGCCAGATGAATCTAGTGTCTTTAAAGCTGCTGACAACGCGATGTGTTTTGAAAAGATGCAGCTGCACTCTCTCCCTCTGAAAGACAGGCAGATTGACACACCGGAAGTGGGGCTGTTGTTGTTCTGTGTTGCCAAACTTGCCAGGTTTTGCGAGAGAAACAAGCAACCAGGTCTAACCAGTGTCTAAAAAGTACAAATAAAACAAAATCCAAACTTAAAGTCACCTCTCCTTATTGTTCCACCGCTATTCAAAAGCACATAAATTAAATTATCAATTTGATTGATTGATTGAAGTATTTATTAACAGTTTGCAGAGTTACAGTACATTTCAAGCACAACTCAACTTACTGCTGGTCTCGGACAGGAACAAACTGCAGGTTGAAAAGACCCTCAGCTCTGAACTCGGTAGAATCTGCACCTGGCTCGCTGATAACAAACTATCCTTACACCTGGGAAAAACTGAATCCATCCTCTTCGGATCAAATAGTAATCTCAGCAAGGCAGATGGCTTCTTGGTTAGAGTGGGTGACAATATTATCACACGAAAAGATCAAATTACCTACCTAGGTTCCATCCTGGAGGCCAATCTTTCCGGTGATAAGATGGCCACCAACGTAATCAAAAAAGTCAATCAAAGAACAAGATTCCTTTACAGGATCTCCTCACTGGTCAGCAAAAACACCTTGAAGACCTTAACAGGAGCCCTCGTACAAGGTTTCTTTGACTATGCATCCACCTCTTGGTACCACAGCACCTCAAAGGCCCTTAAAACAAGGCTCCAGACCTCCCAAAACAAACTGGTCAGGCTCCTACTTGGCCTCACCCCCCGAACCCACCTCACCCCTGCCCACTTTGACAGGCTGGGATGGCTTAGGGTCGTCGACAGAGTACAGCATCTTGCAATGGGTCTGGTCCACAAGATTCGATACACCACCAAGATACCCATGTACCTGTCTAAATACTTCCTTAATGTAAACGAAGTCCACACCCACAACACCAGAGGGAGTGCAACAAACCATGTACAACCCAGATTCGGCACAAACAAGGGACTAAATTCTTTTCGCTCCTATGCCACCAAAATGTGGAACGCCCTACCAACAGTCATTAAGACATGTGAATCCCTTGACTCCTTCAAAACCGCTCTCAAAGGGCACCTACGGATGGCTGCAATTCGAAACTGGCCTCTGTAAAATCTGAATCCCCCCCACCCCCCCACCCCATTTTCCCTCACTGTATATTGTATCTTTTCCCTTTTTTGCTTCCCATATGATGAATTTAGCTACATAGAAATGTCTATTTGTATGTCTCTAAATGTTTGTATGTCTTTAAATGTTTTGATGAATTGAACAATGTGGACCCTGTTGTAAACAAGTGTAATGCTTAATTGGGTCGTCCACTCACAGTTGACAGTCTTTGTATTGAGTTTGTGCTTAAAATGTACTGTAAATTCTACAAACTGTTAATAAATATTTCAATCAATCAATCAATCAATTTAGGGTCCATCATTTTCAATCCATTAATTAATTTCCGCCAAACTACAACCTGTGGTGCTTCCCTGTTCTAATCTCCAGCGAATGTACCAAAGCTTCGCTCTTTACCTTTAAAAATGATGCCACACGTTTTCCTTTACAGGAAAAACAAGCCCGGTCGCTTACAATAAGCAGATATGGCAACACTGTTTTTGTTGTTGTGTGTGGCCGCCACGCCCATGCCACGGTCACAGAGTACACACCCCTGACCCCATAGCCCAGGCGGACGTACCACGTTGTGATTGGCCAGAATTGGTTTAGTGAAAATTAAAAGGATGCTTTAGAGCATATAGTCAAATTAGCCATTCCAATATCTTGCAGAGAAAGGAGTTTAGGAGTATATTTTCTAAATAAAATACTGCCTCTGTATTTTTGCTGTGTAGGAGAGTAATAATTTATTACAGATTTAGACAATGCTATGTTATCTCTTTGACAACCAATTAGCCAATTGCAGCCAGGCCATCCCCTCGGGTCATGGGATCTGTTTTATCCTCAGTGCAGCACTGGTACAACTGATAAGCTAGAATCTACAATGTAAATTAACGTATTCATGAATGTGATTGGATTTAAAAGCACAAAAATATTTTGTCTTACACCATATAACCATGCTAATGGTGGTCAACAATTCTAGCATGCCATGCATGCAATGCCCATAACTCTATGGTACTACCTCTGTTGTTATAAATTTAGCGTCTTGCAGCGCCATCTACTGTTCAGCCTGGGTATTGTGGCAAGAGAGCGTCTCCGATAACCTTACCGGGGAAGTGAGCTAAAAACTTTTACTGTACCTAACCGACTTACCGACGTCTTTCATTCTGCATTTACATAAAACAACACAAACAAAATAATAAATAAGCTAACGGTCCATGCTGGTATTAGTGACCGTAATTGTAACAAATTAGCTGTTGATAGATAGATTATATACAATCAGTCAGTCAGTCAGTCAGTCAGTCAGTCCAGAGAGAGATTGATTGAAGTATTTATTAACAGTTTGCAGAATTACAGTACATTTCAAGCACAACTCAATACAATAAAGCATTACACTTGTTTAATGCTTGTTTAAAAACTAGACAGAGTAGTATTAAGTATAATGTACTATTCATTTATCACCAGTAAATATGAAAAGGCCTATTAATCTATAGTAGTGCCAGAGAGGCTCAATAAGTAAACAAACAAACAAAACACATTTATTTTATTTTATTCTATTCTAGGGATTATTAAGAGGCCAACTCCTGAAGAATGTATACAGCTATTTACTATTTATATGGAGAGAGGAGATCAATGTACTGTAATAGGGCAAATAGGTCATCTAATAGGCCTGATTGTCTGATGGTCCAACAACCCTTATATGATTTTATTGGTTATAATGAAAGCATTTCAACTCAAGCATCTCCATGGGCTTCAATTATTACTGTACTTCTGAAAGTAGTGTATTCATTCACATCATACATATCAGCAAAATGATGCTTGCAGTTAATCTTTTTAATAATAGCAATTGAATATCAAATGACAAATGAATATAAAATTAATGTCCAACACAAATAAAATCTGTAATTTGTTTTGTTTTGAATTATATATATAATTGGTATACATAGGTGGCTGTGAGTTATTCAAACGCACCAATGGCCGGGCAGAATCGCACATATCTCCCACCGTGACTGGCTGACAGATCTGTCATCTACGCGGAGACGGAGAATCCTCCTCTCCGATTGGTTCGCCTGCCATGACGTGTCGTATTGCCGAGACGCCGATTGGTCCTCGGCCGCTGGGTTAAATCGAGGATCTTATTTTTGTTCCTGTGTCAAGTCAACGAAGAGAAGAAAGGAGGAACAGTAATAATAGCTGCTAGCTTCAGTTTCGCTGCATTCACAACGGAAAATAGTTTATAAGTGTATAACAAAAAACCTAAATAAACACGAACAACATTCACTTCGATATTATTTAGAAAAACCCAACGGACAACAGCACACACACACACACACATCCACACCAGTAGAAGACATGGTAAGTGTACGTTTAGGGATTCTTCTCGGGTTAGCTAAGGTTGCTAACTGGCTGCTATCCTGTCTGATGATGTTGGGGGGAGGGGGGGGGGTTCTAATTATTGTTGAATTAATACAGAGGAACGACGAAAACAAGGCACGTTTAACTGGAACAAGTGTCGACGTGGCTCGCGTCGACACCTTTCCCTTTTAAATTTGTTTTAATGTGTTGTCCAGAAGTCTAGAGTGACGGTGTATAAATAGCCTAACGGCGGTGCAGTTAGCTCTGCTTAATCGGATGGGGGGGTCTGTCTATTTTCTGGGATGTTGTTGAATGAACCTTTGGTGATGTTGTTCTGATGTTGGTGGATAAGAAGTGTGTGAAAGGACATGTATATATTTAATGGTCAGTATCTCATCACGGCTATCTGCTATTCGTTATATGCGATCAATTACCGTGGCGTAACGTTAGCCTACATTGCAATTTTCTAGCTGATGTTAATGGACGCTTGCCACAGAGCTAGTGTTAGCCGAAACTGCTACTCACTGGCCTGAAAAAAGCCCTTATACACCACACAAATATAACCCTATGTGACCAAATGGACCTTGATGGTTAACTTTGGATACATTTGTAACTGCTCAGAATTACAAATGGATACATTTTATTTCTGTCTGGCAATATAATTGCCTGACTGCCTGTGGAAAGCCTGTGTGGTGACGCGAGGTTACTGACTGCCAGTGTAATGCTTTATGCCGGTGTCGTCCACTCACAGTTAACAGTTTTTCTATTGAGTTGTGCTTGAAATGTACTGTAATTCTGCAAACTGTTAAATACTTAAATCTATCAATGAATCAATCAGTCATTGCAACGTATTTGGGTTTATGTTTTACATTAAGTATCGAGTCACATACTAGTCAAACAGAGTAGACAGGTGTCTAACTAACCAGTATAATTGGCGTTTTAAAACATTTGTCAAAACATTTAGATTTTTAACAACTTAGAATTGCTTCTTCCTTAACAAAATACAAGTTATAGGCCTACATGTATTTCTGTAAAGCCTTCTTTAGTTAGATATTATATTGTTATCTATATTAGATATTTCCAAATGATTATATGTCAAACTTGTGTGTGTGTGTGTGTGTGTGTGTGCCGCGGGGGACCTTCTGGCGCGCGGCCTAAGGCCGCGCGGTGAAAATTGATTAATTAATTAATTAATTTGATTAATAAATTAAGATTAATTTGTATTATTGCTGTTGGAGACAATGGGGAGGCACTGCAGGGGCACTGGGGAGACACTGGGGTGGAGCTGGGGGGGCACTGGGGAGACGCTGGGGGGACACTGGGCGGACACTGGGCAGGCACTGGGGAGGCATTGGGAAGACACTGGGGAGGCACTGGGGAGACACTGGGGAGGCATTGGGAAGACACTGGGGAGACTGGGGAGGCACTGGGGAGAAACTGCAGGCAGTGGGGAGGCACTTGGCGGAAACTGGGCAGACACTGGGGGGGTACTGGGGAGGTACTGGACATTTCATATCACACACACTATGATTCACTATCCCCCTCAAAAAACAAACCCCCCCCCTTTTTCTTTTTTTTTTAAGCTTGGCATGGCGCGATTTATTTCAATCATGGCGCAGCGCCATGCCAACAACATTGTGCAGGAAACCCTGAGTGTGTGTGTGTGTGTGTGTGTGTGTGGAGAGAGATACAGATAACTATGGCTGTAGCCTTCCTCGTCTTGGCAAGAATGGATTATGACTTTGAGCTTTAAATGAATGAAAGGATACCTTTTTTAACTCTTTCTCTTTATTTCCCCTCTAGAACTCCAATGTGGAGAACTTGCCCCCTCAGGTCCTGCGCTTGGTGTACAAAGAGGTGTCGGCCCTAGCAGCAGACCCGCCTGAGGGCATCAAGATATACCCCAGTGAAGAAGACATCACTGAGCTGCACACAGCCATTGAGGGACCAGGTAAGCAATGCAGATTTAGTTATTTTGCCTATCCTAAAATAATGACTTTAAAACAACAATACGGCTTCTTATTTCAATAATATTTCTTGCAAAGAAATTGTTACTGTCCAAGTGTAGTGTGCTTGTGTGGAAAGTGTGCATGTCTGCAGACTTGTACTAGTATACGGAACTACATTATATCTTATCTATATGCTTGGTTAAAATAGTTATTTAGTCCCATATTTCCCAAGACCCTTTGCCCAGAGAGCTATATTTCTTTTTAAATGTACCTATTTTGATGTGTTTATATAAATTTTCATCACAACAATGTCATTCATTGTTAAAAGCCTTTATGTAACCTTAACAAACATTTAAAATGGGGTCAACCCGTGGATGGGAAATGATGATGTGCAATAAACGTGTTGTAAAACATTGACCAGCGTGTGCATTAACATTTCTTCTGTGAGGCGGCTTTGTGGCAGCCAAATGTACATACTTTCATAATCGATTGGTTTACAAGCTGTTAAGTGTTAAAGATGCATATTTGAAGGACTGCCTGACCTGAATTTGCCATCTGATGCTCCTGGCATAGCTGTGGGACGAGCGCAGTGCGATTATACTCAGTCAGTCGTACAACAGTGTTGCGCAAAAATAGCCGATCTACTACTTTTGAAGAGGTCTGCTCAAAATAGGTTGAATGTGGTTGAGAAAAATTATTTTCTTATGATTTAAATGTTTTGAACTACTGTCCCACTCACTAGGCCTATCACAATTATTACATAATTGCCTAATCACAATTATTTGAGCTAATCGCAATTATTTTGCATTATCGTCATAATCGTTTCCATGTTCAAACATTTTCCAAGCTTACAACAAATCACAGCAGAAATAGCAGATCTACAACATGTCACCTTATGACGTGTTTTTAAATTAAATTTAAGTATAAAATGATCAAATATGTCAGTAATTTATTTGAGTTATCGGCCCTGTGCAATTTGTGATTACGAAACCTAAGAATCTAACTGAAATTAAATTTGTATTCACAATTCAATGACAAATTGATCTGCAACTGAAATTTGTAATCGTGCCACTATCACTCACTGTTTAAGCCTCTGTTCGCTACAGAACACGATTGGCTAATAAAGTGTGACATACTGTTGATGCCATGAATTGTTTATGCTTTGACAGAGGGAACTCCTTTCGCTGGTGGCATTTTCCGAATGCGTCTGCACCTGGGGAAGGACTTTCCCGCGGTACCGCCCAAGGGGTATTTCCTGACCAAGATCTTTCACCCCAACGTGGGTCACAAGGGAGAGATCTGCGTCAACGTGCTCAAGAGGGACTGGAAGGCAGAGCTTGGCCTCCGACACGTCTTACTGGTAATATATCTGTACAGAGACCTTGTGTGTATGATTATACAGACTTAGCTCTGGTCCATAGCCTTCTACTGCTTCTACGATTCTGCCCTGCGCAGTAAGGCTATGGGACTTTCCGTTTTAAATCTCAAATCGAAATCAGACCAGCCTCCTCTTTGGCGTAAATAAAAATATCGTAAATAAAGTATCTCCTAATCCAAGGCGCTCTCCGTGGTGATGAATGGATCGATATGCTGGCGCTTAATTTCTGCTCCTCATCCGTCTCTCCCGCAAAACGCTTTTTGGAGCGTAAAAAAATAAATTAAGATGATCGGGGATGTGAGGTCACTTAGTAAAGTCAACTTTTTTAGGAAAGTGTTTCCGGTTCATGGCTTTCAGAGTAAAAGCGATCAGACAACTCTGGCACCCCGGAGCTTCTATTTTGATGCACTTCCGGCACTAAATGTTTAATAGTGTGAGATGTATTGATTTTGGGGCATAAATAATATATTAGAAGCTTTTTATCAATAATTGATCAATGTCACCATGGTCCACATACTGTACAAAATATATATATATATAATATATATATATATATATATATATATATATATACATAATATAATAATAAAACAAACAATTCTTCAAAAGGGCACATTGCTTTCCAGAGGGTGCTCTAGCACCACCTATTTATAAGATAATTAAATGAATATTAAATAACATTGGTTTTATAATCTATTGATACATCAATGAATACCGGTAATTCATTCAGATGTTGTATACAATATATATCATTTTAAATTAAATCTGTTCAGTATGTCTGACTGTATTGACTTGCTGTGTGCAGTAACATAGAAAAGTGTGGTGGCATCGTAGAATCAAATCGTTAGCTGGTGAATCGTAATCTAATTGAATCGTGAGTGCCAATTAACACCTATATATTGATCATGGTTGAAAAAGCATGAATTTCAATCAATCAATATCCTCTATAAACACTCACTGAAAGATGCAACTTATCGAGCTTGAGCAGATGAGGAGTCTGACACCGTGGAAAGTAATGGGTTACGGAAAAGAACGAGGGAGTTCAGTTGAGCAGCGGCGCCATGTTCTATTCCTCAAGATATATATATATATATATAAAATATAGGCGAATTCCGGACAAGCAGTTTTTTTTATTACCTTGAGTTGTTGTCCTGTATCCATTCGTCACTGGAAAAAACTAAAACACGCACGTGTTCCATGCCCATTTAGCGGATTTACCCTCCATAGCAGCACTTACGCTAGATCTCTTCAATCGCACGATTATTATTATTCTTTTAGTCCAAGTCCCATGGAGTGTTGTCGTTACATGACATCCGCATGGTGTCGAACCAGCATAAAGCCCACCTGCTTTTTTCTTAACCCATTTAGACCCGAGACCAGATTCTACAAATTGTCTTCTAAATCATGACAGTTTTCTGAAAAACTATTTGTAATTGGCCCCCGACCCCCATCTGAAAATATGTTGTTCCAGGGACCCCGCAGAAGCAAAGATTTGAAAATCGTTCACTGTGAAAGAATGTATATTCCAAGATTTGCACGAGATCTACAAGCTACTTTAGCTATTTTTCAATAGCTAAATTATAACAGAATGCTTGAAACCCCAAAAGGGGTTCCTGTCCAAATTGGGTTAAAGTCCCTTTTTTAAATAATTAATTTATTGTTTTTGTTAATATATCAATAGAATTCAATAAAAAACGACTAGGGCGGAATTCTCCTTTAACCAGAAGTACTGACTGAGCTTTTTATGTTTTTAATTTCCCCCCCCTACAGACAATCAAGTGTCTCCTCATTCACCCCAACCCGGAGTCTGCGTTGAACGAGGAGGCGGGGCGACTGCTACTAGAGGACTACGCCGAATACGCCTCCCGCGCTCGCCTCTTGACCGAGATCCACGCCATGGGAGGGCCCGGCGGAACCTCCGGGGCCCCCCAGGACCCCAACGACGGCCCGCAACCCAAGAAGCACGCGGGCGATCCCACCAAGAGGGGACCGGGCGGGGCCCCCGTGGCGGCTCTGGGCAACGGAGCAAACGCGGCCAGCACCACGACCAGCAGCAGCAATAGCAGTAATGTAGCGGGGAAAAAGAAGACTGATAAAAAGCGGGCGTTGAGGCGACTCTAATACCTCACCTCAGTTCTCAAGTGCGTGCGCGAGTGTGTATGAGCGTGTGTAAATATAAATATTGAAGTGTGTTCACAATGTTTTTGGTCCCTTTTTCTGACTCTTTCTATCCCCCTCCAGGCTCCATTTTTGTACTCATTGCATCGTTGCCCCACCCTTTTCATCACCAGTTTAAGCTATCCCCTTTGGCACTACATTGTTGCCACACCTCAAGTCACGATCAAAGATGTTTGTTCCTTTTTTTTAACTCATTTTGACCTGAGATCAGAATCTAAAAATGTCTTCTAAATCCTGACAGTTTTCTGAAAAAGTCAGTCTTTCTATGTCAGTCGTTCTTCGATTGATTTTTTTTTAGCAGACCTACAAGCCTACATGAGCTTGTAGATCTGCTATTTTTCAATAGCTAAAGCATAACATAATGCTAACACCAAAAGGGGTTCCTGTTAAATGAAGTTTGTTTCCCCCCCCCCCCCAACATACAAATGACACTACCACCAAATGTATTTGATGTCCTATCCCTGTTTGAGTTGTAGCTGGGTTTTGGCATCTCTACCCTACACAAAGTGTCTGTTGTCTCCTTCAGAGACATAACTGTATAACTGTCTCCGCTAAGCTGTATGCTTTGTTGCGCGTCTTGCACTGAAAATGGCAGATCTATAGGCTCATAAAGCATTGAGAGCTTGTGCATCCGCTATGTCCAGTGTATAACACTGGTGCGCAACAAAATATAAGTCCCCCCTTTAATGTCAAATCTTTAATCAACAACACAGCCTCGTGTTTCTGGGATGGTACTGTGTACTGCTCAGCTTTGATCACACGGTGTGAAATCCACACTTAGCCATAATATCTCTTGTTTTGGGTTCAAGTTGCCTCGACTGAAATCAGGTTTTGCGAGTTTAGCACCAAGGGAATAATGCTTGGAGGACCGTTTTTATCGTAGGAAATATGCAACGACGCAACGTATTGAACTGTTTCATTGGAGTGCGAGAGATGAGAATCATTTCACGGCACACAAGGGAGCAACATCTTTTAAATGGGTTTTCATATGACTGTCCGCTGACTGAAGGAGAGGGTACGGAATGCCATGGCAGTGAAGTGTAAAACGCCTCTTGTCCACCTTGGTGGTGTGACATACCTACCTGGATTATTTTTCCCTTCCCCTTTTGTTTTTCATTTTTATAAAATTTGTCTGTCTCATTGTCCAGTATTTTCAAAAGTGGTTTTAAATTGACACGTCTATATTCAGCTGTTTTCGGTGTGTGTGTAATTGAAGATCTAGATTTGAGTGGCTGTAGGGGAACAGGGTAGGCTGCGAGATTGTGCATCCTTTATAAGGAGTAAACCATGTCTCAGATTATCTGTCAAAGCTACCTTGAGTAGTTTACACCTTTCTCTCTGCTTCCCTCCAAAGTGGTATGTACCGGTCCAAATGCCCAGTTCTCCTACCAGCTTTGTGGCTGCCACAGAACAGAATATCTCCATAGGAAGACCTCTGCATATTTGATAGAAGTTTTATCTCCCCACACCTAATGGCACTTGTTCTGGCATGGTTTCTGAGGCGGATTCTCCGTTTTGGTTGTAAATGCATATTGGGGCCTACATTTCCCAAGGAAACACACTCAAGCGCTGTCTTTTACTTGGATGGAAAAGGCGCCTCTGAAACTCATGTCATGGTGCAGATGGGCGGATGGGTATTTTTGTGTCCATTCTAAGTTATTTAAATTAATAAAGGAAATATTGGAAGATAAATGCAAAATGATTTGCGTTTGATTTTCGTCTCCCCAGGCTAGTATTATGCATACTAGATTGTGTCTTATATAATTCATAATATAAGCTATCATTGATTTGACAAATGAGAAGTCGTAAATAACTGTCCCCAGCTATATAAAAAAAAAGAAACCAAATGTGCAAAAGGACCAGCATTTTAGAGGTAATTTAACATTGAAATTTGTACTGTGGCAATTTGGGTCCCTGAGATATATATATATATACACACACACGCGTGTGTGTTTGACTGTACAGTATGGGTAAATGTAATCCTGGTGTATCTGAGCGCTGATGATGACCATGTTTGATTCCTCGGTTCATAGTGTACTCCCTTCCTGCAGTTCTCTCGGCTAACAAACCCAGAAGAATGTCACCTGCCTTGCATTAATGAAGGACCCATCTGGCCTGCTGCAGTCATACATACATGCCAGCCAGGCAGCCACCCACCTGTGTAGAAATAGCAGCCTGTCACACAGGTAATTATCAGGCCCTTCTAGTCTAGAATACTTGAATAGTAATCTGTTTGACCTAAGTATACAGAACCCTTGCTGTCAGTTCAACTTTCTTATTTTTTTTAGTTGTCATATGGCCCACATAGCTTTTGGTCTCAATTGAATTAATAGAGCCAGGTTTTTCCATTTATATACAGTATATAAATGTATGTATGTACACTGTACAGTAGGCTATGTGCTATATTTACTTGCATGATTTCCACTATGTGTGAAAGTGAATTACATTGTAAAGTGCTTTGGAGAAAGGCTTATGCAGTAGGCTACCATTTACATTTCAAATCGTCTTTTCACCAAATCACTTTTACCATTGAATTGAACCCCATTAAGCATAAACAGAAGTTTACATTGTTAATCAGGTGGGCATCACATTGCAACATTGCTTTCAGAAGCATGAGAACCAGCCAGGCTATGATACCTGCTCATGCTCCAACCGGTTCTCATCTATTCGTTCAGGCCAATAAACCCCATTAGGTCAAAGAAAATTCACACCCATATAATATAACAAAATCGTCATATAAATGATACTTTATAGTATAAGGCTTATACAGTACAAAACAAAGTGCAAACTTTTCTTCATTGTTGCACTGGTTATTAAGTCGGCTACTATTAAACTGTAGGCTATTCCTCAAACAGCTGTTTGTTGGATATCATGCAAAGAGCACAAGTAAATCATCAAGTTAATAGCGTGTGCATCTATTTCACAGTTTGGTTCATGTATTCCTGGCTGTTGCACCAAACCTCCACCCCCCCCCCCCCCCCCCCACCCGTTTCCATCGCTTTCATAATTGCCACCAACATAATGACACAGTTGCCGTGGCAACCATCTCTGTCTCTCTCCTCAGTATCTCTCCCTTACACATAACAGTCACACTCGTTCAATTCTAATTCTACAGTCTATTTACCAAGAGGCAGGGACATAACTTGGACTATATGATTTTGCAGATGGATACTGTAAAGTTCGTGTTTAAAATATAGGCTATATATTAAATAAGCCTATCTGTATTGCACTATTTCCCCCTTTAGTGCTGGGCTGGGCAGCACAAGACCCAATGTAACCTACATTGGACGATTAAAAGATGATTTAGGTACAGTTTAGAGGTCTTTATTTTCGTTCAGCAGTGAGGTTTATCACGGTAAAAATCGATTGGCCCCTATTAAGATCAGTCAGAAAAGTTAATTAGTGCCCAATATACGTTTAATGAACAGCTTTTTGATGGGTAAACAGTTGGCCAAAGAGAACATATGGTCTATGGATGAGAAACCCACATAATTAACATTATTACCTTCAGCTGCGTTTACCCGTCAAAATGTCTGCGGTGGAAAAACTCATCAACACCAGGGCTCACTGACCAATGAGAGCGCTTTCTGTTATAAGCGGACCTCCGTGAGACCAGTCGCAGTTCTAGGCGGCGTGTAGAATCTCCTGGAAAACGATGAAGGGTGAGGGTCTCCGACAGTGAGTGACAATCGCTTTCAGATGGACAAAAAGTTCAGTCGGGAGGGTAAATGACATGCAGGCAGGCAGACAGGCAGCAGCAGCAGCCTAGACTTCGCGAGATCGGGTATATTTAACTGAATTGTTCCTGATTTGTCAGTCGGGAGTCCTGCATGCAACTAGATAGGCTCATATAGTTGAATGTGCAACACATGGAATGTAAACCTACCCTACCGACGGTGTTTGAATTGCCATGTCAAAAGTATAGGAAACGCGCAGGATGTGTCGTGTGGTGGTGATTGACTAACTGCTCGCCCATGGTGTGGTAATAATGGGATACGCTGCTGGAGCGCAATTTGCGCAAATGCACAGAATTGGAGAAGAAAACATGTACAATATTGGTGTCTGCGGCATTCTTGTAGAACATGCACGGGCATTTAACATTGGTCCGTGAAATAATATGAGCTTACCCTTACCGGTATACACCTTTTATCATCTGTTCTCTGAGCGACAATAACTGGGCTGTCATCTGAAAACCATATACAGTGCGCACTGTCTCCAGCACCAAACCCCCCGGACGACGCACAGGTAAGGCATGGCATTATATAGCCTACATGTATTTATTTCTTAAACAAATTAACACGCTGGTATGGTTTTCTATACTTTATTGCCATTATGATTATGAAAGAGTTTTTGAAAGAGTGCCCAGCTTGTTTGCGTCAGTTTGAAATGCGTCACCGGCGACCAGATGAAACATATTTACAGTATGAAAGCTGCGCCACAGAAAAATCACATAATTATGCAAGAAAGACATGTTCCTCATTCACGAATCGTTAACTGATGCTTTCGCATTGGAATATCCTAGTACACATAATTAAACAGCTGAAAAAGGACAGCTAGCCGACCCCCCCCCCCCCACACACACACACACACTGAGGCGCTGAACGCCCACGCACTCATAGTTTAGGCTACTGAATGATATGCAAGTCATGTCCATAGGCATAACCCGCATGCTTGTTCTTTGCAAGACAATATTGGAACTATAGGCAAAAAACATCTCCATAATTCTATTTAGATTATCATTGCGCAGTATTGGCAATTGCCTGTCACTGAGGGAAGAGAATATAGCCCTGTAGGCTATAGCAACCTGTGGCTGATGTTGAAATCCATTTTCTGAGCTGTGTTATGCACTCACACTGTATGTTCATGAAGAAAACGGGGACACATTCCTTATTTTGACCAAACACCTGTTGAAATGCTTCCATTTCAAAACCATCATTGTGCACAGTGGCCTGCCCACCGCAGCGATGAGGATGGAGCTGTCGGTCATATATTGTGGTTTAACAGGAATGGCATTTGTGTTTAGAAATCAAGGTAACATAACATGTTCCTTCAGTGGCAAATTGCAATAGACGCAACAACATCACGATCACACAATGCAGAGCATCTTGTCCTTCACCTTTGCTTTCATTTAATTCTCTCTCGCTCTCTCTCTCTCTCTTTTCTTTCTCTCTCTTATGTATGGCAGTGGCAAGCACACACAGCTTTAGCTTTGCATAGTAGGGAAATAGGCAATGCCCCCTGCCCCCGCTTCACTGCATTGATTCAGCAGAACAGCACAGTATTGATAACGTTCCTCCACCTTTTTATTTATTTAAATTAATGAATGCATTATAGACACAGACCTATACAAAGAACCAACTGTGGTTGACCTGGGTGGACTGTTGGAACTGCAAACGTAGGTCCCGATAAATGACCCTTGTGGTGTGGAGTGATGGTACAAAAAAAAGCACAGCAGTGTCGACTACCTGAAATTCAAATTGGAGACACCCGGCCAGACATTCCTTATTTCTAAGAGAAATCAGGGACGCCCAGACAAACATAAAACCTCACTGTATATATATATATGTGCAGGTTTTTGTGTTTTATATATTTACAACCTATATTATAACTGTGTTAATGTGTCATTGATTGATTCCTCCAAAAATACATAACCAATTGTGTCTCATATCAGTTCAGTAAGGGACATGTCTTTTAGTTTCCAAAACGTAATAGGGATAGTCACCCTTACTCGCCTATACTCACCCTATACACTCGGTCGGAAAGGATGTGGTGACATCCTTTCCGACCTAATGGGTGCATATTGAACACAGACTCCCTGTCTTTCACGCCACACACACACACACACACACACACACACACACACAGCCTCAGAGCTGCAGTGCTGCTATTCCAAAAGAGTTATAGCGGCCTCAACCCACACACGCAATCTGAGAAAAGATACAGGGAAAGGCAGAGCGATTGCCTGATTTTCATGCTCCGTCGTACGACTGTGTCTCATGTGGGAAATGGAAGATCTACAAGCTCAGTAGCTCACACAACCAACGTGTCGCAGATGGCGTTGTAGATTGTCTATTTCCGGGACGAGGAATATTAAACCATACGAGAGAGAGAGAGGAGTGAATAAGGGAGTGAGGCAGAGACTACAGAGAGATGTTGAGAACAGCTATAATGCAGACACATACATACACCTACACTGCCTTTTAGGAGAGTACATCTTTTACCCCTTCTTCAACTATTTCACCTTTTTCCTCTTCTCTCAATGGTTGTCAGTGTTTTTCTGAAATATGTGTTGTTCAAAAGCGTGTGTTTGTGGGTCTGTGTGCTTTGGCACTGCTGCCGTTGTGTGTGTGTGTGTGTGTGTGTGTGTGTGTGTGTGTGTGTGTGTGTGATGTGTTGTGTTGCATTGTGGGTAAGTGCTGGGAGAAATGTACTTGATTCTCTGCCACCCACACATTGCCCTCCCACTCACGGTCGTCTCCGCATCTATACCTCTGGCTCTTCTCGCTCACCACAATCTCTTAGCTCATTTAAATCCCTACCCTGCATTTATCCCCCTCCCCTTCTCTGGTCAGCTTTTCAGGAGCTTCTTGTTCTTGTAAAAGGTGTAAGAGCAAACTAACAATCAATTCCCACAGCATGCATGCGCGCGCGCACACACACATACACACACACACACACACACACACACACACACACACACACACACACACACACACACACACACACACACACACACACACACACACACAAATAAGAACACAACTGAGTTGTGCAAGGTGTGCAATGCATTATGCACTTAGACGTGGGTAGATATTCTAATGGAGTTTTAGGACTATGAGTATTCTAGTAAAATAAAGGCGAGAGTGTTTCTCGAAGACCTCTTCTCTAATTAAATCTGTCATTTTGTGTTCCAGTAGGTGTGCTGCCACTCAGCAAACGGCATCCACTCCTGAACCACACCACCGTAGGAAATGTGAAGACGACAAACTGGGGAATTGAGCAAGAGAGCGCCGCTCGACAGGCAGCAGAAGATTGGAGTGTTCGGCAGGAGCCCAGAGCCGCTTGCTTTTGTACATTTTCCATTGTTCCGCTCCTCTGAACTCCTCTCAGAAGGTTAGAGGGATGCATGTCGACTGAAACAAGCAGCGCCATCAGCGCTTTCAGCTCCTCCGCTTCGTCCGCGTCCCCTCGCCCTCCCCCCCCCCCCCCACCCCCAGCCGTGCCTACACTCCCTGCAACAGATAGGGACGGTTTTGGTAATTACATGTAATTATAATTTGTGTGGGAGACAGACCTGCCTCTGTCTATTATTGCAGATAACCTCCAACACAATACCTTTCTGCACATTTGCATATTTCTCAGCGAGACAAGATATCCTTTGAACCTTCTGCCGCGCGTCAGGCATGGTGCACTTTTCACCTGCGCAGAGATGCGTCACGCGTGGACGCAGAGTGCCCTTCAAGTCCTGGTTCTAATAAGACATGCAATACACTTTCCTGTTTCCTGTCTCTCCTAAAGGCCAGGATTCATGTCATTATAGTCATCCCTATTTCACAGTATATGTCATAAAGACCCCCATGTTAATTCTCAATCCTATCACAATGAAAACTGTAGGTGCCTGGGAAGCACTTTTTGTATTTGCGTAAATATTTGGATGCGTCTTTGTGAAGTGGTCATCATAAATGATGTTAAACTGATAACAAACTCTCCTTCGGAACAACTTGTCGATGTTTACAAGGCACCTTTTGGTTCAACTCCATTCCTCTGCAGGCGACAAAATATGTATAATTGTACCATTTTGACACAGTGCCATTATAATCTCACTTTTTACAATGCATCAAAACACACAACTATAGTACTAAACAAAATTGTTTACTTTATTCAGAGATCTCGGGGACAGAGTAATGTTGTTCAAGTGCCACAGCCTATAAGGAGCTATATAGGATTGTTCTATTCCATTGATGATACTTACCTCTAGTATTTGTAGGCCTTTAGTGTTGGAAGCCCACACAAAAAAGCACAGCAGGAGTTCCTTTGGTGTGCAAAAAATAAAGAACAATGGGGAAAAAGATTAAGTCAACAGCTAAACAAAAGTAAGAAGGTCTCTATGTCCAGTTTAGCATCGTAAGAAAGAAAGGCTTTTGGAGGGCAAACTAGGAAATTAGATCAATATAATATACCTCTGACCAATGGCTGACACCGACACTTCCATTATTGATTAACTTTTTACTTTACATTTCTTAAGACGGATTTTAGGGTTCTAAATAAAATACTTCAACATTAGTGAATGAGAACATTCTTAAACATCTGCGACAGGTTGTATAGTATGATATTTAAAGTAAAACTAATTCCGAAATTAATTGTACATCCCAGCTGAATATTCCACATGCTATTGTAGTGGCTTAAGCTGCAAAAGCGGATACAGCGTTGCAGCTGCGTTGACTCAACGACAGAAAATAGAGCTTTTAGTCATGTAAAAATGACACCCACCACCAATCTCCAAATCCTTGCTGCTGTTTCCATACTCGCCCTGCTCACTGCCCATCTTACCGCTGCCACAGAGACCTCTCTGCTCACCCTGCCCCCTCCCGAGGACTCGCATCTCCCAGGGAGGCCGATAATCGGCCAGTCTGCCCCCCCTAGACCACCTCTCCGGGCCCTGCAGGCTGGCATGAGGCTGGCCGCACTTGGGGGCAAGCCCAAATCCCCCGAGAAACGTCCCCAGAATTTAGCTGAAGAGGAGGAGGCGGGGACCCCAGAGACGCCACCCGGGCTCCTGCCCCAGGTCATGTTCCCTGAGAATGTGGCAACCACGGATGCCGCTCTGGCCCAGGCGCTGACGGCGGACGTGTGCCAGGGCTACTACGACGCCGTGGGCCAGTTCGACAGCGCCTTCAACTGCTCCAAGGACACCTTCGTGTACTGCTGCGGCACCTGCCACTACCGCTTCTGCTGCCCCGACCGCACCCGGCGCCTGGAGCAGGGCAGCTGCAAGAACTATCGCTCCGCCAATTGTGACACGACGTCGCTGCCGCCGCCGCGCATGAGGCCGGCTGCGCTTAGGGGCAAGCCCAAATCCCCACAGAAACGTCACGAAAAGCGTGCAGAGGAGGAGGAGGAGGAGGAGGAGGAGGCGGCGGGCGCGGTGGGGACCCCGGAGACGCCACCCAGGCCCCTGCCCCAGGTCCTGTTCCCTACGAACGCGACGGCGGCGGCTGGAGACGACGCACTGGGCATCAAGCTGCCGGCCCAAGTGGCCCCGCCGCCGCTAACCCGCATGGTGGAGAGGCCGAGGGCCATGGTGGACGTGTGCCAGGGCTACTACGACGTCATGGGCCAGTTCGACAGCCCCTTCAACTGCTCCAAGGACACCTTCGTCTACTGCTGCGGCACCTGCCACTACCGCTTCTGCTGCCCCGACCGCACCCGGCGCCTGGAGCAGGGCATCTGCAAGAACTACCACTCGCCCGAGTGGGCCAAGCCACCGCCGCCCGACACCCTGTCGCCGGAGGAGCAGGGGCCCGACCCGGACATGGACCCCTTCAAGCAGCAGAGTCACCACACGGGCTTCATCATCGGCGGCGTGGTGGTGTTCATGGTGGCGGTCGCCGTGGCCATCAAGGTGATATTCAACAAGGTTCAGCAAGAAGCGAACCACAGAGACCTCAACATGCCCAGGTGGGTGATTGATTGATTGATTGATTGATTGAATACTTCATTGGACTGAAATGCAAACGGCACGAGGTACAGTCACAGATTAGGCTAAAAGGATAACATTAAAAAGTCCTGTGGACTTGTTTCCATTGTGGTTCTATGTATGTATATAGCAAACATAGACTTGGCTTCCACATGACGTCATGTCTGAAAGACAGATGTTGGAGGGGGGCTATAGCGCCCCTCAAAAACACGTAAATACATTATCATCAACAAATATGAAACGCTACAATATGTATGTGCAGAATAGGAAAGGGGGGGGAGGGGGGGGGTTGAAGGCAGCGTCGTCCTCTTTCTTTGGGAGTTCTCTTTGGCATCCTGAAAGATGGACTGTCAGGGCCTGTTTGGAAGGAATCCGGTGAGGGAATCTAATGACTCATAATAGGGGATTCACACATCAGTGTTTGATTCAAACCGTTCTCGAACCTGGTTCCCCGCTGGCCATGATTCACATTGGCTTTCATTCTTCCGCACCCGAGTACAATTCATTAAATTATATTCAATGCTTTTCAACATTGCATCAATCCATATCCGAGTATACTCTTCAATCGGTCCCCCCAGTGCGATCCCGGGAACGGTTGGGTGACTGATCCGCTCCCGGGAACGGTGCGCAGCATTCACACTATACCACAACATCTGCCAAGTGGTCCCGAGTGCACATCCGGGACCACAGTATGATGAATCCCCTAATAGTTAATGTCAGAACTTTGTCTTTAAAGTGGGGCCAACATGGCCCCCAGATGGGACTGCCGGCTGCCACAGCAGTGCAGCCAATTGGGAAGGAGAGGAGGAACTTTGAAAGAAAACCTTTTGAAAATGGTAGAGCGAGTAGTAGATTGGCTGATTGTCTGTCTTGTCTTGGCTTGTCTTTTGTCTTTTTCAAAGCCATTTTGCAATGGGGGGGGGGGGGGGGGGGGGCTGCAGACAGAGGCTGGGGCTTATTTGGGGGTCAGTTATGTAGCTGTGTTGTGTGTGTGTATAGTATGATACCCTATATACTTATATATTAACATTTTGAAATGTGTAATAATTGTCATTGAGAATAAGTTCTGGTTGGTGCATATTGATTATATTATTGTATTAGAGGTTAGATACATAGATAGATAGATTTTATTTCGGTCCATAAAAGGAAAAAAGGAGTACATGCAGACGTACATTAATATCCACTAGTAACTAGTGGTACCGAAAAGGTGAAGGCAGAAGCCGAGGCTTATTGCGCCTACCCTTATTTGAACATAACTCAAATTACACTAAGCAGAGTATAATGGAGGGAGGGAGGGATGTCAGACATAGATTACATAAAATAAAAACTATAAGGTTCTGGCCATTTGATTCTGAGAAATCTAATAAATCTAAGCTGGGCTTAGATTTGGCCTGCAGCCTCGGTATATGCACTGAGGTATGATGATTCACTCTAGGAGCTGCGTGCATATGCTTGTGACGCCATGTGCAGTTTTATCAGTTTTCTAGGCTCAAGGATATTGAAGTACAACCCATCTGCATTCTAGAACAAGGTGTTTTCTTGAACGCTTATTCATATCCCATCCTGTAGTGACTCATATCTTCCGGCCACCTCCGCAAATGGTATACGGTGCACTATACAGTATATTCTCTGTCGTATGTGCTTAAGTAGTGTCACTGTTTGACAGTGACACTGACCATGCTGACATCGTGATCTCTGAGCACACATTCGCTTGCAAGAGGGCCAAATCGACTGAATGACCACCAGTCACAGGCCGACATCTCACTAGAGAATAGCTCTTCCGATCACGACAGAGGTCGACTTAATTCAAAACACATAATGCATTTAAAAAGGTTCTCCCTACTCCATGTAGAAGGGATATAATAATAATAATATTATATTTGCACGATTATTTTTTTAGAGACGTCAACTTAAAATTCCCAGGTGCTTCAATAATGTTGTGTTGGCATCCAGGTGGCAAAAAGTACTCGCCCACCACTGCAAAGGGTGGAAAACAGACCGGGGGCACTGATCAGCTCAGTGGCCTTGTGGTTAGAGAGAGGTTCAAACTCCGGGCCGAGACATGCCAAAGACTCTAAAAATGGTACCCAATGCATCCCTGCATGGCACTCGGCATCAAGTGTTGGATTTGGGGTAAGTCCCCCGGGGTGTACTTGTACATCAAGCCCATCATCAAGTCCCGTTATGGAAACGGGAGATATATGGTTCACATGGCTCCGGAACCGTTGGTTTCCAAGGTTACTTACTGTATCGGACCAAGCCCAAGGCCAACAGAGGCTGTCGCAATGACACAAGAATGATGATTATAAATATAATGATAATTACATGATCGTCCACATTAATGAATGATAATGTTCACCCATGTTGAACATGAGTCATGTCAAAGTTAAAGGTTCAAGTCCTACTATTTGTCACGCTTGGGGAATCATTTGTAGTTGATCTAACCCCCAATCCAACCCTTGCCGCTGAGGGCCAAGCAGGGAGGCACTCTCCCCGGACCTCCCAGTTTCAGGGCAGACACTAATGGCCAATGAGCTGTGTCCAATAAATTCAGATGGATTTTGACTGGCTGTCACTGTCAATGTAGTGTATCATTCACCAAATCGGTCCAACAATGTTGTTCACCTCTATCGTTCTCCTTATAGTGTTAAGATATGTTTATAGTTTTCTTCTCATATACAGGTATATTGAATACTTTATTAACAGTTTGCATTAAAAAAAAGCACAGGTTCAATACGGTACAGTTGAATACGAGGTCTGCTAAGCCCAAGAAAGACTATTGGTTTGTTTCCATTGCGGTCCTTCATCATAATCAAATCATCGAAGCAGCCATAGTTTCCACAGTAAGGCTGCTGAATAGGCACTGAACCTAGTGGCCAGTCTTATGTGCTCATCACATGGTTTACTTGTGTATTTGACTGTAGGTACTGTAGATTCCTGCATAGTTAATAAAGCTGCTATTTAATGTCATTTGTTTGATTGAATACTTTATTGACAGAAATATAATCAGTACAGGGTACAGTCAAACAGAAATGTAATCAGTACAGGCAGGGTACAGTCAAACACACGTCCAAAGGGATCGCCGGAAAAAGGTCCTTGCAGTCTTGTTTCCATTCAGGTCCTGGGTATTCAATTCATAATCATGATATTTGCTCAACAGACTGAGGTATAATGTCTTTATAATATATTATATTGTTTTTTGTGTATTTTAAATTTGTTTATTTAAAACGTAACTGCAATTCCTAGGGAGCAAAAAAACAAACAATTTCACCCATTGAACTTGATGTGGGTGACAAATTGGCACTGAAGAGCGAGACGTGAATGTGTTTGTTGTTCAGTATAGTCTTTCTCATCATTCTCTCCCTCATGTAGAGCTGTTAATTAGGTTTGAAGGACTCAGGTATTTGGGCCACATTGTCCAGTCTGAGCTTAAAATAATACTATTAGTCATCAAGTGGAACACAATTTATTTTAATAGTTGGATGATGTTATGGCTCATATGGCTGTGCATACTGTATCACTACTCTTGTTACAATAAAAGTGTAAATTGGTTTTAGGGCTTTGATTAGGAGGGATGCCAGCTATTTGGCTCCCGATACCGATTTTGGAGAGTTATATTCGATTTTTCTGGGTACATTTAACGTATACGTGGACAAATAAATATGTTTTTTGAAAGATTTCATAGATACTTTGCGCTGCGTTGTGAGCTTGTAGATCTGCTATTTACACTAGTTTGGGTTTGCGGTCAAACGGGGTTTGAGCTCAAATGTTTGGGAACTACTGATCTAAGCATCCTTGAAATTAAAAAGGTTCAGAATCACTAAACTAAAACGTCTTAAGGAAGAATTTGCAGTGATTCCCCCCCCCCCCTCCCCCCAGGGGAAATTACTTCTCTCCTCACGTAGTCTAGCACTTCTGAAATTAGTAATAAACCTATTTTCGTAAAAATGTACAACAATTATTTTAATTGACCTGCTTTATTACTTCATTACTAAAATCACGATGCCTTGATGTGTTTTTCTCCAGAAAGTCAGCCCTAGCTTGTGGATATTTACTCTACCTCTGAGACTCTGCCTACCTTTTATTAGTCAGCGTCATCTGGAAGAAAATAATTGGCATTAAACATCAAAGCTAACACCTTAAAGTTATAGCATTATTTGTTCATTATTTGAACAATAATCTAAAAAAAAGTGGTAATGCCCTGTGTTGCTAATATGAATTCAAGACCAAGGTCCAAATAAATAATTATGTTATTAATATTGTATAACAATATCTTAATGCCGTAAAGTGCTACAAATATTAACAGACAGCTAAATGAATGAATGTGTCCACTCTGAATAACAGAGGACATTTGCTTTTCACAAGTAAAAGTCTGGTAATACGAAAAAGAAGATGTACTCAATACTCATGTAGAATGTCCAGTTATTATATCTCCAAAATGTATACAAATCTTTTGAAAATAGCAGATCTACCTTTTTTATAATTACACTAAAGTAGGTGCCAGTTCTCACATCATGAATTGACTTTACACGTCACAAGTTTACATGAGTAAAGGATTGGGTGGCATATTTATTTTGTACAAGCTCCCAACATTTTGCAGGTTCAAGAAAAGAGTCGAGAAAGGGTAGAGAAAAAGCAGACGTCAAATATACCGTACAATGTCAAATAATGCATAAGATGCATATTCAAAATGGAAACAAAATAAAATGGAACAGAATATTAGCCTTCACACCACAGAATATGATTTCTTGTGCAAATATGAATAGCATCTGATATACATATATATATATATATGTTTAATCTGCTTACTGTTGCCTTGTGTGTGTGGTGTCTTGCGTGTGTATGTGGTCAGAGCTCTGGTGGACATGCTGCGCCATCAGTCCAGTCCAGTCCAGCAAGACGAGAGGAACAACAGCGTGGCGCTGACCGTGGGAGACGGCCACGGGACGCTCGGCAGACCTCGCTCGGCAGGCAAGGACAACAACAGACGTAAGGGTCTTTATAGGGCTTACACAGAGCTGCACTGACAATTTAAAAACCCTTTAGACTTAAGCACCATTCACACTGAGCCCTATAAGGATAACTATTAACTATATATTGTTCATCATTGTATGTCTGTCATAGTTTGTGCGAACTCTGCCATCCACTGGACTTTTACAGTTATCGTTATAGTGGTCGGTGTGAACTGCCAGTATGGGAAGTATAGGATGTGGGATGACTTTGCTCTCCATGGTTGGCTTCGGGTGGGAACCCCTTTTGGTGTTAGCATTATGAAAAATAGCAGATCTACAAGCTCATAGCGCGCCACCGAGTGGTGCGCTACAAGCTTGTAGGTCTGCTATTTTTGAAAAATCGAAGAACCACTGACATAGAAACATAACTTTTTCAGAAAACTGTCATTTTCAAACAGAACTTTTTTTAATCTGATCTCAGGTCAGAATGGGTTAAGGACTGTGGGGCGCTACTCCTCGCAGTCCTGGTTTTAGTTCAGAGTGTACGTACTTCTCCTAGATGGGTTGCCTTCCATGGTTATGAGCCCATGCTATTTGCCCATAGCTGGGACAGTTATGTCACGGTACTGAGTCACTGTGTGTGGCCACCAGGAGGCACTGCAGAAGACTGGTGGTGGAGCGGCTTTGTACCAGCAGTCAGACTCCAGTTTTAGGTGCTAAGTAACTCTTACCTTTTACGTGACAATGAGTCGAGGCCGTCATACTGGCGGTGATGTCCTTAAGCATTGACCCCCGCCTCCCTCTGGTTCAGATGCGCAACCCTCCCATGCCTGCAAAACGTGATGTAATGTTGTAATTTTCTAACTTTAGAAAACTACTACAACTCTTCTACTACCACAGATCTACCGCACGCTCCACACAGTCCCCTGGGGGACACCAATCAACGAAATGTAAGGGGTTTAAGTGGTTAAAATAGGATAAGACACTGTTTAGCTAACTAGACAAACAAACTATCCACGACAGTTGGCCTAGCAAAGAGAACACAGACCATGCTTCATGGTAATTATAAGCACAATGTTTGATCTGTGTGACCTGGAATGTTAATTATTGCATTTAGATGGAGGGAAAGTTGGAGATGCTCCAATAAAGGTTAAAATGTAAATCATGTTAAGTAAACATGACACTGGCTAACGTCTGTTGTGTGAGCATTAGTCTCGTGTAGCCAGACAGCTATGCCACAATCTTTGAATGCTATAGAGCGTCGCAGTCCCGCCCCCTACCAGGGCCCAGGAAATTATTCTCTGTTCATTTTCCTCATAGACATTTTAAAAAGTATTTATTTAAAGACCTTTTAAGCCTCGTACAAAGCCAACTCTTGTCGTGACAAATCATGACAACAAACAAATCTTTTCGGGCCGAACAAATAATTAGAAAGAAGAAGAAAACGGCAGGTTACAACACTTTTTTTTGTTGTTTTTCTTCTTTGTAATTATTTGTTTGGTCCAAAATATTGTGTTTGTTGTCATGATTTGTCACAACTCGAGTTAGGTTCGTACGACGCTTATAAGGTCTTTAAAGGTATATTCAGTGATTTCACTTAATTCAAATATCACTTATTTTTTTGTTTTGTTGTGATAATCCTCCCTACTATAGAGTGTGCTGACCATATAAGGAGTTCCTCCCTGTCCCCAGTTAACCCCTGGGGGTCAAAAAACCTTAGGTTTCGTTTTTGACTCTCTATCCTGATTGGACGAAAGGCTGGGTCCCACAGCCAAAAACGAAACCTACGGTTTTTTGAGTGAAATCACTGAATATACCTTTAAATAAATACGTTTTGAAATGTCTATGGGAAAAATGCATTGGGAATTATTTTCTGGGCCTGGCGTCTCTGGTGAAAGTGGGCGGGACTGCGACGCTCTATATAGAGTCTGGAACTACACCTCCCGAAATCTGATATAAATATAAATATCTTTTATATTGCATTTCTGCTAAGCAACACGCCATATATGCTTAGATGATTTCTATTTATATTAGGATAAATATGCGCGACTGTAAAGACGAAACGGAAGTGGGGAGGTTGGCTCCACTTCCGCTTTTATCACTTACTCACGATAGAGCTTCCGTTGCTCCAGACTGTGTGATGGAAGCATTCGAAAATTGCGAGAGGCAACAAGTCTGGCAACGCGAGACTATATGTGAGCATGAACCGCTGATCCACTTTCTCACTGCCATATGTTTTTTTTTTTAACACTTTATTTTGATTTTTATTGATGAATAAATGAAAAAACATATGTGTACATTTTGTTGTATCCGACATGTAAATATCCCCCCCTCCCCCCCAATCAAGGTCAGAACAAGACAAATAAAACAAAGACAGACAGTACAAGACAGTAAAAGTAATTAGTAAACTAGTTTTGAAAGTACTAATGAACATAGTAAGAAGAAAAAAATAATAATAAAATAAAATAAATAAAATAAGCAGCATTTTCCATCAGGGTATGGTATCTAGGTTACATACATTGTATCCATCTTTCAGTTTAGATAGTAAATTCCTCTATATCCAACTGTCTACTTACTGAGGGCCTCCAACCAGAGGTCGACCAATGTCAGGTTTAGTGTGAGGTATCAGATTGTACAAGGTATACTTTCCACAAACTATGAAAGGGGTCCAAGTCATAATGTATCTTTCTTTAGAACCACTACGGTTGTACCTTAGTTTCTCTAGGGGAATCATGGAGAGAACCTCTTTGACCCACTGTTTGAACGAGGGAGGTTTCCCCGACTTCCATTGTCGAAGTATCAATCTACGAGCCAAAAGCGTTGTGAATGCCACAGCGTTTGCCTGAAGACCCGTGAGCCGTTCCTCGATTGGAGACACCCCAAAAACGCCATATGTTGTTTTGACTTGCAGTGATGGGAGGGAATCTGCAGCACAATTTCATCCACTCCGGCTCCAGTCCCAAGCACACGGCCACCATCGGTAAGTCAGCTGGTGGCATTCATTCACAACGTCGATCGCTGTGCTTCGTTCACCTCATTTAGTTTAGTTTCATGCTTATTCATCTTAACAAGGACTCTGATTATACTGCTACCGCTACTCTAAAAAAAAACAAGTACAAGTAATGTACTGCGTATCATCACATCGGAATACAGCTGGTCTGCATAACAAGTGCGCATACAAAGGAGGCAATCTCGCTGAATATAATTTGGCTTCCTCATTTGGCAAAATTATACCGTACTCCTGTTTGCTTGTATGTGATGGAAGACATGAATAAGAACATCATCAGAAACGTGTCTAAATGTGAATCTAAATATCATGGAATGATTTAGGATAGGGGTGGGCAATCAACTCTTTTTGATCTACCAGTTGATCACACTGGGTGCTGTTCAACTGGGGGGAAAAAAAACAAGCATTATAATCTTAGCCATTATTGTTTGATGTGCATAAAACCTTTCTTCCCAGATAGTCAGAATTTACCGGTATACCTTAATTATTCATATTAAATGATTGACCCATTCTCGATTAAGTTTTATTATAAAATTATTTACATATTGTATGCTTGTGTTGTTCTAAACTGGACCGGTGCCCGGCTGTAGAGCACCGAGTCGGCAACGATGGATGTTGGAATTCCATGCCCCACTCGGATACCCGTTGTACCCGTGTCAGAGAACCCGTTGTACCCGTGTCAGAGAACCCATTCCACCCATCTGTCTGTGTCCCTTTTATGCCCATATATGGAGATTTCTGTCTCGCTGTGTCCCTTTATTCCTATATGGAGTTCTGTGTCAGGTATCCCCAAAATTATGAAGTGTGTTGTCTAATCTCAACCACTCCACTGGTCCACTGGCACCGGGCACTGCACTCCCTGTGGTGTGTGTGGAACATGTGTGTCAAATTTGACGTTGGTGGGGCGAAAGGTTATCCAGTTACGTGGATTACAGATGTGCACACACACATATACAGAGACGGGATGCATTTATAGATATATAACGGGCTATAATAGGGCGTAAAAGCAGTGGTGGTTTTCATTATCTGGCACTGCATGATCACGCCAGCCTCACCCCTGATTTAGTATTTCCAAAGATCTATGTTACTATTTGGGGTGGCCTAAAATATCAATTCGAGCATACCATTTACCATAACAACCTATTCGTGGTCCATGCAGTGCGAAGTGTTGTGAGCTTGCTGTAGATCTGGTATTTTCGCCTAATATACATTTAATTAGTGTAATGTGAAAATAATCACGATTAAAAAAAATTAGCAGACCTACAAGCTCTACGACCTACGCTATGAGCTTGTAGATCTGCTATTTTTCAATAGCTAAATTATAACATAATGTTTTAAACACCAAAAGGGGTTCCCGCGAATCCTGCCCAAAAGTGGTTAAATGGTAAAAGGAGTGTGTGTGTGTGTGTGTGTGTGTGTGTGTGTGTGTGTGTGTGTGTGTGTGTGTGTGTGTGTGTGTGTGTGTGTGTGTGTGCGTGTGTGCGTGTGTGCGTGTGTGCGTGTGTGCGTGCGTGCGTGCGTGCGCGCGCGTAGAACGTACCCCTCGGATGAACAACGCCCAGATGGTGGGTGGAGGAGGAGGAACCCTGCTCTCCAGCAAGCACAACAACACCAAATCCCAGCCTGCATTTCACCACTCTCTGCACAACCTGGCCCAGCTGCCTCCTTCCTATGACAGCGTCATCAAGCCGGAGCTCAACAGATACTCCTCGCTCAAGCGACTGGGTAAGAAACAATACTTGCGTGTATATATTATTCAAGGTGACGAGTCCTTTTCTCCACCTACGCAGAATGCATTTTGTCTTGGCTTTAGAAGGCCTTGGTGCTTGACGTACTGTGCAAACATTATCTACTATTTTTGATCTATACAATTTTTTAGAAATAAATTAAAAGAATTGTATAGATCAAAAATAGTAGATACATATAGAACATTGATATGATGTTTTGTTTTCTCGTTTTGTTTTGTTGTTTTTGTTGTTTTTTGTCTTGTTCCTGTTAACTGTATTGTCCTGTCTGTCTTTGTTTTTGTTTTATGTTTTGTTTGTTTGTTTTTGTTTTTTTGTTTTTTTCCCCTTCTGTTGTTTGCTTTGTTGTATTATTTTACCTATGAAAGCCATTTATTTGTTAGAAGGGTAGGCACTATAAGCTTAGGCTTCAGCCTACACCTTTTTGTCTCCACCAGCCGAAGGCATGGGGAGAGTATGTTTTGCACTCCGTCCGTCCGTCCGTGTGTCCGTGTGTCCGTCCGTGACCAGCTAATCTCAGCCACCGTTAACCCGGTCGATGCCAAATTTTGCACACACACTCCCTGGATGCCAACCATGAACCTCTGCCCCAAACTTTCCAGAACGGCCTGTTATAGCGCCACCAGGAGGCCGCTTTGTGCAAAACAAGTTTTTGCACAGTACACCTACAGATTTTGTCCAAACATCACGCAAATTGGTACACAGTCTCTCTAGAGCCATTCAACCAAACCGCTCTTTCAGATTTCTCAGACTCCATCCTGATTGGTTAAGATTGGCTTCCAAAGTTCACAGGAGTGCTCAGTTTCAAACAAAATGCTGCAAATCATGAACACATCGCGAGATTTCCGTGAAATTGTGCACCCACATTCCCACTAGGCCGAGGACGAAATGCCACATGAACAATTTCAACTCAGCCTCAAGGTGGCGCTATAACTGGCCCAAAAGTGTTTTTACCTCTAACTGCACGGATCTGTGGATAACTTTCTATGCCAACTCCCTAGAGGCCAAGGAAAAACCTTTGCCTGGAATTCTTCACATCTGCTCATCCTGGTGGAGACCTGTGCCCAGTAGGGCACTTTTTCTAGTTGGTCAATGTTTCTTTTGCAAAAAGAAAGCAGGCACTGTATTGATTTGTTTTAATGACCAAAATAAATAAACTACTACTACTACATCCTATGATCCTTGCGCCCTCATCTGAGAATCTGCTTTTTCACATGCAGGTGCTTAACACAAAGTCTTTTACTGAACGACACAAGTCCTCATTACTGCACATCTTTACGCTAATATTTCCCGCAAAACACGGCATTACTTCAACAACTACAGCATAGTGGAAATCATGTGCTAGTAAAATGGGACTTGTATAGCTATGCTGTCTGTATATATATTTTTTTAACAATATATTTATTGCAAAAACATACAGTACATACATATATAAATACAGTATAATAAAATAAGGGCACATACTGGTAACAACAACAGAGTCCTTATGGCCACGAGACCAAACAGCTGCAGAGAATACAATTAGACATTTTCAGTTTCCACCATTAAATAAGATAAATTTACCGTAATATATTGGATAAACCGTCCCCATATTTTATCAAACATCTTTTGTTTATTCTTCAAAGTATAAGTGATTCTTTCCAGAGGAAGACACAATGATAGCTCCCTAAAATGCTGTCTGTATTTTGACATTATTCCTTCAGCTTTCTAACGCCAGGTCTCAGCCTGAAGGAAATGTCAATCTCGGACAAATCTTGGTTGAATAAGATTTAAAAAATCAATGTTTTCTTTGCCTTTTTCAGAGAAGGGCCTCGACGAGTACTCGTCCGGTTACTGCACCGCAAAGCGCCGGCCCCACACGGCCCAGCCGGCGCTGCAGTCCTCCCAGCACCACCTCCACTGGGGCGGGGGGGACTACAACACCCTCGGCGGGGGGAGAGGGACCCTGCCCCGGCACGCCGTCCGCCCCTGGATACCCCCGGCCTCCTCCATACCCATCTCACCCACCCCCAACCCGTACCCGCTGGAGCCCCCGGAGACACGGGAATACAACCCCAACTACGACACCCTGTCCAAGCCCGCCCGGAAGGTGAAATCGTCCCAGGACCAGATGCAGATGAACATGGGCGACGTTCCGGGGAACACCGGCACCCTCTCCCGGCTCTCCAAGAACCAGCAGCACCAGTACTACAAAGCCATGCAACAGGCCGCGGCCGCCACGGCCTCCAACAAGAACTCCAACACGCAGACGCTCACGCGCAAGACCCAGCAGCAGGGAGAGAGGCTGATCATGTCCCCCGACCACCTGGAGGAGAGGATGATGACGGAGAGGATGACCATGAACCACCCCATGGTCGACCCGTACGCCATTCCTCCCGGACGGGATGGCGGGATGGCGCCCACCCTGCCCCGCCAGAAGGCCCAGTCGCAGCAGAACGTCTGCAGCGCCACGCCCGCGCTCGACCGCCACCACATGATCAAGATGAACTCTCACCCCACCTCCGGCCGGGAGCAGGATCGCGAGCGCACGGCCATGACGGGGCACATGGGCGGTGGCATGATGGGCGGTGGTGGCATGGGCGGTGGTATGGGTAGTGGCGGTGGCGGTGGCAGTGGCGGTGGTCGGGATGGCATGGGTGGTAGTGGCGGTGGTCGGGATGGCATGGGTGGTAGTGGCGGTGGTCGGGATGGCATGGGTGGTAGTGGCGGTGGTCGGGATGGCATGGGTGGTAGTGGCGGTGGTCGGGATGGCATGGGTAGTGGCGGTGGCGGTGGTCGGGATGGCATGGGCTGGGGGCCGGGGGAGATGGCTCCGGGCCCCCAGGGAGGCCCCGGGGTGGTCATGGGAACCGGGACGATAGGGGGCCACAGCGCCAGGAGGATGGCGTTTGCGACCAAGAGGCAGAACACTATCGAGCAGTTGCATTTCATCCCCGGAGGAGGGGGCAGTGGAGGAGGAGGAGGAGGAGGGTCGACGGGGAGCGGTGGTAGCGGCAGTCAGGGTATCAGGACGGGGAGTAAGAACGAGGTGACGGTGTGAGGGTTTTTTTTTTTGCGCCTCGTAGAGAAATTGCCCCTTATTATTAAACCCATTTTGACCTGAGATTTTTCAAAAATAGCAGACCTACGAGCTCGTAGCGCGCCGTCTGCTGTTTTTCAATAGCTAAAGCATAGCATAATGCTAACACCAAAATGGGTTAACCATTTTAGGAACAGGCCACCCCTTCAACGTAATATTACAATCGCACCCTAAAGTGAGGTAGTTAAGTATAGGGCGACTTCAGTTTCAGTGTGTCAACTGTTTTCTGGTAATTAACTAAGATTATATTCATGAGCTTAAAACATCAAGGCAGGGACCATTATGTTCCATTTTTTGTATAGTACGTGATTGCCTACATTAGCCATATTTCGTAACAGAATATGCGATATCGCCATACACTTGTGAAATAAGACCATCAGAGGTGTTGCTTGTGACTATATGGTCTTTTTTATATGTATTTTAAAAAAAGAACTCAGGAGCCATATTAGACAGGGAGAACCAGAAGATATCAGAAAAGTGAGGGACAACAGGGGACAGTCTGTGATGAGGATCGTATGTGGGATATTATCATAGCATTTCATTAAAGCCTGCTTAAAGTACTGCATTTCTGACTCGCTAAAAACCTCACTGGTCAACCAGTTCCCAAAGCCTGGAACAATGGAGCCCTATGGAGACACGGGGGAAATGACACAACTGGTTGTATCGAGGGGTTCCGCCAGATCTACTCTGCAGGACTAAAAGAGCCCGCCTCACCCTGGCACGGGAAGATATAGAACTGCTGATTGTTACTTCCTGTGCCAACAAGTTGTCAAGGCGGTGGGGTACTATATACCGCTCAGATCTCATTTCCTGGGACATGGCAGTCTGATAAGCCCCACAGAGTCTGTTCACGAACCCAAATAACCAATCAGCTGCCTGGGTTGCCTATATAGCGTTCCATGTGTCCTTAGAATCTACTCCCCCCCCCCCCCCCCCCCCAGGATGAAGTAAACGCTCAGAGATACTGATCACTGTTACATTTGAAAAGTGTACGTTGATAATTAGGTTACACCAGGGGGGAACTGTTTTCTAATGTTCTCAACTCAAGATCAGGACCTTGTTGCAAAAATGACGTGGTAGCCAGATAACGCAGAGCCATGAGTTTGTATCATTTACCGTAAAACCCTCTTGACTCAGAGATATACACGTTAATTCATAACATTGTTTTCAGGGTGGTACAACTACAGGGAAGCGGAGGGATTATCTGACAGAGCACAACTTACTTAATAGACCATGATGTATAGAGGTTGCACTTACACAACTGTCCTTAAAAGCCATTTTACGGAGATGCAACGGAAATGCCACAGAGGAAGGTGGTCTCTGACAATCACCATTGTATTAATCTCGCCAGGTGACGCACATTACTAGTCGGTGACATTCTGTTATTTCTGTACAGTTAAATGGATTGAGTCAGTAGTGTTGGACAGGGGAGTGGGTCGAGCATTAACGCCTTCTCCAAGATGGCTCATTGTGCCATATGGGATGGTGAGGATGCCCTTTCTGTCCCCAAACCGATGTCCTTGCTGTATCATAACGCACTTCAGCCATTCTAAGTACAAAACTAATATATATATATATATATATATATATATATATATATACATTATATACCCAACTTCAATAATAATGCTTCTCAATACTAAGGGCTATCCTATCCTATATAGTATGTGCTATCTGTGGTCCATATGAAAAAATTGTATCTCTTTCTCTTGATTTTGTGTTGATATTGTCATGACGTATTGCGTATTAGTGTTTAACGAGACAAAAGCAACACACGCGCAGTTTTAAGCACAGTCTAAAGAGACTCTGAGACAACTTTTTGCACAAAACTACCATATATATCCCCCTGATATTTGCACCAGATACGAAGCTATGTTTGTATCGCGTCCTCAAGGTTTACATTCTGTGGCAGCGCGGTCAGCCAGTGTGACTGACCACCAGTGAGATGCATTGTATCGAGAGACGATAGAGAAATCAGAGATAGTGACTCTATTCAAAGGAAGAAAAACAGTGACGGCGCATGGTTTTTATTCAGTCAGCTGTGAGGGTACAGAGATGACGTGTCAATAAATAAGAAACAGAATTCATATGAACAATCTTCCTATACACAGTGCTAAATGTAGTTGTTATGAATATGATGGAGGTGTTCTTATTAATGTTTATTATATTAACATTATTGTATATATTATTATTATTATTGACAATTATCTTATGATGTGATGTTCTTTTACTTGGTGCGGTTTAAGTGTTTATCGTTTTTTTTTTTTTTTTTTTATATAACTTCCTCATGACTAGTTGTTTGTTTGTTTTATTAATATTATTTATTTTACATCTGCTGGTCATAAAATCCGACTTTCAAAAGAAATGTTTGTAATTGTTGATGCATGCCAGCTCCATTTCACTGAGAGGCATTGACAATATGCTTGGATTTATGGTCATTGATTTATGGTCAGTGACCAGTATCCAGCTGTACGTTATAGTGCCTAGACATTTTGAATCTTAAAATGATTGCTGAAGTACAACAAAAAAGAAGAAAAATCATTATAGAATATACAATGAAAATATACGGTAGTTGCAGCCTTTTCCAAATGTACAATAGACGGCAAAGAAAAGGGCCACACTTGATCAATGCTTACTAGATCAGAGACGCGTGTTGTTTCTGTTATCAGTGATCTCTGGGTTCAAACCCATGATGCCATATCAAATGTGTGATGGGAAGAATGTTTATTACCCAGGTTGGTGGAATTAGGGAGAGGGTGTTTAACCACTTAAACCCTCTATACTGTACAGTACAACTAATAATTGTCCAGTGGTCAACTGTTAGCTCTGTCTGTACAGAGCTAACTACACCAAATGTCTGCTGAAAATAGCCACGTGTGGTTGTGAGCTCACAGCTATTTCCAGGCGACTGTTCCCCCAAGAATAGCGACGCTAGGGTTCAAGTGGTTAATGTTTTGACTATAGACTAATTCATACTTGTCGTGTCGCCTGATGAAAACACAGCCTGATTTTCGGTTGAAAACGAGTTACTTTCCTCGAGCGACGTGATCATGCTATAAAGTATAAATTAGCCACAATGGGTCCTTTTCAGGGAAATGGAGAGGATATACTGTAGTAGTTAGATTTTTTTAAAAGAAGATAAAGCCACTAAAGGTCTGTAGCAAAGTCTGTAATATCTCACAAGCCATATCCATTGAAGAAAAGAAAATCAACACAATTTTATAAATGTTAACCTAATTTGTGCAAGTATTGTATTTTGTATAGCTAGTACAATCCGAATATTATAATGAGTGCTCTCTACGACATTAATTTGAAAGTTCAAAATCTGTGTTAGTATTTAATGAGTATAGTGTGAAGCTCATAACATTTTGTTGTCTTTCTATTGTCATAACCTATTTTGTGGCAAAAGCCAGGATTTTTCTTTCTAAGGATTGAAAACTGAAACATGTAAGAGAGCTCAAACTTTTGATATTTTTCAGAAGGACATTTCTGAATATGGTGTGTGTTCTTTAATTTCTGTTATAACATGCGGAGGGTGGATGGTGGACAATGGAAAGTGTGTATTTTGTATTGATAGGGTCAGGACTGTCCAGCGATGAAACCCATGGATCTATTTTCATGACTATAATTTTGAAAGTAATCATTTTGTTATTGTTACATGCATTTGATCCCCTTGGGTACAATGGTGAGTTACACAGCATTTGTATAATAAAGTTGATGGGGGGAAATTATATACTTGTCATTTGTTATAGGAATTGCTCACATGGAGGACAGTAACTCACTGTTCTTGAAGGAGTGAACATTTGAGTGTGTATGTGTATTGTATGCAGTACTGCAGTCTACCAGACTACCAGTACACCATTTTTGTGCATTATAGAAAGTAATGCATCTGCTTTACATGGCAATATGAATGGTGTTGGTGGTACATATACACAATTTTGATGTTTATTATAGGCTACTCTTGTAATTGACACCTGTAGCTGAGCTGTATGGGTCACTGGTTTTCAAAGTCAGGGCTGTACTGTCTGTGCCCTCTGGGAGCAACGGTCAATTGAAAAAGAGCTAAAATAAATAATTACAAATGATATAGGTAATTGTTTTTATTGTGCCAGTTGAAAAACACTGCAGACCTCAAACTTATGACACTTACCGGTATATGACCAACTCACTCAGCACTAAAATGCCATAATGACTCACTGTCCCATGCAGTTCCTCTCTTCAGTTAGGCTATCATATATAATATTAAATTGTCATTCAATATGATTGGAAGATCATTAGTCAATTAACCTTCCTAACCTTATAGTCTGTGTGTCTCCGTAGCATCGCTAGAGGTAAGCATTAAAGTAGGCTTTTTGGGGCGGTGGTGGCTCAGGGGTAGAGTGGCCAGATGGTAACTGCAAGGTTGCCTGCTCGAACCCGGGCTCCCCCAGAGTCAGCGTCCAAGTGTCCTTGAGCAAGACACTGAACCCCTAAGTGCTCCTGATGTCCAGGTTTGTGCCTTGCATGGTTTACGCCACCATGGGTGCATGAATGTGTGGGTGAATGTAATGCACAATCTATGTAAAGCACGGATGAAGGCGCTATATAAATGCATGATTTACCATTTAGGCTACATGACATCAGTAAAACACTGGTGGGGGAAATGGTCCTGAAGTCTTACTTTAAAAGCATAATTGAATAGAAAGATATAAGTAGGTTTTATTATTTTAGGTAGGTACAGGCTGACACTTGGTTAAGTACAAGTGTTGGCACCATTTGCTGACAGAACAGAATTATTGTAGTTTCGCCCTTTCTCCACCAGGAGGGGAAAAGAGCTCCTCTGCCTTTCTTGCCAAACACTGCACCTTTTTCGTAAAATGATTATACTTTTTATATGAATGTGACCAAAGAATTAAAATTAGAAGATGGTGATGGTTTGCCATATTATAACAGACTGTAGATGCTTTTACTAGATATAATATTGTTGACATTGGCATTGAATTATGCCAAATTATCAAATTGACCCCCACATATTGTATAAAATGCTGTGGCAGATGAAACTTTTTCATAGATTGCATAGCTTCATAGACTTGCGTTGAAAATACGTACATTACCATTAATCCAACAATGATGGATCATTGTTGGATTAATGGTAATGTACGTATTTTCAACTTGACCTTTGGCTCTGTACTTGGTCTGCATCTTTTTTGCGGTTTTCATCAAACAATGAAACGAAAATAACTGATCTACACCTCATTGGCTCATAGAGCTTGCAGGTCTGCTATTTTGGGCAAATACCCCCAGAATAGGGATGCTAGTGTTTAATGGATTTGTATTATTAAGTTCCTATCCAGTGTTGTTTTTGGCAGCAAATTTAGATTTAGTCATAGTCTTTCTTTTTTCTCATTCAATTTTTTTATTTGTTTTCTGAACAAGAACACATAAGTCATTTTACCATTAACAGCATACAAAATTGAACTCAAAACATTCACTCTCACACGCATACTCGTGTGCACGCACGCACACGCACACACACACACACACACACAGACACACAGACACACACACACACACACACAAAAACCCCTCCCTCCCCCTCCCCATCCTGTTCACAGAATAATCAACCCACAACACATCCATTACAATATCACCGGGTCAGTAAGTCTTTCAGGTCTGATATTAGGTCTGTCCACATTGAAATTGTGCCCTCTTGGGCCTGATTAATCCTTGCCGATGACAGTTCCAGATAAGCAATGTCCAGAAAGCTTCGCAGCCAATGTGTTTTTGAAATATCATGTGGGGGATTCCAGCGTTGGGCTATGATCTTTTTGGCTGCCGTAAGCCCAGCCAACCAGACCTTGCGTGTCTTTGCCGTAAGAGGTAACATAGAATCATCGTTTAACAGGTGTACAAATGGATCCATCGGAAATTGCACCCCCAATAGATCTGTCAAAGTCCTTGTAACTCTTCCCCAAAACTCGTAGATCCCCGGACATTCCCATACCATATGAACAAATGAGCCTAGGGTTCCTGGGGCACAGAATGTGCAGTATGGGTCAGATGCCAATCCCATTCGGTGCCTAATTCTCGGCGTTACATACGCTCTGTGACAAAACTTAAAGTGTATATACTGATGATTTGGATTCTTTGATGCTCCAGCCACATTCTTCCAAGTGACCTCCCAATCTATTTCCCGCCCTTCATCAGCTATATCCCTATTCCAGGCCTCCATTCCTGTAGAGGGGGCATATTTCTGGGCATTTAGTTGGTCATATAAATATGACACGATTCGTTTAGGGGCATTTTGAAACAAGTCAAGAATGGGATGGTCTTTTAATTCTGCTCCCCAGGGAACCCCATAGGCTCTACAAGCAGATCTGATTCTGAAATAAAAGAACAGAGAATGCCTATCAATCCCGTACCTTCTAACTATGTCCTGGAAGTCCATAATATTATTTGCTCCATTAATATCTTGAAGGGTCCTAATGCCCTTCTCCTCCCAACTCCTATTAGTGAATGGCCTTCCCCCAGATAGCATATAGTTGTTGTTCCACAATGGAGAAGATTTACACCACTTAGTTCCAAACCCTATGTATTTCTCTACTGCTCTAAACACCTGAAGTAAATATGAAAACATTGGACCATAGTACAAATTACATTTCTTAATAGAAATACCCATCAAAAGAAAACCTTTCATTCCTACAGTGTCTAATAAATCCTGTTCTAATTTTTCCCAAGAAGCTGTTTTATCCTTATCCATCCAAACAATGAGATTTCTCAACACAAAAGCCCAATGATACAGTTTGAAATTAGGGCATGCCCATCCCCCATCAGACCTCCCATACTGAAGCACAGACCATTTAATACTAGGTCGCTTATCATTCCAAATATATTTCCTTAATAGTGTGTCCAGCTTTTTCCAATAATTCGCTGGGGGTGCCAGCGGCACCATTGAACTAATAAAATTAATACGAGGCAGAACATTCATTTTAACCACTGCTATACGTGCTGGAACTGATGACGGCAAATGTTTCCATCTGTTAATATCTTCTTCTATTTTTTTTGACACCAATGAAAAATTAGTTTTTGCTATAGTAGCCAATGAAACACTGATTTGAATACCTAAGTATAGCACTTCAGTTTTAACTATAATCTGAGGGGGGATGGTCACTTCACTCTGATCGACATTTACAAGCATTAAAGCAGATTTTGACAGATTGATCTTGTAACCTGAAAAGTACCCAAAGTTCTCTATAATTTCTAACACAACCGGGAGTGAACGCTGCACATCAGCCATATATACAAGTGTGTCATCCGCATATAGTGAAATTGAATGTGATGTCGTTCCCACAGTAATCGGAGAAATCCGAATACAGCTCTTAATCAACTGCGCCAGTGGTTCAATGGATAAATTGAACATCAAAGGTGAGATCGGATCTCCTTGACGGACCCCACGTTTTATGTCAAATAGTTCTGAAAAACCTCCCCCGACGTTCACACGGGCCGACGGGTTAGCATATAAGGTTTGAATCATTTTGATAAACCTTTCTCCAAATTTAAACTTCTCCAGTACCTTCCAAAGATAAGGAAATTCCAAACGGTCGAAGGCTTTTTCGGCGTCGACAAACAGTAGGCCGCAGGCAGGTGGGATTTTGCCCGTTGCACTCAGAATATGGAGGAGCCTACGAATATTGTCTGCCGCTAAGCGGTCCTTCAGAAAACCTGTCTGATCCGGGCTAATCAGTTTCCCAATAACCGTCTCAAGCCTACTGGCCAAAACTTTAGAAAAGATTTTTAAATCTGCATTTATCAATGAAATTGGCCTGTAGTTTGCACAGTCCATAGGATCTTTTCCGGGCTTTGGGATGACAGTGATTAGAGCTGTATTCAGGTCTCTATGAAAGAACCCAGTTTCTATTGCATAATTCAAAGTTTCCAACCATACTGGACCAATGACCTCCCATATTGCTAAATATAGCTCCACTGGAATACCATCTATACCGGGTGAACGTCCCTTATTGGTGTCTTTAACTGCTTTGAGTAGTTCTCCTAACGAAATGGGCGCATCTAATTTAATGGTGTCTTCTTCTGTCAAACTAGGAAGATCTAGATCTCCAAAGAACCCTGTAAAGTCCTCTTCTGAGGGGATACTACCGCCCGTATACAGTTCTCTATAAAAGTTCTTAAAAGTATCATTTATTTCTTCTGTTGAAGACACTATACCTCTGTTGACACATCTAATAGCCGGTATGGTCCTTTTAGCTTCCTGTCGTTTGATCGTTAGCGCCAGTAAATGGCTTGGCCTGCTGCCCTCCGCATAATATTTGTGTTTAGTTATATGAATCATGTATTCTGCCCTGCGTCTTAATAAATCGTTTAATTCAGCTTGTTTAGTTTTAAGCTCACTTTCTTTTGACATGGTGTAGCCTGCTTCAAGTGAATCTTCTAAGTCTTTGCATTGTTGTTCCAAACGGGTGATATTTTGTAGTCGTGATTTATGTAAATGAGAACTATACCATATCGCGTTATTTCTGATGAAACCTTTAACCGTTGCCCAAACCACTGTCACATCCGTAACACTATCCCTATTTATAGAAATAAAGTCAGACAACTTTGTCTTCAGTTGTGAAATAAATTCCTCATTTTTCAGCAAAGTATTGTTAAACCTCCATCTAGACGTTTTATTTTTAATATTTCCATAATTAAAGGAAGATATCACAGGGCTGTGATCAGACAGTAACCTAGGCAAAAAGTCAATTGAATGCACCGAGGTCAGCAAGCCAGATGAAATAAGTATATGATCAATTCGAGTAAAGCTCTTGTGTCTCGGAGAAAAGTAAGTGTAGTCCTTTACAAGTGGGTTGTGCACCCTCCACACGTCCACTAAATTTAGATCCTTCATAAAACTATTCAAAGCCTTAGATGCAGAGTCTTGAGAACTCGCCATAGTTAGAGAAGATTTATCTAATTTCCCATTAATCACAGCGTTCATATCGGAGCCCACATATAATTGGTAATCGTTCAGTTTTAGCAATTGTGCGGATATTGAAGGGAAAAAATCAGCCTCGAAAGTAGTTGGTGCATATATACTGATAAATGCAACTTTTTTACCTTGAATGGTTGTACAGCAAAATGTCATACGACCCTTCCTATCAGTGCCTATTTTATCAACAGTAATGTTTATGTTACGTTTCATTAGTATCATCACTCCCTTTGTGCGAGAACCATCCGAAGAGGCCGTCACCATTTTATAGAACCTATTTTGAACCCTGGGTGTGTCTTCAAGTTTAAGATGTGTTTCCTGTAAAAGCGCAATGTTAATATTCTTCCTGCGTAAATAATCTAAGACCTTTGAACGTTTTTGTGGTGTATTTAGACCTCTGACATTAAATGATATAACATTCAAACTCTCTAACCCTCCTGAACCTTGGTGCCGTTGTGAGTTAGTAATGGAATTAGGATGTGCCCCCCCCCTCCTTCCCCTGAAACCCCCCGCCCCCCTCCCCTGACTTTGCGACATCAGTGAGCAACACTTAGCAATGTCTACCACTGAACCCTGTCCGCCCCCCCCTAATATTAAAACTATAGTAAAACATACCCACAGGCAGTTATCAAAAATTATAAAAGGAAAATAACACGTAGAAGACCTGAAATCGCCTTCTAAATCCTATACAAACACAACTAAACTAACCCCGTTCGTCAATATACTTTCAATAACAACCTAATTGAACCGCTGCCCAGCTATGACGTCAGCCCCGCTACATCCACCCCCACGATCATCAGAACAGACATAAAATAAAAACATCATCCAAGCCTACGGGGGAACGGATACCCGTGGCGCATTATAATAATAAACCTAACTTAACCATCCACATAATGTAAAAGTATGAACTCTACTACCTGGTAGAAAAGTAAAAAATAAAACAAAATAAATAGATACATTTTCAGACTGTATTTTCTCTCGTCCCTGTACATTAGTGCAATTTCTATGCATTTGTTCAAAGCAATACTAATAATAATAACGTATATTATAAGTGTCTTTGACTTTCTTTAAAAGAAAAATAAAATAAAAAATAGAAGTAGGAGCTATAAGTTAAGCCCCTGATACAGCCGAATGTCCACGGCTATTCATATCCTGGTCGCAGGGATAGATACAGCTCACCATTCTCCATTACGCATCGCCTGATTCATCGTCGCCTCGTCTCACGTCGTCCAGCCGGTCGCCTCCTTCCACCGCCTCGTCTCGTATGTCCTCGGGCCGCACCGAAGCCCCCAGGATGTTGAACGCCTGGCTCGCCTCCTCCGCCGAGTTGAACGTCATCTTCTTGCCCTTGTAGTTTACCTTCAGAATCGCCGGGTAGACGAGATATGACTCTATTCCGTTCTGCCATAACTTGGTGCGGATTTCTTTGAATGCGCGGCGATCCTTTGTAGTACCGGGGCTGTAATCTGCGAAAAACAACAGTTTGGCTCCCCCCGGGAGGACCGGGTTTGCCTTTCTCGCCCCCTCCAGTATCGCCTGCCGGTCGGGGAAGTGTAGTAGCCTGAAGATCATCGTTCGCGGCCCGGTCTGCCTGTTGGAATAGATCCTGTGCGCCTTATCCACGGTGACGACTGCATTACGCAGGGTCTTCAGGGTTGGTATCCATTTGGGCAGCATTTTCTGAAGAAAGCCTCTCGGATCATCACCCTCTGCTCCAAGCGGTAGTCCAACCAATCTCACGTTATTAAGCCTGGATCTATCTTCTAATTCGTTCAGCTTCTTCTGCATCTTTAGCATCTCAACATAGCAGGCGTCATTGTTTCTCTCGGTTTTACGCACGTTAGTTTCAATGGTGTCCAACCGGGTGGAGAGCGCCTCAAACCTCTCAGCGTGGTCGCCTAGTTGCCCCTTCAGTGACTTGAGAATTTCACCATTTTCTGTTAAACCCTTCTGTATCGGGACCAGAGCTTGCCCAAGCGCCTCTTTCACGAGAGAGGACACCATTCCTTGCCATGATGCTAGCTGTGTCTCAATTGTCTGCTTGATTAGCTTAGCCATTTCCTCCGGAGAAATGCTAGCTTCAGTAGCCCGCACTCCACGAGGATCATTTCGTTGCGGTGTGAAGGCGAATGGATCAATTTCCCCGTCCATGACGTGAAACTGGGTTTTGGTTATATTATTGTCGAAAGAAATACCAAAATAAACGGTCTGTGAGTCAGAAAAATTACAAAAAAGAGGAAACTTTATCAGAGCTCAGTGCCGTGCGGCCATCTTGCTTCGTGCCTCACGTGACTCTCCTAGTCATAGTCTTTCGAATAGTTTTCCTTTAGTTTTAGTCATAATAGTCACCAGGAATGTCTTAGTGTTAGTCTAGTTTTAGTCGACTAAATCTATAGTTGATTTAGTCGACTAAATCTACAGTTGATTTAGTCGACTAAAATGTGTTTTGGCGGCCTTGATGCCGTCGTAATGACTGTTTTCACACTTGCTGAAAATAGCCGATCTACAAGCTCACAACACGTCTTTAGTCGGCGAAAACAACAATGTTCCTATCACTAATAATTGCAGAGGGATGATAATTTGTCAGTTTGAACAAGAGTCCTTTCCAATTTATGTATATAACAATATACAGATTTTTTTTTTTTTTTTTTTAATGTTTTTTTGTGGCTTTCGCCTTTTTTTTTTTTTTTTATAGAGGGATGGACAGACAGTAGGCTGACAGGAAATGGGGAGAGAGATGGGGGGGAGACATGCAGTAAGGGCCGTCGGGATCGGGAGTCGAACCCACGGCACACTGCCAGGCTTGGGCTACCGGCCAAGGTGCCTGGACCGCTGAGCCACAGCCCAGGCCACAATATACAGATTTCAAAGGCCTTAGGCCAACACAGCCTTCAATGAGTATGATGCTAGCACCTATTGCTGGGAAACTAAATAATATTATATTCATTCAATAACATGTTATCTCATATCTGCAGTCTACCCATACTCATAAAATAATGTCCATGTTAGCCTGCGATAAACGTGATTGTAATAATCTTTGCCATTTCTATGCCATTTTCCCGTTTATATTCTCAACTCAAGGACATGTTTTCTATCAGCTACGACAACACACTGAAACAATACACTCATCAAACTAGTTAATAAAGACTTAACACCAGCCATGAGGCAGTGGTGGAAAGTAACTAAATACATTTACTCAAATATTGCACTTTACTTTCAATTCTTCTACTTCTACTCATCTACATTCCAAAGGGAAATATTGTCCTTGTTTTACTATTTGACAGCTTCGCAGATGAATACAAAACATACATTAGCCTAACTGATGTAAAGTATGATGTATAGACAAATTCACAGAGGCTTGCCTGGGTGCGGCCATTACTGAGGTGTACCATTAAGCGCAGCTGCACTGATTAGCTACACCTGGCCTACGGAGCACCTGCTCTATGGATTACACCTCAGTAATGGCCGCGCCCAGGGCACCCCTCTGTGAATTTGTCTATAGGTAAGCTACCCGCAGCAGCTAGCTCTGGTCCATAGCTCTAATGCGTCTAACGGTAGCCTACTTGTTGGCAAGAAAGGGATTTTGTTTCACCGGAGGAAAAATATTCTCTATGAGGCAATTCTCTGGGCAATATCGGTAGAGGACGCATTGGAGTAACTAAAAGTAATTTTTTCCGGCGGAAACAAAATCCGTTTTTGGCCAAAAAGTAGCGTTTATGTGTGGTGGGGGGCTTAGAGTGCTTCCACTAAGGAAAGTAGGCTTTCTGTTTTGGTGAGTAGCAAAAACTTTCTTTTTTATTTACGCTAAAGACGAGAGGCTGGTCTGCATTCATGCGAGCACCGGAAGTTGGCAGTAACATAGCTCTAAATGCAACGCATTAGATCTATGGACCAGAGCTACCCAGCAGCACATGGTAATTCAAATCAACCTCACCTACCAGCTGCAATATTAAGGTGTTGAACACATGAATGCATTATAAATACAACACACTGACTTTTAACACTAGAAAGATACATCACAAGGCATTTGAGTTGACAATGCAAAAATTAAGTGTTAAAAATATTAAATCATGTCCTTCTGTACAGGCTACCTCTGGGCATGTGTTTGTATCTATATTAACGAGTGAGAAGTTGTCACGTGGCGCAAGCGAACTAGCCAATGAAAAGATGTGCGCATGAAAACAGTTCGCAACTCCCCCCACCCCCACCCCCCTCCCTCTTTGGCTGCTGTAATGTGATCTCCCCTATGGATCTCCCTCTCCGCACTCCGCAGAGAAACCTTACCTCACGGATAGTCGCCTCACCATTTCGCTTATTCCTTCTAAATCTCTGAATTTAAAATATAGCTCGCTCAGCGAATGTCTTAGTTACATTAACATTGTTCTTATAAAGTACTTGGTTTGTGCCTAACTACTACGATTAGACAGATCGTGTTTGTTATTTCGCTACTGCCAGTACTTCTGATGGCACGCACGCACACACACACACACACACACAACACTACCCCGTGTCCCACACACACACAACACTGCCGCGCGGATTTAAGCTGTCAAACCTATTTTGTTAAAGTTACATATGCCACAGACACTTGCCTGAACTGTGCAGCTGATATATATACAGCATTGTCATATTTAAAAGGCGCTTTATAGCTTCTCTCAGCTCAAAGCATGTATGAATAAGGAGATAAATGAACAGCTGACGTCGGTGGGAGAGGACGTCAGCTGTGTGTGTGTGTGCGTGCGCGTGTGAGAGGGAGGTAAACAGTCAACAACACGTTAAATTTCTACTTCTACTAAAGAAAGAGGCAGCGATGGAGCCATAAGTCCATATCCATAAATTCGGGGACATAAATTGCGCAAAATACTGTTACACATGACGGCATCAGCCTGCTGCATCCTCCTAGCTGTTGTGTGCTAAGCTAAATCATCATACAGACCCACAACAGTTAGCCTCGGTACCAGGCTTTCATTTTTGTTGGTGCAAAAATTGAAAGCCTGGAGGAACGCATTGGCCGCTCTGGTCTAAAAGTGGGAGTCAACCCTAACGGGGGGGCATCGCTCCAAATGATGTGACGTAGCGCTGCACTAGGGGGGAGAGGAGGGGCCGGGGGTGACGGACAGATCGATGAGATCCAATCAGGGCGTGCGCAAATCTCAGCCGCGACCCGCCCCTCTAGACCAGAAACCTAACACGTTAGCTCCATAGAGTATATATATCTATAGAGAAGACACCTGAGTTCTCCTCCCATCCACTTGCATTGAGTTGCTCAAAAGCGCATGAGGCGGATTCACTCCTCCTTCCTGGTAGGAACAGAGTGCATTCTGGGACGGATTGCAATGGTGAGTGGCCCCAAACACATGAACGCGCTGCCGTTGAACACGCACGAGCGTCGTCTGTCGTGAACGTGTACAATGATAGTCAACGGACAGCGCGTTCATGTGTTTGGGGCCAGGCTGCAATACCTTCATTCGGCCACTATGTCCATTTCGCCTCAAGATTTCCTCTGGGTGCCTTCTCTATAAATATATATACTCTAAGGTTAGCTCAGGCTACACAACAGTCAACACGGCTCTGACCAGGGTTGCCACATTGACTGAGAGGGAAACAAGCAACCAGGTCTATGAAAATGTTAACAGGCCAGATCAAGTCAGAAAATCCGAAAAAGTCAGAAAATAAATCTAGAATAAGCAACAATATTGCTGACTGTCAAACATCATTGTCCAATGTTGTTTTAGAGCAGTGGTTCTCAAACATTTTCATGTCATGGACCACTAATATTCTATATATATATATATATATATATATTTATATATATATATATTATATATATATATATATTATATATAATATATATATTTACTATATATATTTACTATATATACACACCGGTATATATACAGTGTACACAAACCGTATATCTAGGTGTGCCCCCAGATTTTTAGGCTATGAAAAGTGTGCCCTGGGACAAAAAAGGTTGAGTTAAGCGGTGCCCAAAAGGCACGATCTCGGCCAGCGCCAAAAATGCTCCCCGACAGCATAATCGGAGCAAATACCGGGCAGTGTGTATGAGCCATAACGTGTTGACTACACTACACTAATAAGGACACATAATAATAACTAAACTAACAACTCAATAACAAGTCAACTCCAAATTCCTTCTTCCCATAGTGCGCGGCAAAGTAATCCTGGGATGAGCGGCCGCAAAGCGGCCGCGAAATTCTAGTAGGCTAGGATACAATGAATATGTATTGAAGTAAGTGTTGGCCTTAGAAGTTTGTTTATAGCTTTTAAAATGATCATCCCTCTGCAATTTCATTTTGTAGCCCAAGGAGGCCTATAAAGGCCTTTTATAGTAGACCTATAAAGTAGGCCAGCACCGTATAGCCTACAGCAGTGGTTCCCAAACTGTGGTGCGTGCACCCCTTGTGGTGCACGGGCGCCTTCTAGGGGGTGCGCGACATGAAAAGGCCAATGGTGGTGCTATGGTTTTAATTTAAATATATTAACATATTCTGCCAATATATGGCAATTATATGCAGAATATAGCCTATATATGGCATCTATATGCCATATTCAGGCTCATATGTGCATATATGTGGATAAATAGGAAATTATGTCTCTATATAGCTTATGCAAGTTATATAGGAGGTACGGGGGTGCATGGCCAAAAAGGTTTGGGAACCGCTGGCCTACAGTATTGCAAGTAAAGTAAGAATCTTAACAGGAGGCTAGTATAGATGGGGCAGGCTGTCCAGTGTCCACCACTCACTCTGAGCAGTCTGAGTCAATGGTGGACAGTAAATATATACCTAGCCTACACCAGGACACTATCAGAGTAAATTTACTTAGTAACTAAGTAGACACTGAGGCTGAAGAAAATGTAGGCCTAATCATATCATATCACCCTCTTTCTTCCATATTTTATAACTTGTATTAATTTAAAGTAGGCCTAGGCTATAATATTGTGTATCCATCCTTTGAGGATAGCCTACAATAATTCTAACGGTACCCGATCACTCTCACAAATCTTTTTTGATCTCCTGTGGTATGTGGATCTCAAAAGAAATTTGGATCTTCATTCTTCGAACCACCAACCAACCGCCACCACCAGTAGCGAGCAGCCTGCCCGCTGCTACCCGGAAATATTACAACCCAGGGCCCGGAAAGGACCAACGTTTTAAGTCAGCAACACGTTACGTCACTCACTTTTTTTTTTACCCCCCAAAATATTATTATCGGGGAACCATTCTAAAAGAAGGGGAAAAAAGACCCCCGGACCATTAGCGGGTCAGTGTGTTCATTGTGGTCGCACGGGGTGTTAATAATAATCACGTAGAGACACAGCTCTCCCGGGGTCGGACGGCGTCAGAATTCAGAAAGCAGCAGAGGGTTCGATGAGGAGGAGGAGGAGAGGAGAGGGGGAGAAGCACAGCACAGCACAGACTAGTGTTCCGCTCCGTTCCCCCACAACAGTGAAAATGGCTGCGATCAGCAACGGCCACCAGGCAGCCAGAAATGGAAGCGGACTAAACTAAGCTATTGTGGCTGCTTGCTGGATGGCGGTTTGTGTGGACAGATAGAAGGCGTGCCGTGCTGTGCCCAGGCCTACATGATCCCCCGTCCGCCTGCCTGGCGGGGTCTGACTGGAGCTATTATAGGAAGAGATGCGTAGTAGGTAAACATTTAAAAACACAACCCCCCCCCCCCCTCCGATTGTTGCGTTATTTGACGCACATGGAGAGAGCGTTATTGGTGGCAATAAGTACGACATGCATGCGTTTTGACGTTGTGATATGATTGTTGAATGCTGCACTGAGCTAACGTTTTAGCTCCGGAGGGTTGGTTTATGATGTATGTGGGGGGGCTTTTTTCCCCCTCTTCTTGACTGCGTGCGTGCGACTTCATCTAGCACGCGATGAAATAGCAAATAAAAATGTAAAATGATTTATTAGGATGCCGAGAACAACCGTTAAGTTTTGCATGCAAGCACGTTCTAGATATTATTTTGTATTTATTTTGCAAAAAATATTTTCCCATGCAGCCCATAGCTGCTACACTGTGCTGCCGCCGCAAGTGCATATACGTAACGTTTATTGTATTGCTTGTGCTCGTTTGTTTGTACCGCGAATGTTTACAGTGCGAGATGATGAGCATGAAGCAAATTAATGTTGATCCACACAATGTGTGTCTTCCCCCCCACCCCCCTTTCCAGGGCTCCTAATTTGCATTGAAATGAGAGGCAGTGAAATATGCCATGCGTTATCATCTGAGTTCTCCCTCAAGTCATCGGTAGGAGCAACACACTCTCATGTATAGTTCCAATTTCTTGGATTAAGGGAGAAAACTATATTAAAAAGGTGAGGAATGTAGATGTAAAGTGACGCTCAGGGCAGAGGTCAATTCAATGTGCCAATTCAGTAGGCTACTTTAAAGTTAAACCAATTGTAACGATTTACGATTATGAATGAGAATTTTTATTATTTATAAATGTATATTTTCAGTGTAAATTCACTTCCTACATTGAATAATCGGAAAATACTTTGAAAATGAATGGACCCCTGACCTGATGACCTGTTCTTGTTTTTAAAATTTCAGTCAAACCTATTGATTGAGACTTGAAGTGAACCACTTCATTATTGGATGTCCTATTGTGTGGATTTAAAAATGAGCTGTTCAGCTGATTTAATCTGTACTAATCTATGCCTTTTCCACTTCTTCGCCCTGTGTCTAAGCAAGGAATACAAGAACGCTCACCCCAAAACACGCTCTCGCCCCTGGGTCAAATCCGGTGACCTCGGAAATGGTCGCCACCAGGTATTCCTAAACGTAACATCAGTGAAACTATGCCTAAACATAAATGTATTACTAACCTTAACCTCAGCAAAACAAATGGAAGAGAACCGCTGGGGGCGAGTTGTCCACGAAAAAGAATGGGGGCGAGTGTGTTTTGTTTTGTGGTGTGTGTTCCAGTTACCCATGGATTAAAGTTCTCAGTTCTCAGACTGGTTTCAGTCATTTGGATTCCATAGAAGTCAGCATACTGTCTCCTATAGAAGTGTGTCCTGCACCAAAAATAGGCTCTCTACAAGCTCACAGTGTTGTAGATAGCCTATTTCCGGTTATTAGTTATTTCTAGTCTTCCAGAAAACAACAGCAACATTTTTCAGTCGTGAGATTTTATATTGTCTTTAATCCATGAGTTACCTAAACGAGCATATTGCAGACCTGCCAACCTGCACGCATTTTGAGTAGAAACACGCAATTCTAGGTCTCAGTACACACGTACGAAATGCACAATGACATAAAGCATTATTATTATTCCTCAGTTCACTTGTCTTTATCTCCGAATGGGTCAACATATACAGTCAGTGACAATACTACCTATATGAATGAATATACAGACTAGGCTATATCTATTAATGCATATTAATTCATTAATGGATAGAAACCGCAATTGAATATTATTTTTCACTGTGCACTTAAATAAGCTGATAATTGTAATTGAATCACATTCAATCGTTAGATTAATACATGGAAATGTAAACCATGCACAGAAATGTGGTTTTATTTAGGCAACATGATCATTGATAGTTCATTCACAAAGTCAATGGGGATAGACGGACTGTGCTTTGACATTTATATTTATATATTTATTTATGTTAACTATGTTAATACAGTATAAGAATTCTCCATAGTACAATCATGTACTACATTTCTGGTTTGAAATTTTCTATAACATAACACCCGCAAATTTGTGGTGCTGTGCGTGGGTGCTGTGGCAATATCCCAAGGTTGGCAGGTCTGATATTGTGTTGAAAAAAATGCATGCATTTACATTTCTTTATACAAAGAAATCAAGATTATGATGATGTTCACTGACTTCACTAACTAATGAAGGGAGAACTGCTTTTTTATTTTAGTTTTAGGGAAAGCGTCTGAATAACACTATTAGGGTAGTCTTGTTATCAATACAAACACTACATTTAAACTCAGAGGCCCAGGGACATTTTAAAGATGTGTCAGCTGACTACATTTGAGCACCATCCCTCAAAAATAGGAACACTTGACCAGCCTGTGACTGGTAAGCCTTAATCCATTAAGACCTGAGGCAGATTCTAAATGTCTTATAAACTGTTTTCTGAAAATGTATATTGCTATATCAGTGGTGTTAAAACTTTTCATGTCAAGGGCGAACCCCCAAAATTATAGTCTATGTATTTGGCCGCCCACCCCATCTCAACATTTTGTTCCAGGGACCCCCAGAAGCAAATATGAGTTAAAAATGTCTTTTCTGTTTACTAAAGAGTTTGGGAAACCCCTGTTAATGAACAAACATTATTTAAACTACACATCAAATAATTCAAAATCATCCCCACCTTTACCAGCCGCAACATTAAAGTGAGATAGTATTTTTTTCTAAATGTATAATTGACATGGCTCAGGAATAAGGAAAGTTTAATCTGCATTTGTTAACATTCTCTCATGGTTTCCCATGGCTAGGAATACGTTTCCCTTGTGTTATCTTTGACGTGACACTGCTGAACAGGCTCAATAGTGAAGGAAGTGGAACACATGAACAAAGAGACTGACAGTGACCCCAGATGGTTTCCTGGCTGTACGGACTCATCAGAAAGGAGTGTGTATGAGAGAAAGGCACTTCATGGACTCATGGAAACCGCCAGACAGACTTGTAATGAATGCACAAAGTCACTCCGTTTCATCTACTATAGTGTAGCAACTTCAAGGATTGGTGTGAGATCATACCTGTGAATGTTGGTTCTTTGATTTCGACACTTTTCCCCCACTTTTTATCAATATCAAAACTAGGCTAATAAGAAGGGAAAAATATTTTTTTAAACCCTCATAGTTAAGTTTAGATTATTCTAACTGGTAATTATGGTACAGACAATTCAGGTAAAAACATTTTTTTGTTAAATATCGATCTACAAGCTCACAACAGATTACGTCACACATGTGAGCTTGTAGATGGGACATTTTCACAATTCGTACAATGATGTGCTCATGATTATTACTCTTGAGGAACAAAGCTATTTTGTTGCTCTTTGTTAATTGAAGCTGCAGCAAGTTCTAAATAAAGTGAACGATTTCATTTCAGCATAGCTAATATGCTAAAAGAACAAAATAGAATCATGAATAAAGGATCAGGAAAACTTTGATTTAAGAGAGATAACTCAACATACCCTCTTGACATTTAGAGCATACTATTGAATCTAAGTAGGATAGGTATACAGTACATAAGTGAACTAAATGACACACTGGGCAATTATTTTCAGTTTAGCTCGTGAAAAAGCAATTCCAGCTTATTTATTTAACTGACTAGCTTTAATATGTCCCTGTTCATATGGCCCTGTGTATCCAACACGGCTTATTTGGATAAGCAAACCAACTCATTAGCTCTGCTTGTCATTTGCTCTGCTTGGTTGCTCCCAGGTGGAAGCAAGAGTCGTAGCATAGTCTCTCGAGCCAGACAACTTCTGCCACAATCTTAAACAAGCCGTCACAATCTCCCTAAACATGCTGTCATCTTCTAATTTCTGTTCCCGAAAATAGAATTTAAAATATTTTTTGAATGTCCATTTCTGCTAAGTAGCAAGATAGGCTTTGACTAGTTTGATGTCACAGCACAACTTACGTGACTGCAAACGCTACCAAGTGGAGAGGACACAGGGTATTCACTTTATTTTCAGTGGACTTTCAGCACTTCCTGTGTACAGATTGTTAGGCGGAAGCAGTTGGAAGTTTTGTGAGCTAACTGTCTGCCTCGAGAGTCTATAGCATCTTTAACTTGCTAAAGGCTTTTTAACCAATAGGGCATAGCAGTGGCGGCCATTTTGCAGTGTCACAGATCCAAAGCCTGTTCATTTTTGCCATAGACCTTATTGAAAATATTTATATTTATCATTTTAAGCATGGAACCAAGCCAACCAGGCTCCTGGTGAAACATGACCATAAAGCATTTGATTCTATATAAAAAAAACAACTTCAGTTTTTTCAACCAAGGTTCATGTTTTAGATTATTAGAGAAAGTTAAAGATGAGTGTTTTTTTGTATTTTTTCTGCTTTCTTTCGTTTCAGCGTTTTCTTTTTGCTGTTTTTGACAGGGGGCACTAGACTGAATGTGACGGGGAGGACACTAGGGCAATGCCATACTGTGTCATAGGCTCAATACGGTATGTCAGTTTGTCATAGACTCATCTTTTACTTTCTCTATTAACAACCTAAAACACAAACCTTTGTTGTGAAAACAAGAGTTTTTCAAATGTTTTGGCACAGAATCAAAGGTTTTATGGATCCAGGCTTGGAATAATTTATGTAAATATTTTCTGAAATCTCTACGGGAAAAATGAATGAGCTTTCAATCTGTGGAACCACTGTTATGTCATATAGGCTCTATATACAGCAGCCATATTGGAAATAATTTCCAATAGGGCTCTTCCTTCACAGGTTTTAGCAATTATACAAATTAAGGCTTTTGATTGATTTGACTACTTTATTAAAAGTTAGCAAAATGTACAGAGGTACAGTTATACAATAATGCTAAAAGTACACAAAAAGCCCTGAGGACTCATAATTGTGGTCTCAAAAGTGTGTCCACCCTCTTTCCTTGGGGGGGTTCCAAGTGGCCCCTTACAGGTGTGTAACTGTCAGTGTCATTCCTTGAGGGGGTTCCAAATGGCCCCTTACAGGTGTGTAACTGTCAGAGTGAACATTTATCCACTTATGGGGTTATGGGGTCCTTGAAAGTAAAAAATCACACCCGTGTGAAGTGAAGGGCGCTCTTATCATCATACGTCATCGTCATACATCATCTCATTCTCAACCAATGGCACATCTCCCACCCAATCACGTGGGCCATTTGCTGGACAGTGTGAGAACGACTGCGCTATAAATTAAACAGAGCCTTAATTAGTATAATTGGTGTGTATGTATATATATACAATTATTTTATTGTTTCGATTGCTAGTGTTTTTTCCAGCTGAATTTTCTTTCTTTGTTTCTTTTTTTGTTTTTCAACTGCAGAAAATTCTGGGCTGAACGAGCAAAATGTCCTGGATGAAGGAAAGCGCTGGACCCCAATACAGTAAATAGTGGGCATGGGAAACGATCAGACAATCCTTTGAACTCCTCAACAACTTTCCCGTTAATTCCTTTTTTTAAATAGCCCGGGAGTCTATCTGTAACTCAGAGACCCCTAAACGTTTCTCATCACAAACATTCTCCTCTCACACTTGTCCCCTCTCCTCTTGGATGGAGAGTGGGGCCAGTGGGAGATCGGGCGGAAGTGGTAGCAGCGGCAGTCGAAACGCTCGCTCAGGCGAGAGCAGCAGCAACAGCAGCAACAGTGTTATTGAGAGGATTCTAGAATCCAGCCGAGGTGAGTTAAGTAGCTCCAGCAGGGCCAGTAGTAGTTTAACGTCATCATTCGGGCGAAGCTCTTCCTCCCTCAGCAGCGGAGGGATCATAGTCGCTGCTCCCAGTGCTGGAGGTGTGCCCCCCGTACCCCCATGTGGCAGTGAGTGGGAAATGTTCCAATTTGGAAAATACAACTTGGACATTATAGAAATGTTAAGTGGCCACCAGGCCCACCAGTTCAAAGGCCTGGGTTTAGATCGTCAACTGCAGCAGCATCAGCAGCAAGTGCAACTTCACCAGCATCAACTCCAGCAGCAGCATCAGCAGCAGGCAGAGTCGTCCGGAGCTCTTCTGTCTGGACTGGGCCTGGGACCCCTCCAAGGGTCTAGAAGCAACGCGTTCTCCGATTCCCCCTCCTTATTTGCCAAGATGAGTGCCCCGCCCCCGCCCCCTCTACAGCAGCAGCCGTCCTCGTCTTCTCACAGCTCGCGTTCGAAGTCGAGCAAAATGAGTGGCAGTAGTGGCAGCAGCAGCTCCAGCCACGCTCCGAGCTATCCCCAGTTCCTGCGCTCCTTCCACTCATCTGAGGCCGCCCTGGCCCAGGAGCAGTTGCACGCCAGCCGCTTTGACCACTTTGCTGGGGGGAGCAGTGGTGGGAGTGCAGGCGGCTTAGGGGGGCTAGTAACGTCTGCCCCTCCACCTCCCCCTCCCCTTCACCCCGGCCTTTCTGTCCCCCAAGCATCGCCCGGCCCCTCCTCTTCCTCTCCTTCTCCCTCCAGTTCAGTGGCCACCTCTAATAACCCACCCGGCAGCGCAGTCAGCTCACTGGGCCACCAGCTTGTTGGCGCCCAGTCTGACGCGCGGAGCCTTCACCAACAGTTTAGCTGCATGCTAGCCGCTAACCAGTACTTCCTGGGTGGAGTGCCTGCGAACGCTAGCCTAGAGCAGTTCCTCGTACAGCAGGGAACCCACAACCACCTAGGGATCGGTTTGAGTCAGGCGGGAGGGGAGTCTAGCGCTGGCCTGGCTCCGCCTCCGGCTTTGCATTCATCTCACTCGCATGGCCACTCCGCCGCCCAGTCCCAGCAGCCCTCGCATCAGCCCCACCAACAGCAGCAGCTGCCTCACCACACCTTGCCCCATCCTCACTCTCATTCCCATCCCCATCACCCACTCCACCCAGGCTCCCAGCACTCATCCCTGGGTGGCTTTGACTTCCAGGGCATTCCTGTCCTCTCATCCAATCAGATAGCTTCCCTAATGCAGCAGGAAGCGGGGTTGCCCCCCCTGCCCCTTCCACTTCATTTATCCTTGTCCAAGGACGATGGTAAAGGGGAAAGCAGTGGAGGCGGGACCAGCAGCAGTAGGAGGAAGAAAGCGATGGCGGGCTATTTGCCTCAGAGGAAATCTGAAAGTAACAGTAACAGCAGTAGCAGCCATGGCCACAGTGCCAACCCTAATACTAGCAGCCATGGCCAGCCCCCAGCACTGATCGGTGGTGGGGTTGGTATGTCCTCGTCATCAGTTGTTTCCTCCTCCTCTAACTCTGCTCCCTCCTCCACTGTAGCCTCAGTGCTAGTTACTAACAATTCTCACCTTCCAAAAGCTAATAACCAGGGTTCCATGCAGCCTAACCCTGCACAGCCTGACGCAGAGTCCGAGTACAGCTGTGGAGAGTGTGGCAAAAGCTTCACTCACCTGTCAAGTCTTCGGAGGCACATGCGCATGCATGAGCCGACAGCAGCAGGTACTAGTAATTCTGCCACGACCGGGCCAAACCCAATTCACATTAAAATACAGCCTGACCCAAGCCTTCCCCATTCCACCCAAGAAACCCCCCAGCCCCCATCCAATTCCTGCCCTAGCCCTGACAAAATCTTCCATTGCTCTGATTGCGGCAAAGGCTTTAAGAAGAAGGGCCACCTGCTCCAGCACGGCGTGATCCATTCCGAGGCGCGCCCGTACGGCTGCTCCACCTGCTCTCGGGCTTTCAATCGCCGGGAGTCGCTGACGCGCCACGAGAAGATTCACGAGGAAAAGCCCTTCCGGTGCCCCGCCTGCGGACGCTCGTTCCGCGAGAGCACGTCCCTGCTCAACCACGCTGCGTCTGGAACCTGCGGAAAGCCAGGTAGGGGACCCAAACCACGGGGCGCCAAGACGGGGAGTGACAGGGAAGGCAGGGTTGGGATAGGGGGGGGAGGAGGAGGAGGGAATGGGGGAGCAGGAGGGAATGGGGGAGGTTATCAGAGTGGGAGAGGGGTAATTTATGGGAAAACTGAGGAGGATGATGGGGTGATCATAGTGGGTGACGGAGAACCAAAGTCGGGTTTAGGGTGTCATGGTCTGTATCAGTCAGGAAGGGGAGGGAGTTCTAGTGAAAGATCAGACAGTAAATACCCCACTGACTACTCTCGGAATCGTTACACAGGCTACCACGACGACCAGCGTTCTCAAAGTAACCCGTCGCCGTGCTACTCTGGCACGTCCCCCTGTGGCAGTGGAATGGCGGGCTCGGCTCTGAGAAAGGCGCCATTGGCCCCGACACTACATCCTCATCCTCAGAGTCATCCTCAGAGTCAAGGCCAGCATCACCATCAGCAGCCTCACCTGCCCCTGTCCTCTCTCCTGGATGACTCCGAAGACGATGTCACCAGCTCTGTCAACAACGCGATCTCTGCCATAACGGCAGCAGGCAGCAGTGGGAGCCGAAGTGACGATAGGGGAGATATTATTGGGGGATTGTTGGGAGGATTGGGCCTAGGCCCTCTGGGGTCACCCTCATCGACATCTACTATTGATAAGAGCTATATTAGCGCTGAGGGGAACCCGGAGGGCATGAGTCGTAACCCGCAGAACCCTTCTGCGAAACCGAAACGGCCCCGCAAACCCCGAGCAAAGAAAGATCCAAATGCTAGTGGGCAGCCCCCCAAGCGCAGACAGTACATCCCTAGATCTGGACCCGGTGGTCTTCCCCGTCCCTATCTCTGCAGCGTGTGTGGTAAGGGGTTTGCACGCCGCGAGACCTTACGCAGGCACGACCGAGTCCACAGCGGGGAGAAGTCTCACCACTGCACCGTTTGTGGAAAATATTTCCGAGAGGCTTTTCACCTCAGCAAGCATCAGACGGTTCACACTGGGGCAAAGAATTACAAATGCAGCAGCTGTGGCAAAGTGTTTGGCTACTCGCAGAGCCTCAGGAGGCACATCAAGACCCATCAGAAAGGAGAGCTGGTGGAGGTGCCCACGACCCCGACCGCTCAGAACCCGAACAGCTTTAACACCAACCCTCAGTGTAGCGTGGCCCAAGACAGGAGCCAGACCCAAGGTGACACCGCCACTTCATCCTCCGCCTATTACTCCTATCCTCAAGACGTCAAACCCCAGGAAGCTAACGCCCAGCCCCCACCCAGGCTTTACACGTGTGCCATCTGCTGGAAGTCATTCCGCCACCACTTCCATCTGACCGCCCATCACCAGACGGTGCACAACAGCGGCAGTGAGAAGCTGTTCAGCTGCGACGTGTGTGGGAAAGCCTTCGCGTACTCCAACAGCCTGACCAGACACAGGCAGTCACAGCACGGACTGGCCCGCTCTGAGCCGGCTAACCCGCAGGATGCCGGCAACGGCGGCCCGGGGGACAACAGAGGGGGGGACGATGTCGGCGGACAGTCTGTGTCTGAGAGCGAGGCGGCCACCAATGCCCTGTTACAAATGGCGCCGTCCGGCGACGGCCATGTCGGGCAGAGTCACGGTGTAGCGACCGTGGCTCCGCCACAGCCTCCGGCCGGCTACCCCCCCCTCTTCTACGACGCTTCCTCTGCCCAGTCCTCCACCTCCGGTGCCCTGCCTTACTCTCAGCCCCTGCCGCCCAACTCCACCATAATGCCGCCCCACCACCAGCACTCTCCGCCTGGGGTGAAAGGGGAACACATTTACCCAGCAGGCTCCCATAGTCACACGCTTCACACCACAGCGCCATTCCAACCGCTGACGGAGCTGCCTTCCACTGAACATCTTCATATTCGTCACCACCATTCGCATCACTCACATCATCATCATCCTCATCTTCACCAACAGCATCCCCAAACGAATACGCAGTCTCACCAACACAGCCACCAAAGCACCCAGTCGCCGCCGCCAGACGAGATAAAAAGGCACAAGAAGAAAAGGTCCGAGATTAGAGAAGGGAGTTGGGGCAAACGGGAGTCCTCGGGTTTAGCCAGAGCTGATGGGAGCAGAAGGAGGCGAAGGAGAACCTCTTCACTGAGAAGGCACCTGAAAACAAAAAGACAAGGCTCTCTCCTGTTGAAGATCAGGAGAGGGGGAGGGCCGGGAGGGGAGGGCTACGAGCTTGTCACGACCGGGGGGTCAAAGATCCACATCCACGCCTCGCTCCAAGTCCCCGTCAAACATTTTGCATGTCCCAAGTGTCCCAACGCAGCCTTCTCCCGCCAGGCGGGGCTGCTGGTCCACATGGTGGTGAAGCACCCGCAGAGAGCCCTGACGTCCCAGGAGCGGCTGAGGTGCAGCGTGTGCGGGAAGCAGTCTCACAGGCCCTTGGCGGCGTTTGTCCACCGGGCCTCGCACCGGGCTCTGGGCTCCTTCTCTTGCCGCCGTTGCTCCGCGTGCTTCTGGAACGGGGCGCTCCTCCGCAGGCACAAGGTGTCCTGCCGCCGCAGGGCCAAAGGACTACACAGAGGAGACGCTATCGGCCTGTAATCGTCCAAGAGGACGGGGGAGAGAGAGAGAGGGAGGGAGATGTCTTTCCCTACAGGGAGAGTACACGGACTGAACTTTCTACCAGGCTGACACAGATGGCAGTCAGAAAAAGGAATTATTTTGCTTTCACAAGGAAAAGCCTTTCAAATGACTTTTAGATGGTGGGAAAGCATCGGATGCCTTTTTAAGAGACATGAGGAGACATTTGCCTGGTATCTGTGACATTGAACCACCTGTTGGAATGAGTGTATTAACAAACTACTGTAGAGCATCCTATTAAGAATATCACCCGAAATTTCTGAGAAGTGACTGTTTCCATAGGTTCATTAACCCCTTAAGTGCATTGACACTATGCTTGGCTGACACTGTGCGGTTGATAGACAAGTTTAGGTGACCTGCTAATGTAACCCCCCCTTCCACACACACACACTCTCGCTAGCATCCCTGCCACACCTTGCTATGATAACGGTCTCTGCTGTGTAACTTGTTCTTGTTGTTCACGTAGAGGCTTTCTGAGGATTCTATTTTATTTTCTAACTTGTAAAAGTGCATTTATTAGGAGTATGGGAATGTGGGGGCAATGACATTTGTCGATAAGTCAAGTTTGTCACTGCATGTTTGTTCTCGGTTCTCGTTTTTTTTGCCACGGTTGAGAATTCACTCCTGCGTTATGTTTGTGATGGTCTATTCAGTATATCCCCCAAAGGTGTGAGAGCTGGTGCATATTCCCACGTCACTGTCGGGTGAAAACCGTGTAAAACTGTTGCTTTTCAGGATATGGAAAAAAGAGCCTGTGTTCCAATGGCTCCAATATAGTTATTATTTCTTCACATGGTCTTAGTACTTTTCATTGGTTATAAAAAATAAACCCAGACCGACTTTTTAACTTCTTAAACATTTTTTTTGGGGGGGGGGGGGGGGGGGTAATTAGCAGATCTACAAACTCATGAAGTGCTGTGACCTTGTAGATCGGCTATTTTTGTGTGACATTGTAGTATGCATTTGGGCATTCATTCAATCATTATGAGAAAGACATTCTTTCTCATAATACCCTACTGCTGTAGAGTAGAAGCTTTCTTTCTACCCTACAGCGACGATACAGAACAATTTGACACAATCCCCCCCCCCCCCAAAAAAAAACAAAACAAAAAACAAAAACAAAACAAAAACAAAGGTGAAGATTAGGAAAATTAACGAAAAGCCTTGCTTATATCATGCTCACCTTTAAATGTCTTTTGTTTTGAAATATTCATAGCTTTTATACCAAGAGATTGAAGACTGGTTAAACAAGTGTACTGTAACACGTTTGTGTCATGTTATTTGTATGCTTTTTTTTTGCATTTATTGTTTCTACTTCGCAGTTGTTGTAGGACAAGGACCTATCCATAGATGTATTATTATCATTAGCCTACATGTATTTATGTGTGTAACCCAATCATGCCAATCTCATATTTAACCCCCCACTGTTCTTTTTGGCCATTTTGCAATCGTGCTCTTATACCCTGCCATTGCCTTGTTTTCTTTTTCTTCTAAAGAAAGAAATAATAGTTTCTTCTACATTCTGTCACTTTATTTACTGAAGAAATGCCCATATCCCAGTCAAGCCTTTATTATTATTTTCTTTTAAAGAAAGAAATATAGCTATAAGTAGATTTCTATCACTTTATTTACCGAGAGGTCAGTAGTTGGTTATATTTCAGCGTTGAATAAACCATAAGTGTTCTCATCTATTTTCTATTCATTTATTATTGGACGTTAATGATGTAGTACCAATAGAGCGACGGTACATATACTGGTAGTTATTGAATATTAGTACGTTGTCACTGTTACCAAAGTCAGTATTGCAGTTTCACAATTCTATTCAACTTTATGTCCTATGTGAAGTTCATATCACTTTGTGCTTTAAATGGATTTCGGGATGTAGTGAATATACCAATAAATTTCATTTTAAATATACATGCCACGTTATTGGGCAACTCAAGTTAATATGGGTGAACCTTCTCTTCATGCTCTTCCTTTAAGTGTGTTGTGATTCGTGCAGGGAATGAATATGAATGGCTGTTTAAAGCTTAATTTAATGCGCCATCGCAGTGACACACCGTCGTCCTACGGGGTATAAATTCGTCATTCGGTCGCAGTTGTACTCAACCGCCACAAGATGGCAGTAAGCAACTCGTTTTGACTACTGGCCCATGTGGTTGAGGGTAGAAGTCACATGTATTTCACACCATGTGCATGCATGTGTGTGCTGCTCTGTGTATGCAAATAGCTGTTTATTCATCAGGCGATGAAAGGCTTGAAAATCACAAAAGAAAGAACATGTGTTATTCTTGGTATGTATAGGATAGGTCTACTGAGAATGGGCCACACTTGAATGTAGTGACGGTAAGTGACCTGTCATGATGACCTGGCCAGCTGGCCTAATATAGTTATAGCATATTTACCATTCATTCTCTATGTGATTGATAGGCTACGCAGTTGTCCAAAAATGTTATAGACAAATTGGTTAAACAATGAGCTTCCCATGTGAATACCTTTTCACTAATCCCTGTAATTTCATCCACCCCCTAATTTAGTATTATTCAAGAAGTCAGTTAATTTAACACTTAGTCTGTCCAGGCATCTGATCTGTCATTCATGCAGGCCCAGGGATATACGCCTGAAAAAGCTGGGGACTACTGACTCAGAAGTCCAAAGAGAGATCATAGGCTAATTTGTAGCCTGCCACAATTGAAATGGTATTGTCTTGTCTTCCCATGGAATTTATCTTGAGGTTCGTGTCTCTTGAATAGCAAGCAGAAACTAATATAGGCCTACACCACAAGATACAGGACATGCAAGACTAGTGATGACACATAAGCCGAGAGTGATATACTGTATGTAACTGTCACGTTTGGAAAATGGTATACATCCACCATTTTCCAAACGTGACAAAAGATAATCATCTCAGTTAGGCTATTTTCTGTCAGGACATAACTGTAGGTTCTATTCGAAAAAATACACAGCTGTGCTGTGGGCCTAATGAATTCATACTTTATAGTCTAAGAAAATTCGACACCATGCTTTCCCCCAATTAAATCAATCAGCAGCATGCATGGCCATCTGGCTTCAAACACTTGTGGGGCCGCTATACTGCTGTCCTTATAATAACCGTCTCTCAGTACCATTCGCTGTACATTAGCACTGCAGTCGCCTGTGCTGCAGCCAAATCATTCAGTGGTCCCTCTGAGTCTGTACAAACTATAACATAAACAAGCCTATATTTATTTTCTAAATACTTAATTGGCGGTCAGGCTGTGTCTGACTTTATCCAATTTATTCATAGAATATTCCAACTGAAAACATCCTTGTTTTGTTTTCTAACTCTTTCCACCAGATTAATGTTGATCTCATTTGCATGTTCCTGTTCCACGACCTCATGTGGCCCGCGCCCGTGCATTTCGCACGAGCCGCCTCTGGGAATCCGTGTACACTGTACAGTCTGTGCACTGTACAGTCGAGTGGTATAGCCTTTGACTGCGTGCGTGGGTGCATGTGTATGTTGGTGTGTACATACAGTACAGAGAGGGGATGGTGTCCCGATCAGACTCCACAGCACACACACTAGACGCATCTCTCTCGCGCTTTTGTGTTTCGAACGGCTCTCACGCGGCAGAGGCATGGGGTGGATCTGCGGGGGGCGGGGCCGCTGACCTACTTCTGCCCAATGGGCGCTCGCGGTGGGCGGAGCCGCGCGCGCCGCAGCCAATGGGAGCGCGGAGCGGGCCAAAAGCAGACGGCCTTCGTCCCCGCGTGCCTGGAACATGTGCGGGGCTGGGAGAACAGGGCTATTTTGCCGAGGCCGAGTGAGCTGAGTGTGCCCCGGGAAGCAACGTGCTGCTGGTGTATTCCTCTCGCCTGAACAGCGCAGGCACACACCGCTCACGTTTTCTCTGGATTACTGAAGCATAGTGACAAAACTACGTTCCTTCCTTCCGTCAGCCGCTTGATAATTAGGCCACACGGGCTACTATATTGGGGTGGGGTGGAAATACCTCAAATGTATGAACTAATTATGCATGCATATTAATGCATATTTAGTAGCCTAATACTAATTTGTGCATATAAACAATAATATGCAGGCGAACAGTTATATGGGGCGTGCAAACAAACAAACAAACCGCTGAATGGTATAAATAAGCAAAGGCAATTGCATTATTAGTTCCTCGCTTTATAACCGCAAATAATTAGGTCGAGGTCGTGTTTTGGTTGTGACTGGGCGGCAGCCTGAGGGCAGGCCACGGCCCGGCATGGCATGCCATGCAGGGATAAGGGAGGCAGGACTTGGGAGTTGGAGGAGCACACACTGTCCACACAAACAAAAACCCTTCCTCGAGGAGTGGCACGAGGAAGTTAATAGGTAGGTGTGTGCATCATCAATATTGAGCAGCAGGGCATCTCAACGTGCGGTCCGGGGGCCCGCAGTGGTCCCCGAGCTAGGAGGGGGTCCCCAGTGTGCCTCAAAATCAGTTTAACCACTTTAATCATATAGGTGCATATCGTATAAGTTATAGCCTACTTTAGCTATTCGAAAATAGCTGATCTACAAGCTCACAGCGCATTGCGATGTGACTTGGCGTGAGCTTGTAGATCTGTTATTTTCAACAAAATACATTTTCTCTGATGTGATGCCCTTTGTCAGTGGGCCAGTGGCACAAAATATTTTCAGATGGGGTCAAACGCGGCCAATAAATAGCCTTATTTGGGGGTCGTTGACGGTTGACTGACATGAATATGTTTGATCATGAAGTTATACTTATATAGGCGCGTGTGTGTGTGAGAGATGTATGTATCATGTATGTACGTCTGCTATGTCTTCCTCATCAATATTGAGGAGCGTGCGGTGTTCGGTGCACGCCTCGACACCACCCACCCCCGTTCTGTTCCAGCCTGCGAGATGTGACGACGTCACGTGAACTGCCCGTGTTCGTTCCAGCTGAGCGAGGACAGCCGTCGCGCGGACCGAACACTCCCCCCCCCCCCCCCCCCCCCCCACACACACACACACACACACACACACACACACACACACGCCCACACACCCCAGAGTTGCCATGTCCGCTTATTATAAGCGATATTGGGCTTGTTTGCTTGTAAATATTAGTTTGGAGAATTACAGTACATTTCAAGCACAGCTCAATACAAAGACTGTTAACCGTGGACGACTCCATAAACCCATAAAGCATTACTTTGCATTACTTGCAAAGCATTACTTTGCATTTATTTTTGTTGTTTGTTTCTAAAGTGTAGTTATTTGCTTATTTAGGCTTGTTTCCTAATGTTGTTTAAACCAGCGATTCCCAAACATTTCCATGTCAAGTCAAGCCAAGGACCCCCATTTATTTGTCCCCTATGATTTGTCCACACGGACCCCCATCTGAAAAATGTTTTGTGCCAGGGTGGACTGGACCCCCAATCCTCCATACCAGATTTGTGTTAAATTATTATTATTGTTGTTTAATATAGCCAGAATAAAAATAAAATAGCCTTTTCCCAAGCTTTTTGTGGAAATAAATAGTTATTTTCAAATCGAGGATGATTTTATTTATTTATTTATTTTTTAAGTGCTCATCAGTCTGTAGATTATCTTCTTTTGGGCTTGTTTTCATAGAACTGCATGGGCGCTTATTTCAGTCGCAAAATCTGGCAACATAGACCCGAGCCCGTGCGCCCGTGACTGTACGCAAGAGAGAGAGCAGAAAAGTACAGTCAGAGAGACAGAGAGAGAGAGAGAGAGAGAGAAACAGAGCGAGAGAGAGAGAGAGAGAAAGCTGCCTCCCCCTCCGCCTCTTCCTAAAGAACCACAGGACAGAAGGGAGAAAGCAAATCAACTTGTCATCTGACCAGTACGACTCAAGAGAGACGCAGCTTTTCTTTTTCGCTCACTGCGTTTTTGTTTGCGTTCTTGTTGTTGTTACTGCTGGCTTCTAGCCTGTCCTTCCTCTTCTTGCACGTTTAACAGTTTTTTTCCTCATTCGTAGCAGGACGTTGCATTCCTCGCTTTTTTTTTGTGCAAGTATATTTTTCCTCCTTTCGTGCGCCGTATTGGTTGACAGACACAGACCTTGGATGTTGATATATAACTTTTGAGACATTGCAATTTGCAACTGAGCTCCAGCAGCGAAGGAGTTTCTGTTATTATTATTATTATTATTATTAATATTTTATTATTACTAATATTATAAGACAGTGTTCCTGGGCAGATTCACCAGATTGTCTGACTTTTGGCACGCTGGTTCGCCGAAGATAAACGTCTTGTTCCATTCAAAAGGGAAAGGAATTAACATTCTGCACGCCCTAACTTCAGTGGAATACTTTCTTTGAAAATGACCCTGCGTTGCACCGATCAAACTAAACTGTCTACAAGTTAAAAGGTAAAAGTTGCTCATTATCCTGCTTAACGTTATACCTTAATTTTCTATAAATCTACATTATTATCTGTTTGCTTTGTTTATTCTGTTTGTCAGTTACAACAGCAGGCTGCATAGAATACCAACTGCACAGGCAGCTTCTCTCTCTCTCTTTACACACACACACACACACACACACACACACACACACACACACACACACACACACACACACACACACACATTCCCCATTCTGCTCTCTTCGCTCTGTCCCTTGCTTTTCACTCATTCAACATAACTTTGTGTTTTTGATATAGGGTTCTTGGGCCAGTTTGTGTTGACCCCTCGGCCCCCCTCACCTACTACTACTTGGAGCAGAGTCTACTGACCTCCCCCCCAGGCCCGGACCACCCTGCCCTCTTCCACCTCCATCCGGTCCAGGATGTCCAGGCAGCTCTCTCAGCTTCTGACCCCCGACCTCCCGTCAGGGGCCAGCCCCCAGTTTGCGGGGACGTGCACCCAGCCCGGATCGCTCACCTCCATGGCGGGTCTCAAATCACTCCTGCAGCACCCGATGAAGGGAGACCACCAGCGGTTAAAAACCTCCTGCGATGTGAAAGGTGAGAATCGACGCCTTTGTACCTTTTTAAACGATGACAACCTTATATAGATGCCAGCTCAGAGGAGACACTGTGTTTTTAGGCAACCTATTTTGGACATGTCGTTATAGGTGAAAATGGTCAAACAAAATAAAATAACCTCGATTCTCAGATATACAAGCTCAGATGTGTGAGCAAATACATCTGCTATTTTAGCTATTTTTATTTTTTTAACAACAGGGCTTAATGCTGCAACAATGTCCTACCCGGGATACAAAATCGAGCAACAAAATTTAGACTGTTGAGCTATAACGGAAAAAGTCTGTGATAAATTATGTTTTAACCTGCCATGCAATACCACTTGTCAACCAGTAGTGGTCCTACCCGACTACCAGGCAGTAACATTTCTCAATAGAAGAGCAGGTAGACCAACTGCAACAACCGCCACAGTTGTGTGTTAAATATATTGTAATAACATACTCTTATCATACACAACAAAAGTAAATTAGGATAGTTTTGACAGCTGCTTCAGTCAGGCTTCATTGTAAAGGGAAGGCAGGTGCAGTGTTTTTAATCTGACACATCCTGTCATGTCACGTTGTTGGGACTCCTCTGAATTGACAGCACTGGCACATGCACTCTGGTAGGGAAGGAATTACAATGTAAAGCTATACATTCTGTATAGCTTGTCTGTCTCCCTCTCCAGTCAGAGAGAGGTAATTGCAACAAGGTCCAATCCAGATCATCATCTGCTTCAAATAACTTTATTGACATTGTCAGCCACAGCCAGTAGGTGTCGTACTATACCCGAACACCAGGGTATACGTTTCTCAATGCAAGAGCAGGGCCGGAGACCACCTCCAATCACTGCAGATGGGCTATTAGTAACATTTATGACAACATAGAACATTCCATTTTAAATCTCGCAGAGCCATGTCCCCATCACAGATATCCTGAGCATTAGCGTTTGGTTGTTGACTCCGCCATGAACCCTACTCCGCTGACTCATATTCATCTGGATTATATTCCTACAGTTGAAATTCCAATCCAGATTAGAGTGATGCAGTGAATTCGTGCTTGTGTTTGTTCTTAACTTCTACCATGGATGCTGTCACTGACATTGACTCCAAGCCCTATTTTATACTTTGTTGAACAAAGGTGTTGCGTGAAAATTGTGGATCGGCTATATTTGAACATATTGGAAACATTTTCGACTATAACGACATTCCCAAAATAGTGTTAAGCTGAAATAAGGTTGGTAATATAATATAATATAATATAATATAATATAATATAATATAATATAATATAATATAATATAATATAATATAATATAATATAATATAATATAATGTATTTCAGCTCCTGCCTAACACTGCTGCAAAACAACAGCTACTACATGTTATTGTCCACTGTCAACATTGGCCACTAGTTTACATAAACCTCCACAATTCTTCCCAAAAGTGTAAATTCTTTGGGGGTATAGCATGCACACTGCACTACCAGACTTGAATGGTACATTCTGTCTGCTTCTACGGTGTCGTGTTGTTATGTTTCTACACTGCTAGGTGTTGTTGGCCGTCAGAGGCCATCTCTTAACACCTCCTTCATCTCCTTCACCGTCCTCTTTCTCCGTCCATCAGACAAAGACAGGAACGTGGACATGGATGACGACTCCGTAAGGAGCAGCGGCAACAACAACAACACCGGAGGAAGCGGCTTCAACCAGTTCCTGGGGCCCCTGCTGTGGGACCGCAGCCTGCCGGCGGACGGCGGCCTGTTCCAGCTGCAGTACATGGACTTAGAGGAGTTCCTCACCGACAACGGCATGGGCAACCAGGGCCACCAAAACGGCCACCAAAACGGCCACCAAAACAGCTCCAGCACGGCCCAGATCCCCTCGCAGAGCACGCAGTCGGCCATGCCCAACCAGAGCTCCCAGTGCCCGCCGTCCTCCCCTCCGTCGTGCTCTTCGCCGTCGTCCTCCTCCTCCTGTTCCTCGCCGCCCTCGCTCATTGGTTTGGAGGTGGCACAGCCGCCCCAGAGCATGCTGGGAGGAGCCATTGACTGTTTGCATGGCGGTGAGTTTTCCCCACTTACCTCAGTACCCCCCCCCCCCCCCCCAACTTCGGTCGGCCCTTGGCACTATCGAAGTGTCCTTGAGGGAAACACTGAGGCCTTTAGCTGCTCACGTGACCGCCAAGTGCAGAAATAAATAAAACAAATCTCTCCCACACTGAAGTTAACTGGGCAGAGGGACAGGAGAGTCCTAGAACTTTAAGGCTTGAGTTACTAGTGGCATGCATGATCTTTAGCTCACCATGGTCATTTCCGGAAACCAAGCCGGAAAGAAAAGTTAATGTAAATCTGCTATTCACCTATTTTCGCTGAACGTTTGCATATTTTTGCCCAGAATAGGAACGCTAGGTGATCTGTTGTTCTTTGAATGCCACCCAACCCCCATAACAAACACGCACGCGCATGACACACACGTTCCCTATAGGTTAGTGATTCAGCACTCTCACATTCGCCTTTGGGTTCATGCTAAAACGCCGTAGTGACCAAGCACTTTTCTGTCCTGCTGAGAGTAGACAAAGTCATGCAGCCCCTGAACATAAAGTCAACACGACAAGTCAGAGAGCACGCAGGAACAGAATGGTTAACAATGACTGGAATTCACTTTTTGAAGTAGCAAGAGTGCAAACTTAAAAGATCAGCTTTTCTCAGGGGGGGCTGTATGGCTGGTAGGGAGAGGGGTGGAGGACTGAACCAATGAAGCTGCAAAAAAACAATGAAAGAGCCAAAGAAGGAGAGGGGTGGGGTAAATTATAGCGAACAGCGAGAGACTTGTGCAGAATAGAGTTTTTAGCTTTTTGAGTCAACCTCAAACCTTCAACAAAGAAGTTAGTTTTTTGTGTGTTTTCTCGTGCAATCTATTGACGACAACAAAGCAAAACGTTCATGCCGTGCCAGCTGTCGGTGTGCAGTCAGGTCCAACAGTTCAAAAGCAAGTAGGAAAGAGGAGTGTGTCTGAGTGTTTTGTGATTGCGTGTCTTTAAATCTCTCTCCCCACCTCACACGCTACGGACATGTGCACGCGTCGCTACACGTGCAGAGGCTGTGAGTACTAGAGAGGGAGAACTATAGGCGGAGCCAGCAGGGATGTGGTGGGAGGGACCAAGAGAGAAGGAGGGAGGGAGGGAAAGAGGAAGAGAGTGGCTGTGCTGTTGTTGGTACTGGAGTTAAAATGGAATGTCCAACTGGCCTATGGCGAGATCCCGTACATTGATATAGATAAAAGAATGAGATATGCAATATCAACACCGGCCGGCTTGTTCTGCCATAAAGCCCTTACATCAAAGTTAAGATTTAAAAGGCTATATTTAGGCAGTCGTGCTTTTATTGCATGACAAAGGTTGAATACTACGCATTTAAATGCTTTCAAATACTCTGGCAATATGGAGTTCACAGTCCTGGAGCAGACAACATTGTATCTTTCAGTGTCAATTGCGTTTGGGCAATTGTAGTTTGTGCTATCTAGCATCAGAATATCAATGAGTTCTGTTTTCTTAAACCGTTATTTGGCCAGCTGGTCCCACTGAGATGAAACATCTTGACTTTATTTCACCACTTAAGCTCTATAAACCTCATCATACGGTGAATAGAAAAATAGCCAATCTTCAGGCAAGTTGCAAGTTATAAATGAAGCATATAGGACTAGGCAATTTTGGAGAACTTTTGCCTATAATGACCTGCCCAAAATAGTGAAGTCAGGGTTAAAGTGGTTAATGTCATGACAGCCCCCCCCCCCATGCTTCTCTCAGCTTTCTTACTATATTCAGCCCACCACAACTTATTCCCTGTTGACAAGTCTGTTGATCCTGTTTTCCATATGCGTGTACAGTATGTATGCGTCTGTATTCCAGTCCAACAGGAGTAGAGAGCCAAGCTGTACGTGGTACGGACCCTTATAGGGTATAGGGTGGGGCGTTGTAGCATATATAGTGGCCCCACTTCACCACTTTCACCTTGACTAGCTCTATTTTTAGGCAGCATGTTATTTCAACACGAAAATGTTCAAAACAAATCGTTTATCGATCCATCCGTCGAATGGCACACTTTGAACAAGTGGGACCATATCATTTTATTTATGTTGATCTTCTGATTTGCGCTGCATCTGGAGACTGAAGTGGATAACACCATAACATTACTGTAAAGATGAGCTAGTTAAGCACAACGTTCATCGCATGATATCTAAACAACCCACACAGACATCTTGTTAATTCCTTCATATGTTCACCCGGCCCGGCACATGACTTTTCATTTTATAATATGGAACACAAACACACACACACACACACACACACACACACACACACACACACACACACACACACACAAGTCACATTTTGGTAGTAAAGTTTTAAATAGCACATGTATAAATGATATACCTCCTACCTACTAAATCCATTATTTGATGACTAAAATGGAATTATGCTGATTAATCATTGAACCCTATATACCCCCCCCCCCCGCGCCACAGTAGGAAGCAGGTAGATAGTCTCTTAAAGTGCGAGGGAGGGTATATCGAGGTGTTTCACCACATCTGTCAGCCTGTGCAGCGGAGCATAGCATAGGGGGAATGTCACGCAGGGGAATTTGACATTATGAATTATCCACATGAACCCGGTCTACTATGGTTTAAGTCATAAAACAAAAGTACAGAGAGAAGCGTACCGCGTTGACAAGCACATATTGACTGATTGCGTTGAGTGTGTCTCAAATGGAACCCTCGCGCAGGGCAGGCCCATGTGAAAAACATTACACAATGCAAAGTTTAAAGAACTGGTTTTCCCGGGGAGGGGTTTTGTACCTCTTACATAACATATTTCCCCTCATAGATTTCTCCAGAGGCTTTTCATTCCAGGATACTGTATATGAGGTGGCCTATTAGTTTATGACATGTTGATACCCAAAGCGTATATTATGTATTGACAGATGCAAGAGGGTGTGTGACGGTCGGCTCGTATGTCAGCATACCAGGAAATATTTTTGATATTATGTTATTGTTTTGGGTCTTTATTCTTTATCGTGCAAAGTAAACCCTCCCAGTTCCCAGCACACCTTGGAGACAGGGTATAATATGTCTAAACACAAAAAAGACTTCCTTGCCAAAAATAAATTTGTCATAGTCCCCTCAGTTCACACTGTACTAACATGGAGTGTTTGGTTGGAAAATGGCCTACCCTCTTCAGAGGATCAGGAATAGCCTTTGTATTTGTGCAGACAGAGCGTAGCTCTCTGCTGTCATCCGGTGGCTAGGATGCAGTACTGCAGCAGCTTTTCAGCATACTGTCTATCTGCTCAGCCCCAATCTCAGTTCCATATCGATGGAGTTTGAACCGACACTGTTGTCCAGAGTGCATTGATAGGGAGCAGGACCAGTGTCTTGCTCAAGGGCACTTGAACAGTGCTAAAGTGACCACAAATGCTAAGCATCAAACCCTCTATTGTAACATTGCTCAAACACTCAATACAACACATCTCAAAGTATTGTTTTGTCTTCTCTGTACCTCCAGGGAGCCAGGGGAGCAGTATGAACGACTCGTGCAACTCGCCGTCTCCCTCCACCTCCTCCTCCTCTTCGTCCTGTCCGCCGATGATGACGCCCACGGACAGCGGGTCTGACGAGGGCATGTTCGAGATGGACCCCACGGACATGGCCCTGTCCAGCATCCCCGGCCAGGACAACTTCGACCCCCGGAGGCACCGCTTCAGCGACGACGAGCTCAAGCCGCAGCCCATGATCAAGAAGGCCCGCAAGATGCTGGTGCCGGAGGATTTGAAGGTACTTATACATGTAAATACATTTTCTTTAACTTATGCCCTACACTACATGTCTACATTTAATTCAGTCGGACCAGAAGCAGGGCTAAAACATGGCCTGAAAAAATATTAATTTCCAGGTAATAATACCCCCCCCCCCCCCCCCCTGATAAAATCCAGCCCTGACTGTGTCAGAAATGATCCTCTGGAGAGAGAGACTCGGTTAACTCCATTTTGATGAGTGCCATTAACAAGATGCTGATATAATCCGTTTAGCTAAACTTTAGTTTCCCCTTATTCGGCAAAACGACCGACGCGTTAAAGTGATGTCAGCGGACTAATGAAATGATAGAGCCGGAGAGGTGGACGTAATTTGTTTCAGATGAGATGGGGTGGGCTAAAAGACCCCCTCCCAGGGCCATAAGGAGAACAATGTCACCTCTAAAAGTACCGTAGCAGACTACCAGTGGTGGAAAGTAACCAAGTACTGTAATCCTAAATACAAACTTGAGGTACCGTACTTGATACTTTACGTTTCCTCCACTTGATATCAGGGCGGGAATCGTGGAAAAATACACGCTGACTTCAGCGTATCGGTGTTGTAACACCTGCACCTTTCATGCATTTCTTCCCCCCTTCCTAATAATTGCCATTGCTGCTCCTTTCACTCTTGAGCGTTTCCTCTAAAGGCTATTATGAATATGACGGCTCACATGTCACCCGTCTTCCTCGCTCAAAGATAACAATCCGTCCGCCCTCCTGCCTTTATGCTCCTGTCATTGTTATTTATCGAGGAAGTCGACTTTCAGTAAACAGATTACAAAACACCACCAATTCTTCTGCCAAACAAATGGCGCTCTTATCTAAGATTTACATTAAGCAAGGCAAACGCATACAAGAAAACGCATAGAGACAGTGACAATGAACCTAGCCCAGAAAATTAACTCTGCCATGTCTATCTTCTCCTCAGGACGACAAGTATTGGTCGCGTCGGTGTAAAAACAACGAGGCGGCCAAGCGGTCGCGGGACGCCCGGCGCCTCAAGGAGAACCAGATCTCGGTGCGCGCCGCCTACCTGGAGCGAGAGAACCAGGCGCTGCGGCAGGAGGTGGCCGAGATGAGGAAGGAGCTCAGCTGCTGCCGCAACATCCTCAGCAAATACGAGAACCGCCTCGCCGACCAGTGATGGAAACGGGACGAGGGAAAAGCGCTTTGAAAAACAAACAAAAAAAAGCTGGATTCTCGTTTTTGTTTTGAACTCTTGAAAAGAAAAAGAAAAGGACACTCGTTTATTAGAGTGCTGGACAGTAGTATCAGAACTCTGGTGGGCGGCTATAATGTTTATGATGATGATGTGACGATGATGATGATGAATGTATTGGGAGATATATAGGGTGGTATGTGTGTGTGTGTGTGTGTGTATATATATATACATACACACATATACAGTATACAGTATATATATATATATATATATCTCAAAGCTCAGGTGTCTTGTTTTTTCGTAGTTTCGAGCGGTCCCTAAAATGTTCGACTGGACCGGGACGAGTGATAATCAGGATAGGCTGAGAAGGCGTGATGACTTTTAAAGGGTTTTGCTATCGGAGAATTGTATATTTTTATAATATTGAAGTGAAAACAAAAATTTAATAGAGAGAGAGAGAACAAATTTGGAGATTAATTTTTGTATATTTTCTATGTGACTGGGACAGAGAGAGATAGGAGAGAGAGAGATGGAATGGACGCTGATGTTAAGATTTCTTTACAACATAGACGAGTCAGGTGGCGGAAATCCAGTTGGAGTCAAAGACATTAGAATAGCTTTACAGGACGCAGGATCAGGGACTTGGGCTGGGAGAAAAAGGTTTCAATTGTAAAATATAGAGAGCAAAAATTATCTCAAAATTGTATAGTTCGACATTTCTTTTTTTTTGTGGATTTTACTCTAGCACTTACATTATTATTGGTTCTTGGTTTCTGTCACTGGGGAAACAGGCATGCCGAGACTGAGAAAGAGAGAGAGAGAGAATATAAGGGTGTGAGAAATGGGCAGACAAGTGTTTACCATTTCCAGTATTTTGTTCTGTAAAAAGATCCTACTTGCATTCACACGTGAGGAGAACAAACTCACTATATTTGATTCACTTAAATCTCAGACCCACCGTTTATCATGAGATAAACTCCCACAAGAGAATCTGTCCAGGATTTGTTGGATTTTATGAGATGGTCACATCTCTCTCTCTCTGCCTCTCGCTGGGTTCCTACCGGGTTATTCTACTCCACCCTGTTATATAATATATAATATCCTAATATCCTGGTGAGCCGTGTTTGTGACTCCCCAGGTAAACAGGCCCACTTGACCTACTACGTTTCATTGTCTTTTGTCTTCGTCTGTAGCTTTCAAACAATACCTTACCTTACCTGACATGACGCACAGCTCATTCAGATTTTCAGTTAAGTAACAATGTACAAACGAGGAAAAAGAAAACTCCCATGGGGGTGACGGGACGGGTGGGGGAGTCGCGCGTTGATTTACTGTAAGTTATCATTGACCCATGATTAGCATTTCCGTTTATGGATGATTTGACATCTGCATTTGATGGGCCTACAACACAGAGGTCTGAGAGGAACCTGAATGTGAATGAGTGTGTGGATGCCTATTTGTAATATGAATTTCACGAGATGGGCTTCACTGCTCCCATTGACCGGAATGTGCGTGTTAATTTCTCAGATTTCTGGGACGAATAAAAAGCCAAAATTTCTCTGATTGTCGATTTGCCGCAGAGCTTGTAGATACCTTTTTCCGTTTTCTTCTGTCAGTACTGCGGCCCTAACTGTTTACTGTCTGTCTGAGTTTGTCCGTGTGCCCTCAGAATCTCCACAATGACATGGTACACTACTTGTTATTTTCCCAGAGGGCGGCAATGACCTGGCCAATCCCAGTGACAGAGTGCTTTTTTTTTTTTTATCCCCTTAATGACCACGTTGAATAGCTACCATTAACTACTACTATTATTATTATTATTATTAATGTTCTGATTATGATGATTGTTATCCCTCTTATTATCGCTGTTCTGTACTATTGAATGATTTTCTTTATTTGGATGGACATCATGGATCTGTTTTGCATCGCAAAACACCGTCTCGATCTCGAGATTGTTCCTCAGAGAGACTCAAATTGCTGAGAGAACCCCTGAAACTGAACTCTGACATCCATGACACGATGGACCTCGGTGCTCCTATGGACTTCTGTATACACACCAAACTATAAGCTCAAGTTTCCGCTCAAAAGACACCTTTCTTGGCCTCTACGTTGGACCACAGATTCTCATTCAGACTTTTCCCGATACCTTTCACAAGAGGGTCATATACAGACTTGATTTACCTGTCATTACAAACCTGTTTTTTTTGTTTTTTTTACCGTTCTCTGTTGTGCATGGCCATGGGATTTGTGCGCACACTGTTCTTCAGTAGTTCCCTGTTGGGTTTACTTTGACCCAACATTTTCACCCATGGACCAGTGAACTTTTGGGGCCGTCTCTCCCCCCCGAGCAGGTCGTTCAATACCTAATCTCCCCTCACAAGATGTGGTTGGTTGGTTGGTGGTGACTCTTTTTATTAGTGGCTCTAATTGAACTTCTTCTATCCTGCTGCGTCAGTAGTGTGTCCATGGTGCCCGCGCCTGCTTCGTGCTGGTGGTTGTGGATGTTATAATGGAGATCTTTCCCTGAAAAATAAAAATAAAAAGATCGCTCTTTAATTCACTGCTTATGTGTTTTCTTCTGAAATGTTTGTTGTTTAAATAGATGAGATGATTTGAGATGAGATGACATTGCTTTCAGTGCAGCCTATAATGGAATCAGAATGCCATCATTTCCAGTTCATACTTGGGCGGGCTCATAATAATAATATTAATAATAATAATAATAATAATAATATTATTATTATTTATATAGCACCTTTCAGAATTGGCTGTGCAGCACTTTGTGACCTTGAAAGGTCCTTTCTAGACAAGGTCACAAAGTGCTGCACAGCAAATCGACACAGTAAAAAAGCAAGGGAAGCAAAACACTATTAAAATGGATGCATTATATAGCTACAATACAGCAAGATGTCGAACAGCTGTGTAACAAGCACCGTTAAAAGGATGCAACATAAAAACAACAAAATCTAACAGACAACATTAATACAATAAAATGTCAACGGACAAAATTGATGCAAAGGGTCAGTGGGACAGGAGGGGGAATGCTTTTTCTATTTGAAGGATGTAGTATGCGCTTGTCGGGGGCATTCCAATTTGTTGAGGCACGAACAGAGAAGGCGCATTTTCCCTTGTTTATGAGGTGAAATTTCTCTGGAACCTTTAATAAAAAGAAAAAAAAACACACTGTACTGGATAGAAGCTTTGTGACTTTATTGAATATTTCTCTGAACTAATTAACTCTGAGACTGAGCCATGGATTAAAGTCCCTGACAACATGGTGGGGTTTAATCATCCAGAAAATCATACCAAGTTCAATAAATGCACATTTAAAGTAGAAATATGCAAAATAAATAAATAAAAGGCCATACGAGTACAAATCTCCAGGTCAGCTGATGGTACTAGTAAATGGTAGTCATGGTACAGCATAAAGATGAGAGCACTCAGGCACTTAGGGCCTAAGTGATCAGCAGCAGGTGTTTTGAATTGCCTAAGTCTTTAATAGGCAATTCAAAACACCTGCTGCTGATCAATTAACCCTGAGTAAAGTTATCTGGCTCCACATGCACGAGTCACAGAGCGAGAGTCACAGAAATGCTCATGTACACATTTTAAATTAGGGATAAAAAAAAGTAAAGAATAATCCTCCTTCGAATGGTCAACGGACAGACTTTTCCTTATTTTGTAGTATGGTAGTAGCCTAGGATTATGTTTTGGAGAGATGCAGAATGCAAGAAACTACCAGACTGTAGGTATAGCTTCATACATATTTGCACTGAACAAAAACATGATTTTGTGACCAAGATACATGGGCAATAGAGAATTTCCCTCAGAAGCTACTCATGTGTCAAGTGGGTATAAGATTTACATTCTTAGTTATCGACCAAAATGCATCAATGATTCATGAACAAATAGGATAGCTAGATGCCTATGCCTATCTGTCAATTGGGAACGTA